>NC_084724.1:9129751-9477128 GCF_033807575.1 Cydia pomonella
ACTAACAAAACGACAAATAACTGTGACTACATTTTTGTTGTATATATCATCATATTCATGTTATTCCCTCGTATAGCCTCGTAAGGTCCAGCCATACAAATGAAAAATCCAAAGTTTGCCACTGAAATATGAACCTATAAGTGCAGAGAATACAGTTGATTTTATTTTGTTTAAAATTGAAGGAAAAAAAACAAATGCAACTCTGTTCCAATTGAATATGATTTAAATTTCATTGAACTGAATAAGTCCTATAGGTAGGGCCTTGGGCCGCACGAGGCTATAGGAGAATGCACATTTTATAGCAAATGTAAAATATCTACCCCAAAAATGGAATACCTGGTTAGAGTAGCATTTTTTTTTTAATTATATTAAACTGTTAATAAAAAAGGTCATCTTCATCACTTGTTTAATACCTAGCCTAATATGAGTACATGTGAAGACATAAGGAGGCAAGTTCTCAGACGTATGAGTCGCTCTAAACGAGACCAATTGACACTGATTTCTCGGCGCGGTGTTTACGCTAACCGGTCCAAGAAAGAAATACCACCGTATCAAATTTACAAAAACTACAGTTTCGCTTTTTCTTACAAAAAACTTGGCATACGATTACATACAAACCAAATTTATAGCGCCTATACAAGAAAAACAATAAACTATAAAATATTAAGAATATCGAGATACGAAAGGATGACATTCGGTGACACAAAGTAAGGATCAATTTCTCATCTTATCTAAGCGAATAAAAGGAAATTACTTACAGATTTAAATTTCAACAATAGACACTGCACTGCACAACACTGGTTTCTGTCTTTATTAACAGTAAATAGTCACAATTATTGAGAAAACAACAAAACCACAATTGACTAAATCCAAATATTGAAATTATTGACACCCTTTCAACCATAAACAAATTGTTTTGCTTTTTAATTTTTTTACTTACAGTTTCGTTTCATTAGGTAGTTTGTTACAAGTTACAAATCTTTAGGTGCCAAAACTACTAACTCCAGAACTTACATAAATCTGCAAATAATTATATTTGCATGTTTAATATGTAGCTTTCAATTATTGAATAATGATACAATTTTATCTGAGGTTTTTATCAATTTTGTCTATGCTTCATATTCAGTTTATTTTTGCTGGCAATATAAAGAGTAATGTCAACAAATTAAACGTCATTATCATTTGACGGCTAATCTAAGACAAGTTCCTTTCCTCGAGTTCATCGGTCGCTTTCATTTGCGTAAACATACTTATCTTTATAAATTCAAGATTGTGCAGTACGAAATAGTCGAGATAAAACAGCAACGTATGGCGTTTACAGATAATCAGTGAACCGCGTAGTGATATACGTGAAAGTTACAGTGATTTTAGTGCGTAGCTCGAACGATGACGGAACAAGCGAAGTTTGAGGGGAACTCTGACCCTAGTTTGTCGAATGCAGCCGTGACGCCTGGTGGAGATATGCCTGCCTTCAGAAATCCGATCCCCTCTACCTCATTTGCAAATAGTACTTTGGGACCCCCAGTTTTGCCACCAAGGCCTGACTTAGCAGTACAGCCTGCTTATTCTATGACCCCTGGGTATTCTTACGGGGGGATGAATTCCTACGGTATGGGTGGTATGGGCATGGGAGGGATGGGATACAGTAATTATGGATATGGAGGTTTTGGAGGTGGCTATGGTATGGCGGGAATGGGAGGTATGGGTGGTATGTCACCTTATGGAGGCTACAACAGATATGGACCAATGTACGGCGATATTGAAAACAGGTGTGTCTAATGTTGTTGGTAGAAAAGTCATACAAATGTTGGTTATCAATTTCACCAAACGTATTTAGATGTAGATAAGTTAGAAAGGCAAAATGGTGTTACCAAATGTGATTTTCTTTATGTATTAATGTTTTATACACAATTATATAACTAAATGTAAACATGTAGAAAGATAACATGATGTAATTGAGTAATATTTAAGATAATATGGCAACCTCGGCAGTAGCTACATATTTGTGGCATTTGGGGTTGAAAACCTAGGGCCATGGGGGCTTAGCGTGCACTTCCTCTATAAGGTGTTAACAATCTTAGAGGCTTCGGGTGACCAGAAGGCTGGCCTGTATTTCACTCAGCGGATAAGCATTGCTATCAAGAGGGGAATGCAGCCAGCCTTCTAGGCACCCTACCAAGAGATCACAACTTATGACAATTTGTTTATTTATGAGTTTTTAGTTTAATTGTTTAACTCCAGATAATATCAAAACTAACATGTTATTTTTTTTATGTCAGATGTTATGTTATCTTTGGAAAGTCAATTGTTAAGTACATTTCTAAAATTACTTTTACAGGTATAAATTACCAGTAGCAGTTCAGACCTGTCAAATGTTACAACAAGAATAATTATCTAATTTACTACACCAAATACTACTTGATTACTTATACACTATTGTATTCTGCAATATAAAAAATATACACTTATGGTTTAAAAAATTAATTGTCCAAAAGAATATTACAATTTATATACATAGAGAAATTCAAACAATCATAATATACATTATTTACAGTACTTAATTTAACACTTAAAAATGTATTAACCATGAATATTTCGTCTGGCAGTTATGTAGAATGTAAATGTCAATGTCAACTGAGCAAAAATTATAATATTATGAATTCAAATTTATTACGAATTTTATATGTTGTATTGCTGTAATTATCATCTGCACTGAAAGAACGGCGAGTGAAAGAAGTTTTGCCATGTTTCTGGTGTCTTTCTTCTAATAACACCAAATCGGTTCACCCTAAAAATATATCTGAAAAGTGACATCTCAGTGACTGATATATATAAACAAAGGATATAAATACAGCGGACATATCGGTGTCAAAATGTCAACATTTACTTATATTTTCTACATACGTGCTTATAATTTTGTATTGTTTATCGTCTTGTGTTAATGTATCCGGCCTCCACCCAGCTCACAGAATGCCCTATTTGTCAAGACCAAAAACCCTACAAGGGCACCCATGGACTCAAGATCCATCTTGCCAAGAAACATGTTCCTCGGATAGACCTACCCCCGACGGACTCCTCTCATGTCAACAGATCTGGGGCCTCTGTTCCCAACACTGCGACTCCCTCTGCAGATTTATGTACCCGTCTAGCAGTATTAAAAGCTCACACTAAAATAGCTAAACGTATACCAAAAGGCGCTAGGGTTGCTGTAGCTCGGAGCCTGACGGAATGCGTGGCCAAGGTTGTGTCTAATAATAATTTACCCGCATGGGAAGCCTTACTTACATTTACATACAAAAATATTCATATCCCTCAAGACCAATCCAATCGCACTTTATCGGCTATTATCAAAGAAAATGTACTCCATCCTGACTTTCCCGTAGATTCCGATTCCGCGGAATCTGCAACCTATAATCTTTGCAATACTCATTTAAACTATAAAATTAAGACAATAGAAAATAAGGTTTCTGACGGTAACATAAGAGGCGCTACAAAACTTCTATTTTCTAGTGACACCTTGGCCGCCCGTTCTGACGAAGTGTTCTCCTCTCTTAAAGAAAAGCATCCGATTTCATCTACACCAGTACAACTTCCCGTGCCGCCTCAAATCTCTCCGCAACCACTACAAGTTACGGACCGTGCAACTTTACAGGCGATCAGCTCTTTTCCTAATGGTTCGGCCGGTGGCCTTGACGGCATAACCCCGCAGCACCTCAAGGACCTGACGAGCCCGCTTATGGGAGATGCCGGAGAAACCCTCCTCAAAGAGCTGACCGCGTTGATAAATTTAATGCTTTCAGGTAAAATCT
Source organism: Cydia pomonella (assembly GCF_033807575.1). Taxonomy (NCBI): domain Eukaryota; kingdom Metazoa; phylum Arthropoda; class Insecta; order Lepidoptera; family Tortricidae; genus Cydia; species Cydia pomonella. The sequence goes on from NC_084724.1 coordinate 9,133,561, forward strand.
GCAGCGAAATCACTCCCATTTTATACGGCGCTAACCTGATAGCCTTAAAAAAAAAAGACGGCGGCATTCGTCCGATAGCGGTGGGAAGCACACTACGGCGACTAGCCTCTAAATTGTGTTGCCGCGAGTTTCACGACCGCCTTACAGACAAATTCAAGCCCAAACAACTTGGCTTCGGTGTCAGAGGCGGTTGTGAGGCCGCAGTACACGCCACACGGACTTTCCTGGAAAACTCAAATTTCGAAATTTTGGTAAAAGTTGATGTAAGAAACGCATTTAATTCTATCGACCGTAGCACTCTCTTAAACGAAATTTTAAAGGAAATTCCGGAAATATTTGAATACCTAAAACAATGCTACGGCAATCCATCCAAATTAATGTTTGGTGAAAAAGAAATTGCCTCATGCGTTGGGTGTCAGCAAGGAGATCCACTTGGGCCCGTCATCTTTAGCCTCGCTATTCACCCAATCATCACTCAGCTAAAATCAAAACTAAATTTATGGTATCTGGATGATGGGACACTTGCAGGGACGGCTTCTTCAGTATTAAATGATTTAAATATAATCTCAAGGCAGTTCGCTGAGATAGGCCTCACACTTAACTTCAATAAGTGTGAGGTTTTTATCTCAGAAAAGCTTTCAGCTAGCGCCCGGGCTGCTTTGACTCTAAGTCTCAACTCTGTCGCGCCCAATTTCACCTTTGTTACACGAGATTCCCTCGTATTACTCGGTGCCCCTATTTTCGAAGACGCCATCCCTTTAGCAATAAATTCAAAATTAGATAACTTTCACAACTGTTCAGATTTATTATTCAAAATTAACGCTCATACAGCCATTTACATCTTACGTTTGTGTTTATTTTCTCCAAAATTCTTATATATTTTACGTTGCAGCCCTGTTTGGAAATTCTCAAGTCTCACGTCATCCATAGACAACATATTAAAAAATTCGGTTTGCAAAATATTAAACATCTCTTTCAGCTCTCAAAGCTGGTCTCAGGCTACTCTGCCTATTAATTATGGTGGCCTGGGTATTCGCTCTACGGGCGATCTGGCTCTCCCCGCTTTTCTCTCGTCTGTCCACAGCGTCGCCCATCTCATCCGTGGCATTCTTAATGTCACCAATCCCACGGTTGTAGTAGTGGCGAGCTTGGCAGATGCAGAGTCAGCTTGGAGTGCTGGAAATCCCGGCGAGAGTCCGCCTACCGAAAAAGCCTGCCAAGCAGCCTGGGACCTGATAAAAATCAAAACAACCCACAAATCCCTTTTGGACAATAGTTCGAACCCTTGCGAACGTGCTAGACTGCTCGCAGTATCGGAACCTGAGTCAGGGCATTGGCTGCGCGCGTTGCCGTCGCGGAACATTGGTTCCCTTTTGGACCCGGCGTCACTGCCAGGCGCGGATACAAGGGGGGGCCATAGGGGCAATGGCCCCCCCCTAAAACCCTGGCTCTCACATTACTAAATTGAGTAAATTTTTTTTTACCTTATTTTCTGTGCAAAAATATATGATTTTCTCAAAATGGCCCCCCCCTAAGCCAAATCTTGTATCCGCGCCTGGTCACTGCGCGTAGCCGTATGCCTCAGGCTAGGTTTGAAAGCCTGCGAGCCACACGCTTGCTCCCGCTGTGGAAGCCTTGTTGACGCTTATGGGCACCACGGACTCCACTGCCAGTCAAGCGCCGGCCGATTTTATAGACACTCGGCCCTAAACGACCTAATCCGCAGAGCACTCGGTACCGTCTCCATACCAGCAACCCTGGAGCCAGTTGGTTTATCAGCGGCAGATGGCAAAAGGCCCGACGGCTGCTCGCTCGTACCTTGGTTCCTGGGGCGGCCCCTGGCGTGGGATGTAACATGCGTTGATACGCTGGCCCCATCTCATGTCCGGCGCTCTGCCAGGAAGCCGGGGACGGCAGCAGACGACGCCCAAATTGCCAAGTGTCGCAAATATGCATTTTTAAAAAGTAATTATGTATTTGCGGCACTTGCGATTGAAACTTTCGGTCCTTGGTCGTCCGACACCAAGAAACTAGTAAAAGAAATTTGTACTAAACTAGTCTGGGTGTCTGGCGACCTACGAGCTGGCGCTTTTTTCGCACAAAAACTTAGCCTCACTGTGCAGAGAGGGAACGCGGCCAGTGTCCTGGGAACAATGCCTCAGGCTAATTTAGGCTTAGTTTTTTGATAATATAGCTATTGTAATTGATTATGTAAATATATATTAGAAGTACAGCCACATAAAAAATACAGAACTTAAAAGTTTAAAACACTATTTGTATACTTTCCAGATTTATTCAAATGGCAGAAGAAAGCTCTCGGCCTGCCTTTGATTCAATACAAAGTCTAGTCAATGCGGTCGGCAGTGTTGCCATGATGCTTGAAAACACATTCTTTGCCCTAACCAGCTCATTCAGAGCTATTCTAGGTAAGTTGGACCCTTATGGACTTATTTATAAAACTATAAGACACATATGAGGTAAATGGGTCTCGTACCACATGGAGGCAATCAGTTGAGAAGGAGGCTGACTCAACTGGAATCAGCTGGAAAGAGCTGTAGCCGCTCAGGATAGCTTATTTTTATTTCTAGAGTTATAGTTATGGACATCAGAATTCTTAGTGAAAGACTCTAGATTCTTAACATAATAAATAATACTATCATAGATGTATTGGGAAGCTACAGTTAAAATATTAATTTCTTTGAAAAGTTCTCTTAATGATTCATATGCTCTTAAGTTATATATAGAATAAATGGCTCTCTTTTGTAAGACAAATATAGTCTGTATGTCAGCTCTTTTGCCTCAAACCAGAATACTATATGACATTACACTATGAAGATAACTATAATAGACAAGGCGAGCTGTCTCAACATTGGTCAATTGCCTGATTTTCGTAACGGCGTAAGCGGCCGTACATATGGGTAAAATAATATACTTACACTTTTTTTTTTATACTACGTCGGTGGCAAACAAGTATACGGCCCGCCTGCGAGCAACTGCAGGGGTTTGCAATTATATTTCAGTACGAATTTTATATCATACTTAAAACAATGTTTAACAAAGGTACGAATAATGCAGAACAGAAATACATACAGAAATCAGAAATATGTACAATTTTGAAACTTGATACACATATTTATAAATCATCAGCAAACCTTAAAACATCTTATAAGCAGAAAATGATGTTTGTGCTCAATGTCAATCATTCAAAACTGGTTTTTGGTCTCTCTCAACTTGTTACATCAATTTTACGGTTTAACTCACATATATTATTTTAGTGACACGCGCGTCACGTTTCGGAGATACTATTAAAATTTGATTTTTGTTTTTTTTATTTATTTGAATGGTGCAAGTTATTTCCATAAACTAGCTAAGTTTAGAATATTTAACACACCAATTTATTAATTGTCTGATGCCCTAATAGTCTATCGTTTTAGTTTCTTTGTATTTGGCATATCTAAACTTTTAAAGACATGTTTTTAGGGTTCCGTAGCCAAATGGCAAAAAACGGAACCCTTATAGATTCGTCATGTCCGTCTGTCTGTCCGATTCTGTCACAGCCACTTTTTTCCGAAACTATAAAAGCTATACTGTTCAAACTTGGTAAGTAGATGTATTCTATGAACCGCATTATGATGTTCACACAAAAATAGAAAAAAAACAATAAATTTTGGGGGTTCCCCATACTTAGAACTGAAACTCAAAAAATCTTTTTTCATCAAACTCATACGTGTGGGGTATCTATGGATAGGTCTTTAAAAATGATATTGAGGTTTCTAATATCATTTTTTTCTAAACTGAAAAGTTTGCGCGAGAGACACTTCCAAAGTGGTAAAAAGTGTGTCCCCCCCCCCGTAACTTCTAAAATAACAGAATGAAAAATCTAAAAAAAATATATGATATACATTGCCATGCAAACTTCCACCGAAAATTGGTTCGAACGAGATCTAGTAAGTAGTTTTTTTTTAATACGTCATAAAAATTAAAAAAAAAAATTTTTTTCATCAAACCCATACGTGTGGGGTATCTATGGATAGCTCTTCAAAAATGATATTTAGGTTTCTAATATCATTTTTTTCTAAACTGAATAGTTTGCGCGAGAGACACTTCCAAAGTGAAAAAATGTGTGTCCCCCCCCCTGTAACTTCTAAAATAACAGAATGAAAAATCTAAAAAAAATATATGATATACATTGCCATGCAAACTTCCACCGAAAATTGGTTCGAACGAGATCTAGTAAGTAGTTTTTTTTTAATACGTCATAAAAATTTAAAAAAAAAAAATTTTTTCATCAAACCCATACGTGTGGGGTATCTATGGATAGGTCTTCAAAAATGATATTTAGGTTTCTAATATCATTTTTTTCTAAACTGAATAGTTTGCGCGAGAGACACTTCCAAAGTGAAAAAATGTGTGTCCCCCCCCCTGTAACTTCTAAAATAACAGAATGAAAAATCTAAAAAAAATATATGATATACATTACCATGCAAACTTCCACCGAAAATTGGTTTGAACGAGATCTAGTGAATAGTTTTTTTTTAATACGTCAATAAATTAAAAAAAAATTTTTTTCATCAAACCCATACGTGTGGGGTATCTATGGATAGGTCTTCAAAAATGATATTTAGGTTCCTAACATCATTTTTTTCTAAACTGAATAGTTTGCGCGAGAGACAGTTCCAAAGTGGTAAAATGTGTGTCCAAAGTGGTAAAATGTTGAACAAGATCTAGCAAGTAGATTTTTTTTTAATACGTCTTAAATGGTACGGAACCCTTCATGCGCGAGTCCGACTCGCACTTGGCCGCTTTTTTTTTAAAATGATTGGAGCACCATCTGTGTTAAGCATTGCAGGTTCATACAAATTTCACTATACCTATTGAAGGCTAACAGAAACAACAGAAAATCGAAGTTCTGTATCTCTGTCAGTCCTTCACTCCATCATCTTCCTTCCGTTGTCCCGGCATTTTGCCACGGCTCATGAGAGCCTGGGGTCCGCTTGGCAAATAATCTTAAGAATTGGCGTATTCACTAGTTTTCAGTCAGTCCTTCAAATGGAATAATTTTGTAATTCTTTATTCTACCTATAGATACACACAAGTATCAGTTTAATCAAAAAGTACTAGCAGATAAATAAACCTAAGTCATAAAGAATGGTTTAAGAAACATGTAGTAACCACACAAGGCTTATGCATTTGTTGCGTAAAGCACTGTTGTTAAATGTTTTATAACGACTTTTAATGTTTATTTATGTAGAAGGTTCAGGGGTCAGTCAGTTTACAACTCTTTAGTGTTTATGCATCGAGTATTTTATACGTTTAATGTCTGTACTTCTTCCACGCATACTAACAAAATGTATTCTTAATTATGAGAAACAGCTACAGCAGCTATGAGAAACAGATTTAACAGTACTGTTTTTACCGGCTAGCATTATGAGTTTCGTTCTTCGCGAATTCGCGCTAGATGTATGCTAGGTTTTTAAAGGGTCTGCAACCCGCATGTAAGTTACAAGCGTCCATAAGCTACGGTGACTGCTTACCATCAGGCTAGCCGTATGCTTGTTTGCCACCGACGTGGTGTATTAAAAAAAAGGAGTCGCGCGCCATAACGTAAAACTCATGCTAGCAAGTCAGGGGTTCGCAACATTTTTTTGGTACCTCGATGCATAAATCATTTGGTTTAAATTAATTATAAATAAAAATGTATTAGTACAATAATTACGGTGCAATTGTGTAGATTGGACAATTGATTTATCATTGTAGTGTTTGAGATATAAAAACAGAGCTTAGTTCAATGTTTAATCATATGATTACAGGTGTAGCAGAGAATTTTGGTCGTTTAAGATCGCTGTTCGCGCAGTTCTGGTCGACGTTCGCCGTAGTGCGATCTCTGAACTGGCTCGTACGGAAACTGATGGTCATGCTTGGTATTAGGACTGAGAACGAGTTCAAGGTCAGTATTCTTAACCCCATACTCTTCAAGAAGAACTTTGAACGACTTACGTATTATATACTAAACTGTCACACAAACGACGAGATTTGGTCACAAGCGAGCCTCTAGAATTAGAAAGAGTAAAATTACTTTTATAATAACAAAACAGTTGTGAGACTGAAATGTTAGCTAGACACGAAGCCAGTAATGCTGGCGCCAGTCTCCAGACAAGCCAGCACTGACGGAAATAGGCAAGCGCTCTATTCCCGCCAGTGCTGACAGCCAGTGCTGGCTCATCTTGAAAAACTGTTTATTCATGGCCAATAACAAGCCAGCACTGGCTTCGTCTAAACCTAGCTTTAAATACATATAACGATTCACTCCCTATTCCCTATAACGTCGACATTTGTTGGCTATAGTTACCTACTTTAATATTAATTTCTCTATATAACAAAAAACTCTATATTAATAAATTAACTGTAACACTAGAAAAACACACTTTTATAAATGCACGTAAAAAAACCTTATCGTGTTTTAAGTCCATTAGGTGACCTCTCTCACAAGTGCAAACACGACTATGATACGATATTCCATCATGGAATGCCAGTGCCTATCTTCCGGCTTCATCATCAGACCTTGAAACCTAATCGTGGTCAAAGTTCATTACAAGACTTTTCTAACAAATTAAAACACAGCTATGATACGATGTTCCATCATGAAGTTCCAGTTCATATCTTCCGGCTCCATCATCAGATCAGTTCGACAGTACCATATTATTGTATTGTCATCAGAACTACATACAGCTGCCAATTTTCATGACGCTACGATCCTTGGAAGATGGTTAAAGTAGTTACCTTAGATTCCATTACATAGTTAGTTACATACAGGTCGACCTAATAAAAGCGTGTTAAAAAGGGCCACTCGTGGCTCGGACTCGCTCCCTTACGAGGAGGTTAGTCAACGCGTGTGGCTCCAGATGAAGCTCCTCGTCAAGGAACGACACATATCGAGCAATTTTTGACTTAAAATCGTGAGTGTTGCGGTTTATTTAGAGTAAAATGAAAATTGCGGGCGCGTATTTCATGAGACTCGCATTATCGTTTGAATCTTATTTTTACGACTCAATACATAATAATATGTACATGCAAGAAAACGGAAATTCGTGGATGAGCGACTGGATAATTAAAACATGGCCAATATTGACCATATGGTTGGTAAGGTAAAAAATCGAATGTATAAAAACAAAAAACAACCTATATGACAATCACAAACTATCATATCCCTTGTAAAGTACGAGGTTCGATATCTTTAATATTCTCATTTATCAGCAAGATAATTAGCCAGTTTAGCCAGTTACTGTTGCCACTGGTTTATTTATATTATTATGAATATATTATCTTCTTCCTCGTTTCCTCATGACTGCGGGTCGCGACCACATGAGATCGTTATTTTGTGCAGCAAGGCTCTCCATTCTGCACGATTTTCCGTCTTCCTAATAATAGGCGCCTGTGTAGATCCCTGGCAGGCCTTCTTTACAATGTCCACCCAGCGGGTTGGTGGATGTCCACTACCCTGTCCTCCATCCACCATGCCAAACATAATGCGCTTTTCGAAGTTGTCCGGCTCCCGTCTGGCTTAGGGTTGCCAACTATTTTTTGGTGGAATATAGTATTTTCCAGAATAAGGCATTAAAAATATAGTACATTTCAAAAAAATATAGTACTTTTAGATAAAATGCTTAACATAAGTGTAATATACGTTTAATCATACTTACTAGCACTCTGTTGAGATGAGTTATGGTAACGATTTTAGAGCAAAAATGTAAAATTGAGAGATTTATTCGTTGTACTCCTTTTGTTACGTAATATCTAAATAACAAGTATTGGTTTCTATTAGCACGTCTTCTCATCTTGCCTTTTAATAATGAGGTCGCAAGCGTGCGTCCCCAGTAATATGTGAAGAGAAGGGACAATTTTTAAAAATTAATCAAAAAACTGTGGTAGTAAATTATACAAAATGATGTATAAGAACAGTTTTAGCAAATGTTGTAGATTGTTTAAGTATCAAAATTTCGTTGAAATTAAGTCGATTTTCAGAGAAATTGTCACTTGTTTTCAAGTTAGTTCTGGAGAAAATTGATTACGTCTAACTTTCATTCAAATAACTAAATTCAAATTTATAATAACAAAAATGTAGTTTATTAAAGTTGAAGTACAGGATATGTGTAATACAAACTTACCATTTTTAGCAGTCCAAACTTTACGAAATTTACAAAGAAGATAAAATCAGTGCTTTACGCGCGTTTACCTAAATGTTCATCAGAAAAACAATCATTACTAATTAAATGAGTTAGTCATATAAGTAAAACTGCTCACTCGTCATCTCATACGCCCAGTAATAATAAAAAGAAAAAAAAATCTTTTTAATAACAATATTTATTTAAAGTTTAAATTCATATTTTTTATTGAGCTTTGTGCACTTTTTAGTAATGTCTAATTTTTAATAAAATGAGACAACGATTCAGTACATTCATCCTGAATATTATGACAATTTAATAGCTCACTTTTATTAAATTTATGTCAGCCCTGTTGCATTCCTCACGCCATTTTGTCTTATTACTTGAAATAATTTTATTTGATTAGAATTAAATTGATAATCGATCTTGAACAAATTAGAAGGATGTCGGAAATATAGTATTTTAGCGTACTATATATTTTTTCAACAGTATATAGTACAGAGAGCCAAAATATAGTACAATACTATATAATATAGTACGGTTGGCAACCCTAGTCTGGCTGCGTGTCCAAACCGTCCAAAGTAATTGACTTTTTAACTGTCGAAAGAGTATTATCAAAAATTTATTACCGAATACGTCGATATAAAATGAAAACTACAAAAAAAAAATCTTATAACTTTTCACCTGCCGTTTTGTGGCATAGTAACGGTTACTATGCCACATTGCCCCGCCTCACCTTCGACGGCTCCAGGCACTGAGGAGGGAAACCCAGAAAATCACTAAGAACCCTGCTCTGCCAGCTTACAATGAGTTTTGCCATCCACCCCCCCAGCGACTAAAATCCCGGAATCCACCCTGCGCTACAGCCCAGAACTTAAAGAATTTCAGCATCTCAGATAGGTGGAAGGTGGAGTGGTCTGCTGACACGGCCGGGAAAATCACCCTTATAACCTACCCGACACAAAAATTAAAAGGGTTCGATCTCCCTCGCAAACTTTGGTGTCGCCTGAACAGATTGAGGACTGGGAATGGCTGTTGCAACTCTCTTACCTACAAATGGGGCTAGAATGTTTCTCCACTCTGCGAGTGCGGCGAGGAAGAGCAGACAACTGAATATATCATCCGGCGCTGCCCCCTTCACTCTTATTATGGACCAGCTGAAGATTTGGTCTCTGTCACTCCTGACCTGATTACCTGGCTTGACAACCTCAAAGCCATACTTTGATTGTCCTTCAACTGTGCATGCCATACGATTAATAATAATAACCTGCCCTTTTTAAATGTCAGCATCTAACAAACATAATTTTTTCAGGCTTGGGCAGAAGCGGTGGCAGCTACACAGAACGGCACAGGTACACCCGAACAACGTGCCAAGGGAGCAAGCTGGCCTATTCTTCTATTCTTCGGAGTGATTGCGGCCGCCCCGTACATCGTACTGAGGATGTTGAGTGGGCTGACCACTAGCGTGAATGAGAGACGTAAGTTGTACCTTAAATAAATAAAATAAAAAATAAATAAATATTATAGGACATTATTACACAAATTGACTAAGTCCCACAGTAAGCTCAATAAGGCTTGTGTTGAGGGTACTTAGACAACGATATAATATAATATATAAATATTTATAAATACTTAAATACATAGAAAACACCCATGACTCGGGAACAAATATCCATGCTCATCACACGAATAAATGCCCTTACCAGGATTTATACCTTAATAACTTGTAATGCGGGTTATAATTATTTGATGAATACATACCGCGCGCGCGCTCGGCACGTTAACATCGGCTCCGTGCTTAATGTTGCATAATAATTTATTTAGTAAGAGTGAAGAGTTGAGTTTGTGCAAGTACAATGTTACAATTTTGTGAGACTTAGAAGTGTTTTCGTTATAAAAAAAGACTTAGAACTAGCAAAGATATCATAGTGCAAAGTGAAGAAATAAATACGGTGTCTAAAGTACGGCGGACAGCGAGTATGACTCATCGCAAACCGGCCGGCAAGCGTTCAAATCAGCAGTATCACTGTGCGCCCCCGTACCAAGGAACTCATTCATTACGGATCTCGAGATCGAGCGCCATACAACATCTACTTTTTGGCATTGTTTTGGAGTGTTACCTGTGATATCGTGGTAGAGGGACAATTGAACTTGTTTGTTTTGGTCTATTTTGAGAATTTTAGACAATAATAAACAAATCATAGTGCAAAATGTCGTTTCAAAAAAATATTAAAGGTGCTCTGACATGCATTAAATGCAGGAAAACAGTTACCAGACCAAAGGAATGTCTTAAATGTTCTACTTGTAAACATACATTTGACTTGGACTGTGCCGTAGTAACCATAAGACGATTTAATTTAATGACTAAGGAGAATAAGTCGAATTGGACATGTAGAACGTGCTTAGACAATAATAGAGGAAAAACGGACCCACAATCACTTAAACAAAATAATACACCGGAGACACACAAAAATACATTTCAGACTACGAGCTCCACAACCCCTTTAATAGATAATATAACCCGAAGAAAACCAATCAGATCACCTACCCTACGGGCTGGCAGGGCGTCTCCTAGCTCAAATGAACTTATAACACCGTCTGAGGAAAAGTGTAATGAAGAGGACAAGATCGAGAATATTGAGTTACCAAATATGAAAATCGCGTTTGAAAATCAGCAGGAACGTTCGGCATCGGGCACTTCGGGTAGTAAGGATGTGGTAAATAATGTGAGTACAACGTTGCATTTGTCTCTAGATAATTTAACAAACAATACACTCAATGAGGACCTGAATTGTTCACCGAGCAGATACGACAGCCCACATTCAGCGAGCAGCATGCCTAGCATGAGACAAGAAAATAACTCTGACATACAAAATCTTAAAGGAAAAATCGACCAACTAAACGTACAGCTTTTAAGTGCGCATAGTGAAATTGATAGATTAAACGGCGAAATCTGTGACCTAAAAAAAACTATGGAAGATTATCAAAGAAAAATGAACATGTATAAAACAATTTTTGATAAAAAAACGCCAAAAAAAAACTCAAAGAAATTCACGTAGAAAGCGGAAAAATAAATACACACACACTAAGGAACAGAATAAAATTTCACCATCAATTCCGTCTCCTTCCCCATTACCAAAAAATTTAAGTACATGGCATTCTACCCCTGTTGTGGAAGAAAGGACAGGTTCTGTAAGACGAGATTGCTTTAGAGACAGCTCTAGTTCAAATGAATCTTGCCAATCGAACAAAGGTAACTTAGGCAAAAAAGCTAAACTAGGGGGGAATTCTGATAATAGTCAAGGCCAAATCCTGAGTAGCGAGAAACCTACACCACCTACCTAAACCATTTTACTAAGCAGCAATAAAAAGAACGCGCTTCGAAAAATTGCTGAGACTTGTTTTGCGGAAAACTCGCAGATATGTCATTATTTGTCACCTAATGCAGGAATTAAGGAAATTTTAAAAGACGTCCATTTAAAAACAAGTAACTTAACAAAAGATGACTACTGCATTATTTTCATTGGAGAAGAAGACTTTAAATATACAACTAACTGCTATACCTTAATTTCCATAATAAGGGAATCGCTGCAAGGGTTACTTCATACAAACTTCATTATATGCACGGCCACATACAAATGTCGAAACGGTGTTAATCTCTTTAACTGGAGAGTCGAAACTTTTAATAACATGCTTTGGCGAGATATACACACGTATGAATATGCCTATCTCTTGGACTCAAATGAGAATCTGTCATATGACTACGATATGTTTAGGAGACACTCAGGGGACATTAATAACTTAGGGATTAAAAATATATGCATGAAATTAAAGGAAACCATTGAAGACATAAGATGGAATAATGAGGAATTCAACAAGAATGATACACATAACCAAGATAGTAAAGGTAATCCGACAAGTTCCAGAAACGAGCAAGTCTTGAATGGAGAAGATAAAAAAGAAGGGTTTTTTCGTAAAGAATAGGAAAGCTCAATTTCGCATTTTACACCAGAATATAGCAGGAGTGTTGAACAAATCGAGTGAACTAGAAGTAGCCATTCGGGAAATGGAGGAAATGAACTCGCATATTGATGTAATTTGTCTGACTGAAACATTCATAATTAAAGGAGAAGAAAATTATCTCAATATTCCTGGTTATAACCTTGTGGCAAATTTTTCTAGACAAAATGCGCGTAGAGGAGGAACATGTATACTTTGCAGGGATAGTGTTGAATGTGAACCGTTAGATATTATTAAGGATTTAGCAATGGAGAAAGACTTTGAAATTTGCGGTATTACTATTAAATCTATAAAAACGAGAATTATATGTTTGTACAGAACCCCTAACTCAGATTTTCAAACAGGTCTGAAACAGCTTGAAGTACTTCTTAATAACTTAGAAAACCAGAATTACAATTTAGTTATCGCTGGAGACTTTAATGTTGACTTTTTATCTAACTCAAACAAAAAAAATCTATTGTGTGAAGTATTCACGACTCATAACTTAATCCCTCATATTAATGAAGCTACAAGGCAACATACGTGTATTGATAATATAGTAAGTAATTTCAAAAGTGCAGTAGGCAAAATACATAGACTTAGTCTGTCGGATCATGATACTGCTCAATCTGTTACTATAAATACGAATAAGGATTTCATTGTTAGAACATGGTACATAATAAAACGTGACTTCAGCGTCGATAATATGAACAAATTTATAAATTACATTCATAGCCTTAGTTTTAATGAAGTTTTAATGGAAAATGATACTAATGAAGCATTCAATGTATTTCATGATTTATTAGTACTGTTGTTTGAACAATGTTTTCCTGAATATAGAGTAAAACGATACATAAAAGGAAATAAGGTGGCATGGATTACAAGAGGAATAAAAAAAAGTTGTAAAACCAAACGAACACTTAGATATAAATATTATAAGAGCAAAACTGAAGAAGAAAAACTGTCCTATAACAATTACTCTAAAATATTAAGAAAGTGCTTATTTGTACTTCAGAAAAATTGTAACGATCAGTACATAAGCCAAGCGCAAAACAAGTGTAAGGCGACATGGAATGTTGTAAATAAACAAATTGGTAATTCTAAGATTTCACCACAAATTGATAAAATCGCATTTAATGCCAATTTAATTCGAAATGGAACTGACATTGCTAATGCCTTCAATAATTATTTTATAAATTTAACAAATAATGCCAGTAATATGACAAATAGTAACAATGCGACGAATCAGAATGTATGTAACCTTATCCCTAACAGTGTAAATAGCATGTTTTTAGAACCCACGACCCCTCAGGAGGTATTAAAAATAATAATGTCATTACGCAACACCAGTTCCGTTGGCTATGATAAAGTAAATACGAAAGCTTTAAAAAGTGTAGCTAGTCATTTGATGGTACCGTTATGTCACATTATAAATTTATCTTTGGAGCAAGGCGTATTTCCGAACAAATTAAAATTCTCTGTTGTTAAACCACTTCATAAAAAAGGAACAAAAACGGACATGGGTAATTATAGACCTGTCACATTGATCCCTGTAATAGCCAAGATATTTGAAAAAGTCTTCTATGCTCGATTACAGAAGTTTCTAGATAAGAATAAAGTATTAGCAATAGAACAGAATGGTTTCAGACCAAATAAATCTACAGCCTTAGCCGCTTTTACTTTAATAAAAAAAGTTATAAATAATATTAATAATAAAATGCCAACTGTTGCTCTCTTTCTGGATATGAGCAAGGCATTTGATTTTGTAGATCACAATGTACTGGTAAAAAAGTTGAATTGTTATGGTGTTCGTGGTCCTGCAGAGAATTGGATTAAGTGTTACTTGTCTAACCGTGTACAAGTTACACAAATAACTAAATTAAATAAAGTAACAAATACAATGGAAGAGTTTATTTCTTCAAAAAGAGAAAATAAAGTCGGGGTACCACAGGGCAGTATTTTAGGACCCCTATTGTTTATTATTTATATTAATGATCTGCCTCGTGCAGTCCAACATCCTACAGTTATGTTTGCCGATGACACAACCATCATCATAGAAAGCCAAAATGTAGGAAATTATAATGATATGGTGAATAACGTCTCAGAGGAAACTGTAGAATGGCTAACAAGAAATAACCTATCTATAAATACTGATAAAACCAAATATATTTACTTCCGTACCAGACAGGGAAAAGATCTAAGGCTTAATATTAAATGTAATGGGAAACCAATAGAGAAAGTAGAGTGTCAAAATTTCTTGGGGCTTTATGTAGATGAGCACTGTGAATGGAAAGAGCAGGTTAAGGCAGTCTGCAACAAAATTAATAAATTTGTATTTGCAATAAAAAAAATTAGACTTGTAACATCACATAAAATTGCCCTGTTAGTATATTACGGATACGTATGTTCTGCTCTCAGATATGGTATTGTATTGTGGGGCAACTCATCTGACATATCTAAAGTTTTTATAGCTCAAAAGCGCTGCATAAGAGCGATATTCGGTTTAAAACCTTTAGACTCATGTAGACCTATATTTAGACAACACAGGATTCTAACGCTTACATGTTTATACATTCTGGAGGCATGTACCTTTGTCAAAAAACACATGGATCTGTTTCTGATTAAAGACAACAATAATAAGCGAACAATTACACAAAAACCTCTGAACATGCCAGTAGCAAAATTGAGCCTATTTAAAAAGAATTCCTATTATATGCTAAGCAAAATTTATAATACAGTGCCGAAATCTATTACTAGTTTAGTTGGACATACATTTTATACTAATCTTAAGACATGGTTAATCGAAGAATGTTACTATTCATTAAATGATTTCTTTAATAAAAATAATAATTAAGTAATAATAATTTTTTAAGCAGCAAATAACCCTTGTTCGAGCTGCTGGCATGAAAATGTTATTATTTAGTTTCTGAATTTTTAAATTTTATAATTATATTGTATATTTGTATAGACTATTGTAGGTACCTGAATATTTCTACGCCGATGCATGCCGGCAGAATATGCTGACCTAACACCCTCTACTCACCAACATTGTACCATATTCTTAGAAATAAATGATTGATTGATTGATTGATTGATTGATGTGTAGGTAAATGACGAGACGTAAATAAGATCAGAGAGCCTACGTCTAGGACGAAGCATAAAATGAATGAAGCTTAATACTCCAATGATATTGTTTAAAATATGTGTATCACTAGATGGCGCTTTACTTTAATTTTCATACGTACATGCCTAACCTAAAGCGTGAACAACGCTGTAGTTTTGCACCAGAATTCTTGACGGTGAAGTTACATATCTACGGCCATCTAACAGTAACGCCAATTATAATACACTAAAGATCACATTCATCCATCCATACAAACACACACAGGCACAAACACCTATACGTACACAATATCATGCCACTATTTTTCGTTATTTTTGAGCTTATAAATTACATAATATTTTTCTTTGATCACTTTTGCTCTATAAATAACATAATTAGCGAATGAGCAATCTCCTGCCACATGTATCGGAAAGGTACCTAATAGGAGATCTCCACCATTGTAAATTAGCCTCTATTTTTTAACAGAAAAGAATATTTCTCCATCTTCATTTCTCTCATCCTGACCTGAACCTGTCATGAAACTCCTGAACGAAACTTTGTCTTTTAGTTCAAACTAATTCCTATTTTAATTTGTCCACAGTAAACGACCCAACATCCTGGCAGAACCCGCTCCGTTCTGTAGCCCAATACGAATTCCAAGCTACCTCCCCTCAAGAGCTCAGCTTCCGCAGCGGCCAGGTCGTGCTGCTCGCGCCGCAGCAGCTCCAGGGCCCGCTCTGGAACAGCGGCTGGCTCATGGGCAGCACGGACAGACAGACAGCCGGGCTGGTACCAGTCAATTATATTAAAGTTATCAAGCCAGAGGAAAATCAGAGTGCGGAGGAGATGGATAAGCATTTTAAGCAGGAGTTGTGAAGGCACTGATTTCTTTACTCAAATATTGAGATTATTTGAGTTGGAATATAATGACTATCAATGGCGTAAAACCAAATTTTATGGTTTACACTTAGTCACTCGCGCGACATGTTTCGGAGAGCCTAGGTCTCCTTTCTCAAGCACTAACAGAATTATTGCGTACCACGTAAAAAACGTGAAGCGATCGAGATTGGGCGGCGCTCTAATTTCAATCGAGATAGCGGCTGAGCTTTGCCGTCAGCTTGGAAGCCTGTGATCCTTCAGCAGAAGGCCAGTGAGTGTGGTGACAGTGAAGTGGACATAGTGAGTTCGTCCTGTTTGTCGCTACAAGTGTTAGGTGACCCAAACCCAAACACCACTGCCCGCCTACTACGACAGCGCAAGATCTCCCCCAACCGGTTCTCTCAGCGTGCGACGCGGCGCGCAGCAGTACGCGAAGCACGCCCGTCGTGAACGCTGAGAAAGGAGACCTAGACTCTTCGAAACATGTCGCGCGATTGACTAAAAATAAAGTGTAAACCGTAGAATTAGTTTAATGTTAGTATGTCTCACGACATTTTAAATTCGAGTATGGCGTAATAAAGACTGCTTATTTCGATAGTTTTAAATAGTGTTTATAATTTATGAGTCAAACTTGCTTGAGAAGCCACCCGAATCTAGCCGCCGCGACACAACTATTTGTGTCGAAGTCTAGTCAAAGGTCCCACTTTGTCGCTTACCATAAGGACGAGATTTGCTTGTATGTTTATACGAATAACCTGTCAAAGCGTCGTTATGGCAAGCGACAAAGTGAGACTTTTATGCTTGGAAGTGACACATTACTTTGTAAAAAAAATTTGCAACGAAAACAAGTCATATATGTTGGCCCAGAACTGTCTCATTACAAACATAGACAGAGTGAATTATATTGTCTTTGTCTTGCGCTAGTACTACTAGCACCCAAAAGAAAGGGATGAGTATAATTTTCCAGACGTAAATGTGCATGTCGTAATTTAAGCATGTCATTTTAAAATTAAAGCGTAACTACGATTGTATGGGAGCGGCTTTTTGGCGGCAGGTCCATGCGACTCTTAAATCCACGCTAAAGGGTGACTGTATTTGGTTTATTACATAACGAAGAAAATGTCAAATCAAAGGTGTAGGGTAAATTTCAACAACTACTAACGCCATCTAGTGGAAGTCTTTTTCAAATCTTCACAACTCTGATTAGAGATAAGCAGTCTTTTATCTTTGGTATTAATGCAATGTCCTGACGCCAGAGTGCACACCGTAAACCATAGAGTGACTTATATCAAAGATAATTGATTGTAATAGAGAGGTAAAGCCTAAGAAAAAAACGTCTAAGGGGCACGTTTGACATCCGAAACAGATGGCGCTGTACTGCACCATATGTTTTGCGGTCATTGAATTGTCAAACGTCAACTTGTACAAATTGACAATCAGAGTTACCGCAAAATATATGGAGCTGTGCAGCGCCGTCTCGTTTGCCTGTCAAATTCGAAGCACAAAATTTTCTTAGGTTTTACACATCTTACTCAATGAATAAATCTTTACTTATATGTACTATGAAACGTAAACAGTTTCTTCACAAGTTTTCATAGATTATGTCAATTGATGTTTCAAGAAGGTTTGTTGACTGTCTGTAGTGCTGCCCCCTATGCAGAGTTTACGTAATATTTCCTATTAGCGCAAATTTTTAATAACATTGTAAATTAGAAACACCTTTCGATTATAATCGATTTTATGACGTCATTATTTATTTCATTTTTATCAGGGAAAACTGGTGTCGTTATGTTCCCTGTAAATTAAAAACAAACTACTACATAATATACAGGGGTTTTCGTCTGTATTAAATGAGTAACGGGTTTATACAAAAAAGATATGAAATTTTAGTTGTCTTTGGGGTTACGGAAAGGCATAATAATTACAATTTTGTATGAAATTTAATAAAATTGTCTTCATGCTTTATTTGGAAATGGCATTGCTAAAATGCTGCCATCTACAACAATAATGAGTTTCAGAAACGCAAATGTTTAGAAATAGCAGTCTTTATTTATTAAGCCTCTAAGATGTAGTTACCAAACAGGTTTGGAAGTAATTCCAATATTAATACGTAGATTATAGAAAATCAAGCAGCGCTTGGCAAGCTCTCTTATCGATACAACTTTATACGAAATAAATAATTTACTAGTTTTGGATATTTACGTAAAGTCAATATTGTTAGTAACTCTTCGTTTCCATATATACACATACCGGGTGGATTTTTAACCCTTTGAACGTTTTGTAAAGCGTAAACGAAAGCATAAATAAAAACGTCACTCACACGCCAAAGTCACGGGCGCAAGCAAGCTAATGTAAACCTTACTTAAAAGAGTGAAGGTTACTTTGACAGCGTACACTGTAACACTAACATGTGCAGTACTGTAGGCACGTATAATTAAAACGACTTTAGAGTCAGACCAAGCTAAGTTGGCAGCGATTTCGATAGCCCAGCCTGTGGAAGTGTTAGTAAACGTCATAATTTCATAGAACTTTGACGTTTAAAATAACACTGGCACTGTCTGGACGGTCAAAATCGCCGTCGACTTATCTTGGTCTGACTCTAAGTGTTCTTGGCGTTCGTGGCGTAACGCTTTACTTTAAAGGCGTTTAGCGTCCAAAGGGTTCAATATTAGTGCATTATTTAATTCGTATACTTTTATTCAAAAGACATTCCAAATTATGCCAAAGTAAATTATATTGAAGTAGGTAAAAATCTGACAAAATGCAACCCTATTTATGGGTATTCTATTTGCATGATTTGTACAATTAAATATCTACCTGTGTAGACAGCCTATAAATGAACTGTTTTTTTTTTGTTATTGAGATTGTTATTATTCGGCGTTTTAAATGTACTGTTTTTTTGTTTTTATAAAGGCATGTGCACACCGGATGCGTATGCGTGTACATGTACGTGCATGGTATAATATATAAATGCTTATGAGTGACGGGACACAGGTTATTCCCACTAGTTACAATCAAGTTGTTACCAGTGGTAACTACTGGGATTTTTTCTCACCTTTTACCATTGGTAACTACTGGGAAAAAATAACCCAGTAGTTACCACCAAAATAATGTTACTTTTTTTAATACTACATCGGTGGCATACAATCATACGACCCGCCTGATACGCGTTGCTGACCCTAACACTCCGCACCCTCGCTATGTTAGAATTAAATACTAATAAAAACAGGATAGTATAAATATAGCGTGCTTTAATTATGTTTCAGTTAGTGATTCAGTAAACTGCTTTAAAAGTGTACATTCATCAGTTAAAAAAAAATAACCCGACGTGTGCGTGCACGGTTCTATTTTGGCGTACACAGCCGATGTACACAGGCCTTTAATTGTGCATTTTTCCTAAGACTGCATTGAATCATGTGCAATTACTTTTGTGGCTAAGGCAACGTAAAGCTTGCTATATTTTAAGTTTTTATCGTAAATATGCTATTATGTCGTAAAAAGATTGACATGAGACAATGGCTGAAAAATATAAATTAGCTTTAGGGTTAGGACAAGAGTAACGCGAGTCATCAATATATTGCGTGCTTTTTTATTTAATAATATACTTAAATTTAAATGTTAGATATACTATAAAATTGCACTATTAATAATATACACACATTTAAATCGGGATTCGCGTTACTTTTTCGTGGAATCACCTCGGTGACTTAATTGTAAATCTATGTTAAATTTTACATAATATGGGATGGACTGATTTGTTAAGATTAAGCAATAAACGACTTCTTATTGGACTCCTATTTTTATTTATACCCTTTTAGACTATTTTAGATTAACCATTCATGTGTGTGGTGAAACTTGTTGGGTTATTAGACGATGTTAGACGGATGTTAGAGGGATGTTAGACGACCGGTTTGGCCTATTGGGTAGTGACCCTGCCTACGAAGCTGATGGTCCCGGGTTCAAATCCTGGTAAGGGCATTTGTTCGTGTGATGAGCATGGATATTTGTTCCTGAGTCATGGGTGTTTTCTATGTATTTAAGTATTTATAAATATTTATATAATATATATATATCGTTGTCTAAGTACCCTCAACACAAGCCTTATTGAGCTTACTGTGGGACTTAGTCAATTTGTGTAATAATGTCCTATAAATATTTATTTAAATATTTATTAGGATGGTATTCCACCTTTCCAATTTCTTGGTACAATGTGTATTTGCATCTCACTTTTTGCTTAATGGGAGACGCAATGCATATCGGACAAAGAAATTGAAAAGGTGGAAGGAATACCTTCCTTATCTATGGCCTATGGATGAGCAAAACCGCCCTGTACAGTCGGCCAAGAAAGTGGTTTACCACTTTTCTACTCTATTTGTCAAGAAATAAGTACTTGTACAGTCAGCCAAGAAAGTGGTTTACCACTTTTCGACTTTATTTGTCTCACTAGGCTGGACGACCGGTCTAGCCTAGTGGGTAGTGACCCTGCCTATGAAGCCGATGGTCCCGGGTTCAAATCCTGGTAAGGGCATTTATTCGTGTGATGAACATGGATATTTGTTCCTGAGTCATGGGTGTTTTCTATGTATTTAAGTATTTATATATTATATATATCGTTGTCTAAGTACCCTAAAGGACGAGAGATGGACTAGCAGGGTAACGAAATGGAAGGGCCCACTGGGCAAGCGTCGGAGAGCGAGACCTCATGCCAGATGACATAATAAAAGTAGCGGGGCCCTGCTGGCCACAAATAGCTCAGGACAGAGAAAAATGGAAATCTTTAGAGGAGGCCTTCACCTAAGAGGAGGGGTTCATGCAACAACCAAGAAAAGAAAAGTTTAGTTTTTTCTCACCTTAAAAATGTAATTCGGTGAATCAACTTTTTTTGTTTTGTTATCCTGTCCCGTTGTCCAAGGGACAACAGTGGCAGTTTGTTTGAAGAGACGTTGTATGCCGTTCTATTAACATGCTTAGTAGGGGGCCCATTATGGACATTGGTTATAACGACCACAAAAACGCAAGTTTGATACATTTAAGTACCATAAAATCAGTATTTCAATGAACTTTTGTCCCCTGGACAACTAATCGTAACCATGGCAACGAGTGACGCTAAAAAGTTGATTCTCCCAATTGTTCTTTGCATGAAATAAAAGGCTTTTTATTTTAATTTATTATTTATAAGTACCCTCAACACAAGCCTTGTTGAGCTTACTGTGGGACTTAGTCAATTTGTGTAATAATGTCCTATAATATTTATTTATTAATTATTTGTCAAGAAATAACAGTCGAAAAGTGGTAAACCACTTTCTTGGCTGACTGTACAAGTACTTAACCCTTGGAGGATTTAACAATTGGAGTCGCCTGGAGCTTACCACTCTGTCGAAAACCTCGGCCAATGGTTATATGTATGGAGGGTAGAGGTGAGGAGAACAATATTTTATGGGAGAGCTGTTGCAATTGTCCAGCTGGCAGCTGTGAATAATAGTTCGAAATCTCTCCGGTACCGCTAGGGTAGCACAAGGACATGACATGAACTTAGACGTTAGTGAAGGAGTGAAGTGCGCTCTCAGTGATTTGTTTTTTTCTATCCAAGTCAAAAATTAGTTCAAGATATATCGTGGTCCCACCTATCTAAGATTTTTTGGTGGACACTTTTAATACACATAGATCGTTCTCCTTACCTCTAACCTCCATAGTCATATTGTATGGACTGACGTTTATTTGACATGGCTATTTTTACGTTACGTACAAATAGTTACAATAAGAGTGGCATCTCTTATGGTAGAACTGTTCAGCTGTCAGCTATAAATAATAGTTCCAAATCTCTCAACAGTAGCGCTAGGGTAGCTATAAGAACCTAGGCGTTATTGACGGAGTGAATTGAGCTGTCTATGATTTGATTTTTTTGTTCAAGTACTCCAGGTATTGTAGCGCCACCTATTTAAAGTTTTTTGATGACACTTTTTGGTACATGGAGATTTCGTTCCTTATCTCCACCTTCCGTAGTTACAATAAGTCATACATTTGACGTGTCCCTCCCCCGCAAAAATCGGCAGACTGTTAGGCTGGTTTTAGTGTCGCACTAACCGTCCGGTGCGGAATGACCCGCACCGACCAATATGTATTAAGTGCAGGGAGCGTTTTAAAGTTAAAAAACTAAATTTTTCGGCCAGTGCGACACTAAAACCGGCCTTATGTACAGAAAATTACAGACAAAGCGTCTCCAGTTGTTAAATCCCCCAAGTCTTAACCCATTGACCGGCAAAGTGTACTGACGCGGGCTACACCCCAGTTGACAACCTTCGTGAATTCCAACAAGGTTCACGATGGCGCGGACGATGGGGCGGCATTCAAAAGGATAACTTAGCGCCACTTGCACCATCCTACTAACCCAGAGTTAACCGGTTAAACCTGGAGTTACCATGGTTAGGGGTCATCCATTAATTACATCACACGTTTAGGGAGAGGGAGGGGGTCAATAAAATGTGACATGTGACAAGGGGGAGGGGGAAGTCACAAACTTTGTGACGCCACTTTAACTTAATCAGTAACCCAGTTTGTTTTTATTCCCTGTGCACTTAAATAACGACTTTTTGGAACGATATTCATTTTTATTCGTTTAATTTTCTTTCCTAATCGGTTATGTGTTATAAAATTCTCGTTTATCAAAAATATTTTGATAATATATTATTAATACCTAATCCGATTTCGTTGAAAACGAAATTGCTAAAAATGTGACGGCACACAACCGGGAGGGGTTTGCCAAATGTGACCAACTGTGACAAGGAGGGAGAAGGGGTCAAAAAACGTTGAAATTCGTGTGATGTATTAATGGATGAACCCTTACCTGTACAATTTGAAACTGGGTTAACGGTTTAACCGGTTATCCCCGTGTTCGTGGAGAGGTGCAAGTGGCGCTTATTGTGAAATGAAAGTTGACGGATATGGATTTAGTTTTATTGTAAAGTCATAATCTAGTTTACAAGTAGGGCTCCGGGAACTCGAACGTCACCTCGCGCCCCGTCAGCTTCTTGTACACCGACTGGAACGTGTCCACCTGCACACAGACAACAACATTGCTTATTTAATTATAATTCGCAGTTTCTAAATAGGAGATAATCCGATAGTTAGACTAAGATAAGTCTGCAACGATTTTATTAGCACACAGTGCAGGTGTATTTATACGTCACAATTTCATGAGAGTTTGACGTTTAAAATAACACTTGCACTGCGTTGCTATCAAATTCGTTGCCAAGTTAGCTTGGTCTGACCCTAGCACGCTTTTGATATCCGAAGATTTTATATTTTTTAATAGTTTTGTTACACTTGACGATTACACTATATTACAGATGTGCAAAAAATCCTAAAATTTTGAAATATTATCAGAATTTTCTGGAAAATACTATTAGTAAAAAGTAAAAAGTAAAAATAGTAGGATGCCTACTATTTTTGGCATATATTAATGACCTGCCAAAAATTCTTAACACTGACACAACCTGCGTTATGTTTGCTGACGACGTCTCTCTATTGTTTAGTTGCAATAACAGCTCCGAATGTAACTCACAACTTCATAATATTTTTAGTACCGTACAGAAATGGCTCGGTGAACATAACTTAGAAATTAACTTGAAAAAGACCAAAATCATACAATTTAAACCTATACAAAAAAAACCATTAGAACTAAGTTTAGACATTACAACATGTAATATAGAAGAAGTCACGGAATTCAATTTGTTAGGTATAACCATAGATTCCGGCATGAATTGGAAGGCCCACGTACAAAACATTAAAACGAAAATGTCGAAGTTTATATATGCCCTAAGCATACTAAAAAAGAACACAAACTTCGAGTGTGCATTATCCGCATACTACGCATATGCGTGCGCATGGCTTCGGTACGCTGTAGTCGGAGTCCTTTGAGGTGATAGTGTCGAGGCCGAGCAACTTTTTATAATGCAGAAGAAGTGTATTCGAATTTTAGCGAATGTGCGTATACCAGACAGCTGCCGTCCGTACTTTGTCCGCTACAAACTATTAACACTGCCCTGCATCTATATATTGCAAGCTGCTATTTTTGTTCGCGAAAACTCTCATTTATTTGAATTAAAACAGGATAAGGAAACAACTAGAGCACAGTATAGGAATAAATTACAACTACCTCAAACCAAACTACAAATGTGTAGAAATAGTCCACATTACAAATGTATCCTAATAACTAATAAAATTCCAGACTCGATTAAGCAAGAACCTGAAAATGCGACCTTCAAAACTAAATTAGAAATATTATTACTCGATAAATGCTATTATTCAGTTGATGATTTTTTGATGATAATTTATAATTGCTATTTTATTTTGAATTATTACTGTACTGACGACTATTTATTTATCCATACAATTGTAACATATTTAAATGTATTAATAATTTGAATTTTGTGTAGGTATTTGTAAATTCGAATGATGATCGTGGCGAATAATTTTATTTTATAATGATTAGCTTAGATTTGTAAGGTATTAGTATATTGTTATTGTATGTCCTCACAGGGCGTCATGGACTGACTTACTGAATTGTATTGCAACACCTTAATAATGTATGTACATGACTATACAATTAATAAATGAAATGAAATGAAATGAAATTTCAAGGAAATTTCTATTTTGGTAAAATAATAGTTTAAATCTCCATACAAAAATATGAGAAATTATAAATTTCACAATTTTGAAAACTTTCCAGCAGCAAATCAGTACACTGGATTAGCTACATACTTGCAAAGTCGGTGGTGGTGGAAATACAGTCACGTCTGAAAATATCGATACGAAAAATGTACCAAAAATATGTATACACAATCTTAATATAGGCAATAAAGTCGTGTATACATAAATTTGGCAGTTTTTTCGTATCGATATATCTTCTGACGTGACCGTACAAGCTACGCCATCGCACGACGTGGTAAAAATATGAATTTTCGTGGGACGACATCCACTGTACTAAACCAAACTATTCCCTAATGATTCTGCTCTTAGTACATTAAGGTACGGAAAGGGAGCGAGGAGTGACACTGACAGCAAAGCGATCCGAGTGATCCGACCGAACTATCGCCGAGCGCGGGCGATGACGACCGAACGGCTCTCGGCTAATGTGGGCGAGACATCACATAACCGTCACTCCGTGGCAATTCACGGGAGTAAACGAGACGTCAAATTTTGAATTGTACTACTTTACAAAAGGCTTCCATTACATATTATGCTCAGTTTGTTTTGGTGTACTACTGTAATAAAAGACTGAACTAGTACATTTGTGAGATTGTACTAGTTAGGAGCCATCTTTTCAGTGAACGAGCACACACAACTCTAGTTCAAAGGGATGCCTTTATAAATACAAGTTTAATTAGAGAAATTACCTTGTGTTCAATAGTAGTTTGCTGGTTCTTGTCTAGATGCACCTTGATGAGCTGCGAGCCGTCCAGCTTGATGCGGATGCGCTTGCCCACGATCTCGGCCGGGAACACCAGGTCCTCGAGGATGGCGTCGTACACTGACGTGAGGGTCCTGGAAGAGTGGGAATGCTTCTAAATAATAGTAGGCAAGTGTCAATGAATGTAGGCAAGATCTAATGGATTTATGAGGCAAAAAACCTCGGTTGTAAACCTGTCCTGAGAAGAATTAGCAGGTATCATTGTTAAAGAAAACAGGGTCCCCCCCCCCCCCCCCCCCCAACTCACACTCACAACAATCAATCAATTCCACCAACATATTTTGATTTGTTTTGGGACTTAATTCTACAGTGCTCTTGAGGAAAATGGGCCATAGTAGACTGAAATGCCAGTAATATCTTTATAGGAGTGGTTTCTATATATAACCGTTTTACATATTGTTACCCCTGTGACCTATTAAGTTTTTTGTACAAATTAAAAATATTCTAAACAATTAATATATTGAATTTAATTTCAGTTCCTGTGTTATGTACAATAATAACACTAGGCAGCACTACTTTCCTCACGAAAATTAGGTACAACAGTTGCTCGAGTTGGAAAATGCCCAGAAGTGATACATAGGCAGTAGAGGCTTACAGACCCCTAACAAGAAGAATTAAAATAAGTTTTATATAGGGTTAACTAGACCAAACCAAAACTTCAGTTTTGGCAAAACTCTATTTGGTTGGACAGTAATATTCATATACATTTGCCAAATGTAAGGTGGCATCCCTGTTTATTCCATTTTGACATCTGTTTTTTAGAAACACAATTTAGCACAAGTTTTCTAAACAATATGAATAAGAGCCCCCCAGGGTTGCGCGAGCGGAGTCATCCAACATCTTTTTCAGTCTTATTGCATAAACATAAAGCTTTTTTCAATTGGCTTTTGAAGATTCCACATTGATAAGCATGGTGAGACCATAACCCCCTTATTCATAAATATCTACTAAAGTTATGATGCTGCTAATAATCGTTTGTCCCTTTCCATCATACCAATACGTCGGAAAGGGACAAACGATTATTAGCAGCATCATAATTTTAGTAGATGTTTATAAATAGGGGGGTAAGGGGTTAATTTTTACCTTGATCGTGGCCTCTTCTGTTTGTTAGCAACGCGCGTCTTGTGGCTGGGCTTGGGCAAAATCTTGCGGTCTCCAATGAACACTACATGCTTGCCGCTGAACTTCTTCTCCAGCTCTCGGACCAGGCGGATCTGGATCTTCTGGAACGCCTTCAGTTTGGGCATTGGCACGTAGATGATGATTGACTGGAAGTTAGAGAGATTTTTATGAATAGTGTGTGGTGTGTAACAGAAACTAAAATCCAGTAAATCCCTACTAATACAAAAAAAAAAATACAAATTGGCACACAGTTACTAACAATCTGGAATAAGACATTGAAAACTTTTTATCCCGGAATTCATCCACTAAGAGGGCGAAATGGAGGCCTCCCAAAACATTAACACTTGAGTTATTGGACAACTTCAAAACAACATTGCAACTCTTAGCAATGCCTAAAACTGGTGATTTCTACTTTCTCAACTTCTCCAAAATTTTGCATCTCTGTTGCATTTATAAATTCCTATGTAAGTGTGACATGGAGGCAACACGTCAAATGTGGTTCACAGTAGGCCCTATGCGCTAGGGTGAAGCCACTCAATAAGGCCGGTTTAATATAAAATCATTGTGTACATGACAAAAAAAGCGGCCAAGTGCGAGTCGGACTCGCCCATGAAGGGTTCCTTTATGACGTATTAAAAAAAACTACTTAAACTACTAGATCTCGTTCAACATTTTACCACTTTGGACTTTTGGACACACATTTTACCACTTTGGTAGTCTCTCGCGCAAACTATTCACTTTAGAAAAAAAATTATATTAGGAACCTAAATATCATTTTTGAAGACCTATCCATAGATACCCCACACGTATGGGTTTGACAAAAAAAAATTTTTTTTAATTTTATGACGTATTAAAAAAAACTACTCACTAGATCTCGTTCAAAACAATTTTCGTTAGAAGTTTGCATCGTAATGTATATCATATATTTTTTTTAGATTTTTCATTCTGTTATTTTAGAAGTTACAGGGGGGGGGGACACACTTTTTTTTACTTTGGGAGGTTCTCTCGCGCAAACTATTCAGTTTAGAAAAAAATGATATTAGAAACCTTAATATCATTTTTGAAGACCTATCCATAGATACCCCACATGTATGGGTATGTTGAAAAAAAAAAAATTTTTTTAATTTCATGACGTATTTAAAAAAAACTACTTACTAGATCTCGTTCAAAACAATTTTCGTTAGAAGTTTGCATCGTAATGTATATCATATATATTTTTTAGATTTTTCATTCTGTTATTTTAGAAGTTACAGGGGGGGGGACACACTTTTTTTTTACTTTGGGAGGTTCTCTCGCGCAAACTATTCAGTTTAGAAAAAAATGATATTAGAAACCTTAATATCATTTTTGAAGACCTATCCATAGATACCCCACATGTATGGGTATGTTGAAAAAAAAAAAAAAATTTTTAATTTCATGACGTATTTAAAAAAAACTACTTACTAGATCTCGTTCAAACCAATTTTCGGTGGAAGTTTACATGGCAATGTATATCATATATTTTTTTTAGATCTTTCATTCTGTTATTTTAGAAGTTACGGGGGGGGGGGACACACATTTTACCACTTTGGAAGTGTCTCTCGCGCAAACTATTCATTTTAGAAAAAAATGATGTTAGAAACCTCAATATCATTTTTGAAGACCTATCCATAGATACCCCACACGTATGGGTTTGATGAAAAAAGATTTTTTGAGTTTCAGTTCTAAGTATGGGGAACCCCCAAAATTTATTGTTTTTTTTCTATTTTTGTGTGAAAATCTTAATGCGGTTCATAGAATACATCCACTTACTAAGTTTGAACAGTACAGCTCTTATAGTTTCGGAAAAAAGTGGCTGTGACAGAATCGGACAGACAGACGGACATGACGAATCTATAAGGGTTCCGTTTTTTGCCATTTGGCTACGGAACCCTAAAAATGAAGGATGTGTTTTTATATTCTCTTGCCAATTCAAGCCATAAAACGCAAACTGGTCTAAAGAATGTATAAATAAATAAATATTATAAGACATTATTACACAAATTGATTAAGTCCCACAGTAAGCTCAATAAGGGTTGTGTTGAGGGTACTTAGACAACGATATATATAATATATAAATATTTATAAATACTTAAATACATAGAAAACACCCATGACTCAGGAACAAATATCCATGCTCATCACACGAATAAATGCCCTAACCAGGATTTGAACCCGGGACCATCGGCTTCATAGGCAGGGTCACTACCCACTAGGCCAGACCAGTCGTCACATGTATAATTTAACAGTGGACAAATGGATCTGTTTCCAGAGTCAGTCAATACAAGTGTTATTTTAAACATCAAACTTCTATTACATTATGATGTTTACTTAACACTTGCACAGGCTGGGCTATCAAAATCGTTGCTTGGTCTGACCCTACAAATTTTGTTGATACACTTGCTTTACTAGGCTTGCTACTCCACCAAGCATTTTTTCAGGGTAAAACGTCTATCTACCTCTTATCTGTGTATGAAACGGATCATGACTGAATTTATAGTCATCTTGTTGGGATTTTTTTAAGAACAATTTTTTCCATTCTATACAGTAAAACTGAGGTTTCGCTGATTTTATACTACATACATATGAAAAAACAATTAAAATTGTATGAAACTTGAGTAATTCCAGTCAAGTTACCCTTATGAACATTTGAAATTGAAATTTGGACTCATATGTTGAAGTTTTCTTAAAATAGAATTGATTATACATGCATCAAAATAAATGTCACAGAACTTTTGCATTCTAGTGGGAGCGTATACCAGCTTCAGGATTTATTTAAAGACTAGTACAGTCAGCATCAATAGTAGCGGATGAAACAACGCGCCAGAAGTATCTGACATCTCGGATAACTTTTCCAAACATAGATAAATCTCTAAAATTTACATTCAAAAGTATATCTTTTACAATCTTCCTTGTTCTACATATAGAACTACCCCTGTATGTTAAGCTGTTACAGAATGGTAGATACTTTTGACACCTTGTTTGATCCGCTACTTTTGATGCTGACAGTACTATCTAACCCAAATACTTCATCTTGCCTTAGCTGATGATATGACAGACATGCCAGATCATAGACATGCTGTATCACATTTGAACATAAACAAAACACAATATCCCACCTAAGGGACTCTAAAGCTGTTTCTGAACCAAATGAGTTTATTTAATAAATACCTTTTTGTTGTGCAGTTCAATCTCCTTAGCCTTGGTAATGTAAAGCTCCCTAAGCTGCGCCTTCAGGTCGGAGTTGGTCTCCAACTCGACCAGGGCCTGCGAGATCGACGTCTCGAAGGGGTCGGCATCGGCCGCGCCAGCTTTGATGATCTTCGTACTCATCTAGAAACCACAATTCACAATTTCAACACGGCCATACATTTATAGGTTAGAAAACTTTTTAACCTCACGACTTCGCAATTAACACCGAAATTAACGACGGAATCACCACTGAGCGTTTTTTTTTATGAAGCTTTAACTACTGGTAAGGTTAAATTTAATTTTTATGTCACTTTAACCAACAAAAACAACGTTGAACACAGAGGGATCCGAAGTGTCACCACAAAATATCTATGTAATCTTTACCGTAACTGCCGGATTAAGGGAAGAATTAAATCCCTAATTAAATAAAAAGGTGGATAAATATATTATTTGTGGAATAATGCTATTTATTTTACTGAAATTATTTAAAAATTTTCATCGACAGCTACCTTGAGAACTAACCGGGAGCGAAAGAGATAGAAAATCTGTGTGCCCAGCGACAATACCTAAAAATCTTCCATAAGTGGTTCAATTTTCAATAACATGGTAGTAGCCGTATGTCAATTTTATAGTTTGTCAAAGGGCTATCTCATTTCAAACATAGACAGGAGGAGTCATACTATCTTTGTCTTACACTAGTACTAGCATCCAAAAGAAAAGGATGAGTATAGTTTTTATTGTTCTTATTTACTGACAATTTGGTTTGACCAACTATAAATATTTAATTATGTTGATAAATGAGTGAAATAATCTAAAAAAATAAATAAAAAGATTAGCATGTGTTCCTGAAACTTAATAATTAGATCAAAGCTATTTTTTTAAACAAATCAAACTACTAAATAGTAGAAAAATTACATATGGTAACATTTAATTCGTTTAGAAATACAGTATTATTTTTAAACGATTTTGCACAATGCAAATTTATATTTTTAAAGAATTAACGTGAGCTTTAATTTAAATGGTGTCATTAAGAGATAAAATTAAATTTTAAGTAATTTTAGCTGCTTTAATATAAATAGGTACCAGGCATAATACCATTTTTTAAAACTCCTGACCACGTAGTGATTATATGCTCTTTGCATTCTACTGTCATCGTTGTTGCTGTCAGTGTCACTGTCAACTACTCGACTAACTGATTGTAATTTCAGTCAGACAGACTTCAGTGCTATGGTGCTCCGGTGATTCCTATGGGGAAAACCAATCCAATAAAATGCTCTGACTGCAATACCTAATGTCGATCTGATTTTATTAACATACGTACATTTTCTCGAACCTAGAAGCTTACATAAATACTAGTTAATAGGATAACTGTGTAAAATATATGTAAACAAACATTTCAGCTTGTCTAATAAGCTATGAAGGAAAGAGTTAATTTTCATTGAATAAACAAACCTTGAAGTCGGACGCGTGTAGCCGCGTAAGCATTTCTGTTACAGTCTTGTGATACAATGCAGCCACAAACTAATGGAACGAATGGGTGAGTAATATTTAAAAAAACATAACATTTAAATATATATATATAAGATATTCTTATTCCGATATTATTGTTAAGAGAAAAGCAAAGAGTACTAGCGTAGTAACCACTGGGTATAATGTAAATGTGAAATTTTATGACAATATCAAATTAATTCACTTTGTTAACATTTAAAATGACATAAATATGCTGAGAAACAACTAGCATGACTAAATGGAATTAGGAATTTTTATCACTTTGTGTCACTTATTCTGTATCTTTTGTTATTATGATTTTTTTGAGCCAACCATGTATCAAGTAAAAATAACTGATTAGGCTTTAAATCCAAAACGGATACTGTCCACGTCAAAATAAGACTTGCCTGCGCAAATATCACACAGGTCAATCGCCTCTCAAATAGTTTTGACACTTATTCTTAAAATTTGCAAATAGCTGCATATAATATATTATGCATGCTTCTTTGTTTCTTCCTCACATTGTCCTGGCATATTGCCATGGCTCATGGGAGTCTGGGGTCCGCTTGGCAACTAATCCCGAGAAATGGCATAGGCACTAGTTTTTTTATGAAAGCGACTGCCATCTGACCTTCCAAACCAAAGGGTAAACTAGGCCTTATTGGGATTAGTCCGGTTTCACAATGTTTTCCTGCACCGAAAAGCAAGTGGTAAATATCAAATGCACATACATTCCAAAAACCCATTGGTACGAACCGTGGTTTGAACCCGTGACCTCCAGATTGCAAGTTGCACCCTCTTACAGCTAGGGCATCGGCGCTTTTGTATTGCACGCTAATAGCAAAATTATAAAAGCTGAAGTTATTATTGTGTATAAATTTAATTAATTATAATTAAAATTCGTTTATTTCGAGTAACAACATATTCATTTGGAACACTAGACTTAAACACTATACTACAAATACGAGTACACATGCATTAATACAATAAAATAATACAAAAAAATAAACGTTTTTTAACGCAACATTGACAGTTATCACCTACTATATCTCAATGTGTTAACCACAGCACTGCTGGGCGCATGGAGTCCACAGCAAAATGACATGTTTGGGCAAAACTTGTCCGCAATCATTGCCAGGACGCTGTTGGAGCTGGCGCGCACGTGTCGCACCAGAGATGCGGCTCGCAAGCGCATGGTAGCTTTAAAACACGCCACCTGCGCCTCCGCAAACATCCCTGATGCGCTGCAGTATCGCGGCAGCCCCATCAGTGCCCTGAACGCGTTATTATATTGTACTTGTAGGGCCCTATACGATCTCAAGGTGTACCTTCTCCATAGACTGCAGGTGTAGAATGTTGTGCAAAAAGCTCTGAATAAAGTCACCTTACTTTCTTTTGAGCATCGAGCAAATTTGCGTTCAATCATGTTAGCTCTGACCGATAAGGCCCTACGTTCCCGTTCTATATCAGCATCGTCCTTGAGGTCGGTAGTAACCAAATGACCTAGATACTTGAACTGGTATACCCTTTGCAGGGCAACCGTGTTAAGTTTGATAGGTGGTATTACAGATGGTATTTTAGACTCGACCCCAAAAACCATGTACTGACTTTTATTAACATTATACTTGAGTCCGTGCGTGTGTGCGTAATCCTCACATACTTTAAGCAACCTTCTGATGACGCAGACTGACATAAAGAAAGACATTCAAAGAAGAAAATGTAATAAACTACTTTGTAAGTTTCCAGTCAAACAAATGTAAAACCTGCTGCAATTTGCTATTTTCTACTGCTATTTTAAAGATGCAAATAGCTGCTCTACAACTTTAAAAGTTAATTAGAATTGAATATATTGAAAATTGACCATTACAATTTGAACCATAAATTGTACCTAACCATCCGTTTTGGTTTACGGTTCAATTTGTAATGGTTAATTTTCAATATGAAGGTTGTTTAAATATGTATTTTGATGTAAAATAGAAAATTCCACGCCTATTAAATATAACATGTGTTATCGGAATGCATGAAGGTATTATTACACTATAATCATTAATGCATGAATGAATGAAATTACGAAAAAGTTAAGCAGATTTTTTTACACTTTGGCAAACTTCCCCAAATTGAAAATGTATGTAACAAAAAATTTAAATTCCAACAAGCAAGCAAGTATGCACTTGAAAAAGAATAATATTTATCAATTGTTTTTTCTTTAGTCTGTATCTTTTACTGAGGTGTGCCAATAAAGAGTATTCTATGTATCTATTTATATTTTTCGAAGAGCTACTGCAGAAATTTGGATACTTTAAAAACAATCAACAAGTATTATAAAACACAAATATATTCAAGCAAAAACAAGCTTATTGCTATATTAATAACATTCAATAAGGATTAATTTCTACTTACAAAATAAGAAATGTTTATTGGTACAAGTGTTATATTAAAATTGGTAAGTAGAAATTGTATTCAACATCTGCAAAATGTACTGAAGGTATCCAATTAAATTCCTAAACACTTTTTGAAATTTTACTGGGGAAATACCTTACAGAGAACCACTAGACCCTACTCACAGTGTTGTGTTCCTGCCAGTGAGTAAGGTTGCCAGAGCTCTACGAGAGTGCAGAATGTTAGGGTCAGCAATGCGCATGTAACTCCTCTGGAATTGCAGGCGTACATAGGCTATGGAGACTGCTCACCACCATGCGGGACATATGCTTGTGTCACCGATGTAGTTTAAAAAACACTACATCTTGGTGGTGCTATTTTCATTCAAAACATGGTATAAATGGGGTTGGCCTTGAAGTATTTTACAGATGGCGCAGCATAGGTATTACCTGTCAATTGTGTAAATTGTGTCAAATTTAGACCATAAAATAAAAATCAAACCGGACAAGTGCGAGTCGGACACGCCCATCGAGGGTTCTGTACTTTTTAGTATTTGTTGTTATAGCGGCAACAGAAATACATAATCTGCGAAAATTTCAACTGTCTATCACGGTTCATGAGATACAGCCTGGTGACAGACGGACAGGGGAGTCTTAGTAATAGGGTCCCGTTGGGCACGGAAGCCTAAAAAAATGTGTTATACTATAATCATTAATGTTGTGGAATTTCATGACCTTTAGTTTAGCCAGCGGTTTTCATGATACTAGCTTTAAACCAAATCTCTTAAAAGAAATCTAGAGACAGGTAAAGTAAAACGTATGTTGGCGCCAACCCCTTTGTGTTATAGTATGTATATACCATACTGTTTTTACTACAAGAACATGGTGTGTCTTTTGTGGGCAGATATTAATACCTGGAGGCTACTGCAAGTTTCATAATTCGAAGGTAGCCTCTCCGTCGCTAACACACTTCCGATATTAGAGTGATAGTGGGATTGGCCGCGACACGTCTGCCGTATTTTTTTTTTTAATACCACGACGGTGGCAAACAAGCATACGGCCCGCCTGATGGTAAGCAGTCACCGTAGCCTGTGGACGCCTGCAACACCAGAGGTATTACATGCGCGTTGCCGACCCTTTAAAAACCTGTACACTCCTTTTTTGAAGAACCCCATACTGTAGCCCCTCGGGAAAGCTGTATGCACCCGGATCGCCGATTATTAGCCGGGGCAGAGGCAGACCAAAAAAGAGATGGCGGGATGACCTCGACGCTTTTTGCAGAGACTTGCGGGAACATGCTCCAAACCGTGCACAAGATAGGCTATAAAAAAGTCATGGAATTAGCTAAATGTCAGTTTCCGAAATTTGCAATAGTTCCTCTGCCTATTGGTACAAATACATTAAATTTTATCTAGCATGTGTAACCTACTTTCAACAGTGTTTACTTAATGGCTAAACAAATATGCACACTAGGGCATTTATCATTGACCGGATATGTCACCTTGCCACTGTTGTTTACTATGGCTATTAGATACCACTACTATTAATACTATCATTATTCATTTCTGATAGTTAATATTACTTATCATAGATAGATGTGAAAGTTTGGATTTTTGATCCACTATCACGCTAAAATGGCTGAATGGATTTCGATGAAATTTGGCACACAGCTTGGAGAAAGGTAAAGGATACTTTTTATCTCAAAATTAATCTCCTAAGAGGTTTTTAATGGAGGTTACAATTTTTTATGAGAGCACCAAGGGGAGAGGGCAGTTTAACGGGATTAGGGGCGAGTAAAAACTAAATTTAATTCCTATCATTTTAATAACAGGATTATGCCCATCAATCATATTTAACACACAGTATTACTGTAATGTCACAAAACACTACAACTGATACAAGCATTGATAACGCAAGTAGCTGTAATGTACAATTGAGTGAGCAATTGATAACTTTGCCTCAGTGACCGCACCACGTTGGACGAGCACGCGCGTGTGTTTTTCTCTTATAAATTAAAAAAGTTAGTATTTCTTTTTTTTAATTGTGTTTTTTTTAGATGCTCGGAATTGTATGTGGGTGGCCAGTGTGTTTAAAGTTTATGTGAACGAACATAGTTTTACGTACGTAGATTTACGTACTATATTTTTTCTTTATTTTCCCTACATCTGTGACTAATGTAGTAGTAAAATAATCATATAAAATTTTCCTATCACTTAATACTTGGACAATACAATAAAATACTTAGACGGTTACATAATTAATATTAATAGTTAATCCTAGTACTCCTATTTCATTCGTTATCTTATGTTCGCCTTTTTATTCCAATGCTTATTGGATGGGATATTTACTGGTACCTAACATTATTTGGAGAAAATATTGAATACCTACATATATTTTGATTTAGACATAGAAAAAAATTATTCAACATCACATAAAATGGCAGAGTTAACAAATAAAGACATTTAATACAAATAAGCCTTAAATTTAGACTTAAAAACCAAGAAATTGAATTGTAAATCTAAGGGAGAGATTTAATATACATGAGTGTTAAATAGAAGCTTGCCTCAGCGTAATGTTGCAGTGTATTTACTACAACGCTGGTTTTCAGGCAGACCAATGATATATTATCCCTTACTCGCTGTTAGTCGGTTTTTTGAAGATATATTTATTTATTTATTATTTTACGGTACAAATATAATTTAATTTTTAATTTCTGCATATTACACTATATATTGGACGTATTTCAATGTATTTGATTTATTGACAGAACGAAGCGAAAGTCTCCGTTACTACTTAGGCAAAAATTATTTCGTATTTTCGTAAATTTTGTGAGCAATTTCAATTTTTTTTATCGATTCAGTTTTTGAAATATTTCAAAATGGCGGAGCCATGAGGGTTCACAAGGTTTACAGCTCGCAACGCAAAGCCACTAGTTTATTTATCGTTTCCATCAAGAGAGTAGGGTTTTCAAAAATATAACTGGAGTTACTCAGTCATAAGCGTCTATATGGCCACTTAAAGGGGTCCACTGATTACAAGTTTGCCGGACGATATCGGCCTGTCAGTTATTCGCGATTGTCAGTATTTGCGAATAACTGACAGGCCGATATCGTCCGGCAAACTGGTAATCAGTGAGCCCCTTAACATTGGCCATTCCGTGGTTTACCAACGAAGTGCTATAAAAACAAAGATACAACGGAATTTACACCCTATGACAACGGAGTAAGTTTGAAAACCAAAAACACGTAAACGTCGATTTGCAATATCCGTTTATTAATTGAAACTGTTGTAACAGTAAATAAACTGCAGACATATGTTATCGCTTCACCTTTCGGTGTTTACAAGTTCTTGAAGATATAAGAAACAAAAGTGAAGAAGATATTAATAACATTAACCGAACTTGAATACTGTTTTATCGTATAAAAACTTCTCGTTATAAAGTTGGCTAATAATTTAGCCAGTGGGGCGAAACTGACCCTTTCGGGCATTCTCGGCTCCGTTCGCTTCAGCGTTGCTACGAGCAATTATTAGGGTTGGCACAACTTGACGTCCCTTTGCATGCACAGTCAGAGATGAATGAATGACTTGAATTTAGACAACCCTACTGGTTTAGACAACATTTATACCTACGCCTCACGGACTAATCATACATACATCACATATTATTCACATTGTCTCCTATAGTCAGAACCTTTCCCTGCGGGTAAAAAGTGTGTTACACTTATACTATGCACTCTCTTGGGCCTGTTTCTCGGCTAACCAATCACCTATACCTACACATTACTAACCTTACGATTACCAACTCGGTTCTTAACCGCTTTAAAAAAAGAGGAGCCCAGAGCTAACCCCAGTCTCGTCAATTTAGAGATATATTATGCAAATTATGGCTTAGATATCGTAAATGGGTAAAACACTGTACCAATAGTGGCCACCTTCATTCTTAATTGAAGTAATAGAAATGTCAAACGGGGTGCCAACTAGTTGAATTCGGTTGTCGAAATCTGGGACGTTTACCTTATAGATAAATTCGAATCGCTGATTCAGTTTCCGCTTCACTCAAACATTTTAATAATGTAGTATATTTTATATGTCGTAAAACTCGTAAACTGTTATTATTTTTAGAGTTCTAAGTTAGTTACATTGTCCGGCTGATAAACATTTTTAGTGCAAAATTACACCGATACAACGACAACGATAAGGAATTACGCCTGGGTGCTTAGCCAACGTGCGAATAGTTAACGCTCCGTAGCGTAGTGTAGTCACCTCTCTCTATCACTCTCCCATATTAGTTAGACAGCAGTGACAGTTGCATTTCGTTCGCTACGGAGCGTTGACGTGTAGCACGTTGGCTACGCACCCTGTTGTGATAACGGCAGTAGCGGAGCGGGTAAAAAAATACGCTCATAAAAATGAGGTTTTAACTATGGGGTGTGTTTTTATACAAAATCAGTCCCGGAACTAGTACTTACTGTTAAGGTACGATCTAGAACGCTTTTGTTGTCTCGGCCGAGAACGAGATCGAGATTCAATGGAATTCTCGGCCAAGACCGAGACCGAGTATTTATAAAAACACGAATTTTGCACTAAAAATGTTTACCAGCCCGGCGATCTAACCAAGCACATGAAGATTGCTTCTACGATGCGTACTTAGTATTATTTTTTATCTAACACATCCATTCAGCCGTCTCGCTTTATGAGTGAGTGTGAGAGAAGATGAACCCACGGGGCATTAACTAAAAACTCACAATATTTTCAGCACAATGTCCTCATCGATCCTCATAACCGGTGGGGCGGGCTACATCGGCTCCCACACCGTCGCCGTCCTCCTGGAAGAGTCCACGCCCCACGAGCTAGTGGTCGTGGACAACCTGTCCAACGCGCATAGAGAACAGGGACAGAAGAAACCTGAGCCGCTGAGGATAGTGGAGGAACTGACGGGGAAGAATATACACTTTTATGATGCTGATATTAGGGATGCTGCGAAGTTGAGCGAGATTTTTAACAAGGTCGGTCTGAAATAATGAATCGGTCTTTCTTTATCCTGATAGATATCGGTAAGGTCCGACCGAGAACGCTTTTTTGTCTCGGCCGAGACCGAGACCGAGAATTTATAACAAATTTGTAAAATTATTTCTTTGTTTGGATAAAGGTACTTGTCAATTGATCCCTTTCCCTTTGTCTTCAAGTCAGAGATCCTACCGCTAAAACAAAAATAGAAATTTCTTTATCTGCCTTTCGATCGCTCTAATTTCGGCCCTCAGATTAGATTCGTCAATTCCTATCACAGTTCTATATCGATTTCCTTATATATCTGGTGTATTGCCATTGCCTCTCAAAAAGCGACATTACTTGAAATGAAACTGCTGATGAAGACCATAAAGTAATGGCAGACTGTTTTGTGCTGTCGGTTATTTTTAGATATTTCTTCAAGACTTAACTAAGCTCTTTTCAATTCCAGCACAACATAGAGTGCGTCATCCACTTCGCGGCGTTGAAGGCAGTGGGCGAATCAGTCAACAAACCATTGGAGTACTACCAGGTCAACATCTCTGGGACGTGCACGCTTTTTGACGTAAGTTTCTATGGCGCCACTTTTTGATTTTCAACAAATTTAACACATATCAGTGAACGAATAAGGATCAAAGTCAAATGGCGTTCTAAAAGTTTTAATCATGTGTCGAAAGATGACAGTAAATTTACTGTGTCTATAGGTAAAAAAATTAAGTAAGTCACCTGTTGTATGTAGTTGTGACGTGTTCGAAAAGACAATACATGTTTAAAAGACACACACAAACAAAACAAATGTCTATTCAAACACGTCACAACTACATACAACAGGTGACTTACTTAAGTTTTTTACCTATACAAAGTTTTCTTTGACAATCCACCTTTATTTCAAATTCTCTTTGATTATACATATCGTCGTCGTCTAGTATTAGTAGTTCAGTATCTACCTACAAGTCTTATTGAGCTTACTGTGGGACTAGATCGATCTGTGTAAGATTGTTCCGTAATATTTATTTTTAATATATTTATCTACACACATGTCAAAATAAACCCTCTATGATGCCTTCAAAATCCGTAAATAATGGCCAACATTACGATAAACTGTTTTGTTACAACAAATTTCTTATCTGTGATAATGTAGTTATAGCTTCATAACTACATCAAAATCGATTTGGTTATGCATTCAAATTTGGAAGATCTCTGAAAAAAAAGAAATTCGATTTGACCCCTATTCTAATATCAGTCGAGATGCCTTTTTATTCGAAATGAAATGTCAATTGCATACAATTTTGACATATCTCGCATGTTAGTTTGTATCGAATGATACGGAAATATGCCCCCGACTCTAGTTTGTATCTGAATTAAAAAAAATAAAAACCGGCCAAGAGCATGTCGGGCCACGCTCAGGGTAGGGTTCCGTAGTTACTCTTCCGTCACAATAAGCTAAACTGGAGCTTAAAGTGTAGTAAATGGACCCTTTCACCCGAGTAAAACAAATAGGCAAATTTGCATAATCAGTACCTAATTAAAGTAAGTCTTTTTACTATGAAGGGAAAACTTTTTGCGATAACTCAAAAACAGCTAAACTGATAATGTCCGCTATAGTTTTCATTTAATGTCTTTCTTAAGCTCTACTTTCACAATTTTTTTCATATTTTTTGGACCTATGGTTCAAAAGTTAGAGGGGGGGGGGACACATTTTTTTTTTCTTTCGGAGCGATTATCTCCGAATACATTCACTTTATCAAAAAATGTTTCTTGAAAACCCCTATTAGTTTTGAAAGACCTTTCCAACGATACCCCACACTCTAGGATTGAAGCG
Organism: Cydia pomonella; assembly: GCF_033807575.1. Classification (NCBI taxonomy): domain Eukaryota; kingdom Metazoa; phylum Arthropoda; class Insecta; order Lepidoptera; family Tortricidae; genus Cydia; species Cydia pomonella. The sequence continues at coordinate 9,174,200 of NC_084724.1, forward strand.
AAAAAAAAAATTCACCCCCACTTTACGTGTAGGGGAGGTACCCTAAAAAAAATTAAATTTTTAGATTTTATTGCACGACTTTGTCGGCTTTATTGATTTATATATCCATGCCAAATTTCAGCTTTCTAGCACTAACGACCACGGAGCAAAGCCTCGGACAGACAGACAGACAGACAGACAGACAGACAGACAGACAGACGGACATGGCGAAACTATAAGGGTTCCGTTTTATGCCATTTGGCTACGGAACCCTAAAAACTACATGCGTGAAAAAAGTTTTCATTTACCGCCATACAGTTTATCTTTTAATTAGGTTTAAGTATAAAATGAATATGTTTTGTTGTTTTTAAGGTAACTATAGCAAACATTTTGTGTAAAATAAGCGATAAATATATTTCGGTGACGCCACCATATAATCGCGAGTTCCGCCAAGAGAGCAACGATTTGGCAAGGGCATCGTAACGGAGGGAGGCTGTAATTTCGGTTTGTTAATATTTCATAGAAAGTTTATAATATGTGTGTAGATAAAATAGTGTATGTAACTGTACATAATTAGGCATTAAAAAACTCGTGTGATCTTTTTAAGAAACTCACTTCGTTCGTTTCTTAATCCCACACTCGAGTATTTTAATGCCTTTTATTATGTAGCAGTCACATAAACTACTATTATTTGTTTCCCAGGTAATGCGTAAACACGGCGTTTACAAACTGGTCTACAGTTCGTCCTGCACCGTGTACGGGGAGCCTCAGAAACTGCCGATCGACGAGTCCCACCCCACGGGCCTCGGCCTCACGAGTCCCTACGGCAAGTCCAAGTACTTCTGCGAGGAGATCATGAAAGACATCTGCAGAAGCGACCCTGTAAGCCAAATCAAAATCCTCTGGAGTTGCAGGCGTACATAGGCTACGGAGACTGCTTACCATCAGGCGGGCCGTATGCTTGTTTGCCACCGACATAGTATAAAAAAAATATATTTTCAGGCAACTAAGGTTCCCCTTACAAACTAACATACATACCATAATTAATATTTACTGCTGTGGCGCAGCGACCCGAAGTGGATTTTGGTCTCCGACACCAAAGACCGCCATGCTTCTCTGTCCAGTCGACGCCGCCGAGTTCGCTAAGGTCTTTTTGCACTTCGTCTCTCCAGCGGTACGTAGGTCGTCTAGACGGTCTTCGGCCAATTAGAACTCCAAAGTAGTCCAGACTGCACGGATTAATACTAAACTTAAAAACTATTATAATAATTTTTCGACTCGTTTGCCTTGTGCATCCCCCGTTCGCGAGTCGTGGTATGAAATAACTTTTATATTGAATGTAGTGATCTATCTTTAATTTTTGCATGTTCCAGAAATGGACGGTGGTGTCCCTGCGATACTTCAACCCGGTTGGAGCCCATCTAAGCGGCCGCATCGGCGAGGACCCCGCCGGCACGCCTAACAACCTGATGCCGTACATATCCCAGGTTTGTCCCAGTAATGGCCAGTTTGTGGTACATCCTCTGTTGGAGCCCATCTAAGCGGCCGCATCGGCGAGGACTCCGCCGGCACGCCTAACAACCTGATGCCGTACATATCCCAGGTTTGTCCCAGTAATGGACTTTCGTACCAGTATTGGACTATTGGACGGTTTGTGGTACATCCCCTGTTGGAGCCCATATAAGCGCCCGCATAGGAGAAGGATCCAGCCGGCACGCCTGTCAACCTGATGCCGTACATATCACCGGTTAGTCCCAGTAATAGACTTTAGTACCAGTAATGGACGGGTTATGGTACAACTCTATGAGAGCTCATCCAAGCGGCCGCAGCGGCGAGGAGCCCGCGGGCACGCCTAACAACCTGATGCCGTACATATCACAGGTTTGTCCCAGTAATGGACTTTCGTACCAGTGAAGTGAAGACCCCACGAGCACGTCCCCGTCATGGTTATTTGTATCAGTAATGGACAGTCTCAGACGTCGGTACAATTAGTTAGAGCTCATATAAACGGTCGCGACGACCCCTCCGGCACGTCCAGAAACCTGATGCCAGTAATGGACATTGTACCTAGTAATGGACATTTGTACAAGTAATGGACAGTGGTATTCCTGCGGTGTTTTAACCCCATTAGGGCACATCTAAGCGGCCGCATCATTTATTTTAACAAACTGTACTGTTAGAAAAAATGTATCACGTTTTACAGACATGCTTAAGAGATGGCCCAATATGGAAATGGCTTATAACAGTTACTTATATAACTACCACAAACGCATCATTGGTATATTTAAATACGATAAAAACAGAGTTTTAAGAGTAGTCCAACCATACCAACGAACGTAACCTTGGCAACGAGGGTCCCTAGAAAGTTGGTTTACTTGCTTGTTCTCGGTCAGCACAATGTACCTACCACGACCGCGAGTTGTAATGATGTAGTGAGTGAATTGGGTGTAGGTACCAACGTAAATGCGTAATCAAATTCTGTACTCGTATTCTAGTGATTGTGGGCCAATTGTGACTGTTACGTGATGCATTTTTATAGCATAGTACTCTTATTTAGATTAACCTGCCTTCCAGGTGGCCGTAGGCCGTCTTCCAGAGCTGCAGGTGTTCGGCAACAACTACCCGACGCCGGACGGCACCGGCGTGCGCGACTACATCCACGTGCTGGACCTGGCGGCCGGCCACGGGCGCGCCGTGCGCCTGCTGCGGCAGCCGGGCGCCAGCGGCTTCCACGCTGTCAACTTAGGTATGGTTAGGTCACTTCTGAACTTCAATATTCCTTATGCTACGGTTTGGTAAACTAAAATATTCATTATGCAACGGTTTGGTGAAGTATAATGTCTATTATGCGGCCGTCTGGTGAACTATAATATTCAGTACTTACTGTATGAAATGGCCGACATCAACGCATCTCTGAGAAATATTTCTGCACTTCGATTTGCGGTACTTACTTAGGTTCCATACATACCTAGTTAGTTTAATTATTATAGTAAACGAGTAGAAAAACTATTATATATACACAAAATTGACCTGACTAGATTTACAAGTCTCCTTTAGGCCGATCGATAACCTAAAAAACTCTATATTGTGTCACAGTGGTATATAATACCACCAAAAACAGCCATAACATATACCCAAAAAAAAAAAACATTTTATGCCAAAAATGCCTTACATCATTTTGGAAAAGAGCTGATACTCTTCAAACAACTGAATCGATTTTTGCGTCGGGGGTTAATAGTATTTTATGCAACAGTTGTATAAGAAGGGTCAAAAAAGGCGAGTGGCGTGAGTTACAATGTGAGCCGGAGCCGAAGGCGTAGGCGAACATTGTAAAGGAATACGCCACGAGAATTTTTTGACTTACTTATACAACGTTGCATACAATATTTTTCCTACGAGTCAACAAAAATAAATCTTAATTTAGGTAAACAAATTACAGCAAAAGTATATAGCCAAGACGCGCGAGCATACCTTGTTACGCGCCCGGCCCGCCCCGGGCCGCGGCCGGCCGGTCGGCGACACCTCCTCGTAACTCATGAGGCCCTGGTACTTGCAAAATTAATTTTTTTGACAGTTTTTTCTCAATTTTGGCCACCGTAGTCTACGGAGACTAACAAGCAACGCTAAGCGGTCTTCGTAGTCTATGGGTGTTGCTATATTACAGGTGTCACATGCGTGTTTCTGACTTATGAAGTAATTATTTTTACTATGCAACCAAATGAATATTTTGTAAGTTGGCATCAATGCACTTAGTTTAAAACTGTATTCGTTTTGGTTTTGTTAGGTTGGTAGCCATTAATCGCAGTAACATTATAGCTTATAAAAGCACAAGAGCTTTTATGAGGAATAGACAATATAGACTTTTCTTGAAATCTTTTATGTATGTTCTTATATTCGTGTTAATGAATGCATAAATGACAGATAACAGTAGAGGAGTAGGAAAAAACTAAATCAAGTCCAATTTCCAGGCACCGGCGTCGGCTACTCCGTCCTCCAAATGATAAAAGCCTTCGAAGAGGCCAGCGGGCGCAAAATCCCCTACAAAATAGTCGGCCGTCGCCCCGGAGACATCTCCGAGAACTATGCTGACGTCTCCCTCTCACATAGGCTGTTGGGCTGGCGTGCGACAAGGACGCTAGAAGATATGTGCAGGGATACTTGGAGGTGGCAAAGCGCGCATCCTAACGGGTTTAAGAGTTAGATGTTATTGAAAAATGAATTTTATTTGCATCAGCATAAGGTTTATTTCCAAATATTATACCTAAATTTTACTAAGTGAAAGATTTATTTTAAGTGCCATTTTGACGAATAGTTAACGGATTTAAGTTTATTTTATTTATATTTTAACAAGACGTTCCTATTATGTTGCCATTTGCCATACTTATTTTAAATGGTACTGAAACTGTACATCAAATATTTAGTTCATTAATAATTATTTATTACCAAAATGAATACCAAAGGCACTGTTTGAAAAACGAATTATTTATTTTAGCATTTAATGTGGATAATGCATTTGCTCGGTGTTTTATTATTATACCATTGTTAATGATAACTATAGGCATTTACATATTTTACTTACTGGTATGTTTCAAAGGATGTTTTTTAAACACCTATTTTCAACGATTCATAGTTTTGCCCAGGACTGTCTCATGTCAAGCATAGACAGAGAGAATCATTCTGTCTTCGTCTTACGCTAGTCCTAGCACCCAAAAGAAAGGGATGAGAATAAATTTCTTGGTTCTTACTGACTGACAAGTTGTGTTCGCCAGACTATAATTGTTTTAGCTGTCCATAATCATATGTTGAATGGATGGACCAAAAAGGGATATATAAGGATATTGATTTATCTAGATTTATAGAAAAATCCAGTGTATTTTTTATTTATTATTACTTATCATTCCATTTCATCTCAGTGTTATAGATTTTACTTCTTTTTTATCTTGGTGCTACTTATTAGCAAATGTATTTTGTGTTGACTTGTATTATAATTATTTCAACTTGTTACTATAAATAAATGGATTACTATTTATCTTTTATTTATATTTAAAACCCTAAAAAACCAATGAATCCTGTAAAATACCAAATAAAATACAACATATGGTTATAAAAAAAAGTAATAATACTATATCGTCAGGTGACAAGCAAAATTCACTAATTACCACCACCAGTTCATAACCATAATGAACCATATTACTACTAAAGTAAGGTTGATTTTTGTTTAATTATTTTCTAGTAATTGTGAGTTTTGCTTGTCATCTGACGATTTACAATGGAATTTATAATCGGTGATCAGGAACCTGGAAGGAAGGAGGCAAACAAGCATACGGCCCGCCTGATGGTAAGCAGTCATCGTAGCCTATGGACGCCTGTAACACGAGACAAAATGACAGGGACAGCTGTCACCATACCCAAGCTATGTGATATATTAGCCTCGGAAAATGTGTGCCATTATTTGGCGTAAAAGGATGTTTTTTTTATCAGTTATGTTAGTTACAAGAGCAACATTCGTTCGGACGTGCCGTGAAAGTTATTTAATTGGGGGTCGAATAAAACATGATTTATTGTAATCCTTTGTATTATCTAAAAATTACAAATCTTTCATAATTTCAATCATTACAAACTAGCTTCATGTGATCAGCACGTTTCCTGCCTAAAAATATCTATCAGATTTACATTTTTACAACATTCACTAACATTAGGCTCCATACAAACTTGTCTTAAGTCTTATTACAATGGAGGTTCACTTTTAATATTTGTTTTATATAAATTTTGCCACGAAAAATTCAGCTATAGTTGATTTAAACACTCACTGTATGCGAAGCAATTAAAAAAAAGAGACAGGACGCAGCCCGCCGCAGGCAGGTGTGACAGAGAGCACACTACGTATTCGCGTGCAGCGAGTGAGTGACACCACTATAGTTAGAAACCTTTTTGAAATATGTAAAAGAGCAGGATATTGATAATTATTACAAATTTACGTGGTAAAATATAACAGGAGATTATTTTTGAAGGAAGGATAATCGGTTTCATGACAAACAAAGATGTTCGACAGAGACAACACGCTTTTTATAAGTCCAGGCTAAGTTCTATCAAGAAAAGGCACATTTGCTATCATAACTTCAAACTATGTATTTTAAAAAAAGAGTAAGTCAAGATTATATGGAGCATGGTTGAAAACAAAAAAGAATGCAAAGAATTTACCCGACTCGGTCAAAAGTGAGGTAAATTGATGGCATTATGTTTTTCTACAAAATATACTGGAATTGTAAGCGGAACTAGAAGTGCTGAAGTCTAGAGATAGCTTAAAACTAAAAAGGTGTTTCCTGTTCATTTTAAAGTCTGATTTTTTGGAACTTTCGTGAATAGGCGGGTCCGTAGAGAATGAGCCGCCTCGCGAGGAAATTGCCGTGCGAAGCAGCTTGGTCTGTATATACTTGCCTTGGCCGAAGTAAACGCACTCGCGGCCGCATTGCTTCGGCCGAGGCAAGTCTCCGCCGATCGATCTGGGAGCCGATTTTAGAATTTCGATCGCTCCATTTCGAGTTCTTCCATTAATAATATCTCCGCGCTTTTAGATATTTAAATTCTACTAATAGAATTTGAAACGAGTGATCAATACCACTAGATTCCCAATTTCTATCTCTCGTATTTCAAAAATAGCATTTGCCGTTTTCCACAGATTTTGGAGTGACGAAAACGAGCGCTCGAAATTAAGAAATCGGCCCGATGGTTCACGCGGCCATATTCTTGCAAGGAGGCTCATTCTGCCCATAGATAATATGTTATTATAAGAAAATAATGGTTATAAGAAATAACACACATCGAAAAAATATTACTTACAAAACGTGAAAGACTGCCTCGAAAATTCATAATAAATCAGTCCTATAAAATTAACAAAATCAATTTTAATTGAAGAATATTCTTTTAATTATTGTAAAGAGTTTCTTCGTTAAAATTAGTTCGATTGGAAACCACCTTAAGGATAATTGAAAACAGTAAGTTTAAAAAATAAAATAAAAAAAACCTTAAGCCAATACTCAGTTCATTGGATTTAGCTTGTAAAATACATACATAGTCCATAAATTCAAAAGGTATACATTGAAATGATACACTTATCTTATAAGAAATGAACATTGCACCTATTGATTTGGATAAGTTTAGAAATTAAACAATGATTTGTGAATCCATGACTTCCCCAAGTCAGAACAACTGTTGTCCATAATACCTGTCACTTTAATACATTTTATACACTACTATATTATGTAAAATAAGTTCTAGCAAAGCTCGCTTAAAACTTATTATAAATAGGTTTTTATTATTTATTGTGTAAGCACTCTTAAGCTTATTTCTCTATGATACTATAAATTATTTTTAGGTTACAAAATGTATTAAAATGACACGTTTATCATGTACGGACTAACTATATCATTATACGTTGAAGCTCAAGTAAAAAATATTAAAACAAAAATATTACTTACCTAATCCGCGAAATAATAACGTGCAAGTCATCAGTGGTTGACTACACGTTATTATTTCGGATATTAGAAAAGTAATATTTTTATTTTTAGTAGTAGATTTCTGCAAAGTTTCTATTATTTCGGACCTAAAAGGTAAGGCCTTTACGCCTTGAAGGCTTAACTCGTATTTTGGGCCGATTTTTATTTTCTTGACGATTTATTTTTCATTAGATTCGGATAAAACCTGACTGGTTTGCAGCGTTCCTCATTCTGGGTAGAATGAAAAATAATCCCAATGAGGGATAAATAAAATTTATGTAATTTTGCGTTCGAATTACGAAAATACCATACGTTTTGGTAACTCCGTGGAAGATTTTTAGGAATTACGCTGTAATTGCGGGGATTATGTACAGAATAGGAAATGTCTATCCACCAAATTTTATCTCTGACAAATAAAATCGGCCTTTCTAGTGCTTGCGAAAGTGACATAGCTGTAATACTTAATGTACAAGTGTGGATCATTAGAACTAAATTAATTAAAATATGATATCGTCACTAGATATTATATTCACAGAAATTATTGCGGGGTCAACAACAACAGCCTTATTATTAAATAGACTCTATTATCAGTAATAATGAAAGTGTACATCGATGTCATTTATTGCTTTAAATTATGTATGGTCCAGGTACAGGACCAAAATGGTATGGTTAAACATTGAAGGGAAACACTACAATAAAAAAATGGAAAAAATTATCTAAGTCTGGTAAAATAAAACCGTTCGAATTATGCTGCTACTTGAACTGTCAAATTTATTTAATGGTTCTACACTACTTAACGCGTATTAATTTTATGATTTTTTATGATATAGGAGGCAAACCAGCAGTCGAATTGCCCGATGGCAAGCGATTACCGTCCCCCATGGACACCATGCAACACCAGAGAGGTTTCAAGTGCGTAGCTGGTCAAGATGGGATAATATGTTACACAACGAAGGGCGCAAAAATATCTGATATGATCTTGATCGAGCGGCTCGGTGTCGGTTTTTCGGCATGCTCAAAGGCGCTTCAGACGATTGCCGCGCGCCAGTGTAGAAATGTTTGTTTATGGTGCGCGTTATTTTGTTCGTACTAACGTTAAAAGTCGTCAAAACACGACAACGTTGGAAAAAATTATTAATAACGAGTGTCTACCTTTTCTTTTGAATTGCTTTAAATAGTAAAATAAAAGAAACGCAAGCCACTGCAGTCAATTCGTGCGGCGCCATTTTTAACAGCTCACTGACTGACGCCATCTTGCCGCGCCAGTTGGCTAGGGCGAGGAAAACGTGCCGAGGCAAAAGTTACACGAGCACGCGGCCGCGCGAGGCCGGGCGTTTGCCGCGCGAGGAAATTTCCTCGCAAGGCTGCTCGCTCTGTGTGGACCCGCCTAAGTAGTCACTTATTTTTGCTGTCTTCGAAGAGTAATGTATTATTGCAGGTGACTGTAAATGTTATGTTACAAAATCAATGTACAGCTTTCATTATAGATATACCTCGATAATAGTAAGGCAACCATTGGTAGAACTAGTGTGGTGATGATAGCACAGAATGAACCAAATCATTTCCACTCATAGCTGACATTAGAAAGACCATAAAAATGCTGCCTGGATTGCATGCTGTATTGATTTTGCACTATAATAAAAATAATAATAATCCGCAGGGCAGCATGTGGCGAGCTGTTGGGGAGTGACGACCCCACGGACCCGAGTACTCCCGAGAGTCCGTCAGGGTCTCCGTCTCCGGTGTGTCTTAGTCGGTCGGAGTGGACCCCAAGGGTACCCGCAGGACTCTCAGCTCTGGCTTGACTTCATTGGCCATCCAGAAAGGAGTCGTTAGAGCTAAATGCTCCAGGGGTGGAAGTGAAAACTTGCATAAGACGCGAGTTTTGGCTGTTATCAGCCACTGGGCAGAAAGCGGCGTACACCTCTCGACACCCCTGAGCCGCTCACACCGGTGTTGCTCCTGGTCGTCTTCACGACGGCATTTTCAGGGGCCCATCTAGTGGGCGGCGAGTCACCGCTTGCCTCGATAACTAGTGAAAACATTGTTATGGCAGGTGTCCGGATGGCTTTGCAATAACCCAGTCTCATTGTCCACCCAAACTTCAATCCATAGGCCGTTATACTGTTCACTTTTACTACAATAGTCCCAATACCTACTGCGACAAGTTCATGGGTGTCTATTGTTGCCCCTGTGAACGGGTTCCAACAGGCGTTCTACATGACATTATAGCTCTCCAAGGGGCGTCTACGTGTTGGATCTATATCCCCACGCAAGCCTATCAAAAGACCGGGATTTATAGGCCCGTGAAATAATAATGTTAATGAAATAATTAAATGAGACCTCATTGAACAGATTCTAGAACCTCTTTTACCTAACACTCAACTGGCCATTTCACGTCAATCAAATGAATCAAATGACACGTTGACAATGACATTTAAGGCAAAAAATTGTGGCGTTTTCAACCAAACGGGTACTTATTGTCGAGTGTCAATAAGACGCTATTTCCATAAAGCTTCAAAATTAAATCAACCTTATCGATAACCGAGTGTGGACTTTGTTTTCGCTTCTCTTTGTTTTTTTTTTTATGGCAGAGACAGCTATGATGTTTTGCGAGATATAGGGACCGTGCGCGTTGGAGGGTCTGCCATCTTGTGGTCTGAATCGGAACCATAAACATGCACATTTACACGTCAAGTGTTTTCTTGTGCACAGTAGGTTCTGCCATCTTGTGAGCTACATCGGAACAATAAACCTCACAGTTACGCTTCGCGCCAAAAATCTGACAGCTCCTGTGCTGCCTCCTACAGTTCATGCACGCTCCCTATACAGCTCACAGAGCCACTAAGTATATAGATTATCTAAACTAATGTAACAGCTATGAGTAAAAAGTTATGGAAAAAAAAAACTATTTTTACGACACTTTGGCTGCTAGGTAACTTGGGTATTGAAGGGATGTAGGTTCCTTCTGTGCTATACATTTAGAAAAACATCTACCGCGATTATCATGCGGACGCCTCTCCGGTGTATGAGCGAGACAGCGCTATGCACGTATATAGCGCAGTCCTACTCGCACACCATCGCATAAAAAGAGAAGACCGCCTAACCTAACTGTTGCGAAAATAATTGCAAACATTTCAACATATTTTTGCTTAACTTACATAAGATTTTTATTTTGTGTTCAAAATTTGATTTCTATACATTACAAGTGTTTCAAGACATCAAAATATTGCTTTGAAATGTAGTTGATCGATAATTTCTGGCAATTTAATTAAACCATATACAAACGAATACTAAGACGTGTAAAGTGGTTCAGAATATTGACGCAAATTTGAGAGAAGGCGCTGCACGGCCCTGTACAACCAGCTGCAAAAGTGCATGACAATTTATGAATTAATTTCATTCCATAATGTGGACATGTAATTTTGCCGATCGCTGTACATTTTACGAATCTTAGTATATCTCCTTGTCTATGATTTTTAGTGAAATGCAGTTATTTAGAAAGTTAGAATAATTATCTATTGTGAAGAGTGAATTACAAACCTTGCTGTGAAGTATAATATTACAATAAAAGAAGTTTCGATTTCACAGCGTGCCAAAGGCTATTTATATTGCTAAATGCACATTAAGAGCATTATACGTGATTTCATTTCAATAATCAAATACACACTCAAAAACTTGATTTCATAAAATGCTTTAGAAAAGATAGAAAAGCCGAGATTCACTATTGTATATGGATTTATAGAAAAATAACACAATTAGGTACCTTATGGTGTAAGCACAGAGTTTTAACAAAAGTATGGTCGGTCGCTAAGACAAAAATGTGACTCCACGGCAAACCGATTTCGCGCGCACACATACTCATGTTTCAGCTAATCACCGCTCGTTTTCGAGTTGTGAATGTGTGTGTGTTCCGTTGCGTGAACATAAGGAAATCGGCATGAAATGAAAGTTTTGTCTTAGCGTTCCTCTCTGGCATTCGAGTTTGTGTCTGTGGGTGTAAGTATCTTTGATATATTTTATGTCAAATATAATTTCATGAATGCCTGAGACCACATTGCGAAGTTTTGAATCATTGACGTCTTATTTTGATAGAAAATTGCAAAACATGCATAGACTGTTTAATCAGGTGTACTTTTTGACAATAAATGGGATATCCTGTTAATCATAACAGCTTTTAATAGATACATTATCAATGTTTGATAAATATTGTCCATGTCAAATTAACTAGTGTTTTGTATAATCATACAGAAAAAAACCATAGTGTAATAGATGACATATCTATATTAACAAAGATTAGCTGATAATATAAGATGTGTAATGTCTAAGACAAATTCGTGCTTCGAATATATTTTTTCTTAGACTTGACACATCTTTATGCATCCATGAATCATTGATTCAGAATAAGATACTATTTCATGAAAGTCTTGGTTATGGCGTTATTCATAAAAGCGCAGAAAGCCTCAATTAGCATATCAGCGTTGGTCTTAGGCCAAAAAACATATGACGGTGTAGTAACAACATATAATTCATAATCAATCATCATACCCCGGGCAGACGGGGGCAATTTACGTTTGACAATAGTGCAAAAGCAAATGAAATGTTAACTTGCGCAGTTAAGAGCGCCAACTATCTGACCCTTTTTTATATTTTATCGAACCCTAGATGGCTTATCGATAATCGATATTATACGCATCCAAGGGTACGTAGTTCCATAGGCAGTTCATAGGTGGCACTGTAATCAAAAAATAATTAATTTAGGCTAGCGAATTTGTGATGTACTCATTGGACTTTTCCAATATATTCCATAAGAAGCACACGTTGTTTGTCTCAGGGTCTCTTAAAATTATATGATGATCCGATATGTCTGCAAATTAAATAAATAATAATGCAGACATATCTGCTTGTTTTTTTTTTATTCAACTTTCATTTGTCTTTGCACTATTGTCAAATCTAAATTGCCCCCGTCTATCCAGAGTATATTAATCATATATATTAGACCATCATATGTTCTTCATATTTAAATGACCACATCTATGATTGTTCTTATATGATAGTCCAATTGCGGCCTAAATCTGCAATTTTTCCTCATGACTTTGAAAGAGATAAAACATAGATTAACTAATTGAGGCTTATGAATAAGGAGTTAGTATCTAACTTACAGTCCTATTGTTTGATAGGATCAAAACGTCAGGGATTTAAAACTGCCAGGGCCCCAGGGTCTGTGGTCGGGGACAGGTGCGGAGGCTGCTGTTAGCCTTCCCGCTTGATGCTGGGCATCTGTGGCGGCGGCTCAGCTAAACCTTTCACCTGAAAAATACCTATTGATTAGGATATACCAAGTGAAATCAAGAGTGTGTGATTGTAAAGGTAGACCTAGATCGGATGTATAATGCAATAGGCAGCCACCAGTGACACCGACAGGGTGACACCAACACCTTTCTCGTTCCCTTTTTTACCATGTCAACTGTGTGCTCACTTGAAATGTTTGTCAATTCAGTTACTACAAACTTAGTACTATATATTTCGGCTGTCAAATTTTGGGAGCAATTCCGCTTAGAACTTCTTTCTACTTTAATCAATAATTCTTTGTTATTGACAAGCATTAACCTGTAAACTGATTATACAATGAAATACATGCCCAAGCGACGTATTTGATAGATCTGGACGTAACTCAGTTGTATCAAAAAAAGTAAGCTGACAGCAATTGAACTGAATATTCTAGATTATAGGTAGAGCATTGTCTATTTATATCTTCTGCCATAAATGTCGGCTCTCCATATGTAATTCTGGATGCATCTTTAAGGAATGATTGCATCAATGATGATACCTTGAGGCTTGCGGCAGTCTTCAGGAAGGCTGGCAGCTGCTCTTGACACACGTTCACTTCCCCCGCGTACATGAACTCCAGGGTGGCTTGCGGGTGTTGGTACGAGACGTCCTTCAGGATTATTATGTCAAGTTATAATGAGATACCTTGAGGCGAGCGGCAGTCTTCAGGAAGGCTGGCAGCTGCTCTTGAGACACGTTCACTTCCCCTGCGTACATGAACTCCAGGGTGGCTTGCGGGTGTTGGTACGAGACGTCCTTCAGGATTATTATGTCAAGTTATAATGAGATACCTTGAGGCGAGCGGCAGTCTTCAGGAAGGCTGGCAGCTGCTCTTGAGACACGTTCACTTCCCCTGCGTACATGAACTCCAGGGTGGCTTGCGGGTGTTGGTACGAGACGTCCTTCAGGATTATTATATGTAGTCAGGAGATACCTTGAGGCGAGCGGCAGTCTTCAGGAAGGCTGGCAGCTGCTCTTGAGACACGTTCACTTCCCCCGCGTACATGAACTCCAGGACTTGCAGGCGTAGGTACAACACGTCCTTCAGGATTATTATATGTAGTCAGGAGATACCTTGAGGCGAGCAGTCTTCAGGAAGGCTGGCAGCTGTTCTTGAGATTTGTTCACTTCCCCCGCGTACATGAACTCATGGCTTGCAGGTGTAGGTACAACATGTCCTTCAGGATAATTATATGTAGTCAGGAGATACCTTGAGGCGAGCGGCAGTCTTCAGGAAGGCTGGCAGCTGTTCTTGAGACACGTTCACTTACCACGCGTACATGAACTCATGGCTTACAGGTGTAGGTACAACACATCCTTCAGGATTATTATATCAAGTCATAATGAGATACCTAGAGGCGTGCAACAGTTTTCAGGAAGGCTGGCAGCTGCTCTTGAGACACGTTTACTTCCCCCGCGTACATGAACTCCAGGACTTGCAGGTGTAGGTACAACACGTCCTTCAGGATTATTATATCAAGTCATAATGAGATACCTTGAGGCGTGCAGCAGTTTTCAGGAAGGCTGGCAGCTGCTCTTGAGACACGTTCACTTCCCCCGCGTACATGAACTCCAGGATGGCTTGCAGGTGTAGATACGACACGTCCTTCAGGATTATTATGGGGTGCTTCGATGGGTTCTCCTGTAAATATACACATGTTTAGAATGTAGAACATTATGCAATATTTGACTTGGTCCTTAATTCGATGTTTTTGGCCCATGAAAAGGTAGCAGGCGATCCAAAGGTGTGACCGTGGCCCTTGGGTCAAAAAGTTTCTGTTACGTCCACATTTACGACGTGTACAGGCAGCATAAATAGTAGCGTATGAAACAACGCACCCTCGATATTTTCCAAATAGAGATGTATCTTTACAGTTCGCGTTCAAAATTATCGATCGCAGTCTAATAGTTCTCTTTTAAGTTAATAGAATATGGTAGATACTGTTGACGCATTGTCTGATCTGCAACTATTAATTTAAATTAAAAACATTGGGTTATTTCTATCTGTTACCACAAGTTGTTGAATCAAATGAAAATTGTATAACAAACGGGATTTCTTTGCAAATTTGATACCACTGCTGGTAACTGGTAACAACAAATTCCGGAGTGAAACGGCTCCAACTGAAACAAACTGCCTTAATTTGTTGTTGATGTTGCGGCGACCTGTGGCATTAACTTAGTCAAGATAGAACTATGGCCCTGATGACTGAAACTTAAGTTGAAAGACAAACGTGACGTTCCACAGGTGAAGGTACCTTAGTATGGCGGTTACGGTGAGAGTCAGAATGGCGGGTGTACCTAAATAAAATGAAGTGAAAACCATACCATATTTTTGTACCTAATTTGTACTATTTAGTACCTCCTTTAAAACTAACTTGTACCTCTCGGTATTTAAAGTTATCACCAACAAACAGTACACCCGCCATCCTGACAGTCAGAATGGCGGGTGTACTTTATTACTCTATATTCCCGTGCTTATTGATTAATTCTATAAAAGCCAAATTTTTGTACCTTTTTTGTACCTTCATATTCAATTATAATATGAGCCATTTCATTGGTGGTTTCCAAGTTTTACTCATTTATATTTTGCTTGCTATTACACTTTTGCAGGCGTTAAAAAATTAGATCGATAACTTGATAAATTATAACGTCTGCAAAAGTTTAATAGCAAGCAAAATATAAAATAAGTAAAACTGAAAACCAGAAATAAAATGGCTCATATTATAATTGAATATGAAGGTACAAAAATTTGGCTTTTATAGAATTTACCAATAACCACGGGAACATAGCTTAATAAAGTACACCCGCCATTCTGACTGTCAGGATGGCGGGTGTACTGTTTTTTGATGATAACTTTATGTACCGTGAGGTACAATTTTTTTAACTGAGGTACTAAATAGTACAAATTAGGTACAAAAATATGGTATGCTTTTTATTTATTTTTATTTAGGTACACCCGTCATTCTGACTCTCACCGGTTACGTCGCTTAGCGCCGTATTATTTATCAATTAATTTGCGTCATTAATAATAGCATAAGCGCCAACTGCCACCATGTACATTTACCCGTGGAATGTCACAAATAGAAACACTTACGTAAGCATAATAACATTTGTGACATATTACATGCATCGCATCCTGTGCATGTTTACACTTGCTATCACAGCCAAAGCATTTGTATCAATATGAATAATAAACAATTCCCTTAGGTCGCATGGTCCGACTGGCTAGTCCGATCAATCGGAATACGAATATTTTTTTTCCCGTTGGCTCGATTGATCGGAATATAAGGACTTCTCTAATTCTCATAGTCCTACTATCGGAGTAACGGGATTTTAAAAGTTCGTCTAGTTCGATCGATCGAACCACGAGGTAATTTTTTCTTCCTGTTGGATCGATTGATCGGACATAACTGTAGACTTGATATTATTGCTAAGTCCAGCTAATGACACATAAAGGTCTTACTTAACTCACTACTAGACACTGGCAATTGATAAACTTTTCTATATTTTCTCTGATAAATATGTAAGATTATAAATTAAAGTAAAAATTTGGGTTAAGAATATATCTACAGGGTGGAATTATGTTTTGGGTCAGTGAGGGTAGCTACCAGATCTCGTGCTGCTAGGTAAAAATGGCCTTAAGAGACCATCCCTCGATTTCAAATTGATGAAAATTGGCGTTAACAGATTTCCGGAAAAACATACAGGTTGCGAGAAAAAGGTCATTTTGTTACAAAAATTGTTTTTGATGCCAATCGACTCCATTCCTACCCAGGATCACGTCGAAAGTAAGAAAACACTTTTGTTACCAGAAAAGTGTTAAAAACCAGATGCTGGTAGAGTACAAAATTAACCAAAAAATACCGGTCGGACTAACAGGAAAAATAAAAGTTGTGTCATCGGATTAAGAGGATTTTTCAAGGTCTCGTGGTTCGATCGATCGAACTAGACGAACTTTTAAAATCCCGTTACTCCGATAGTAGGACTACGAGAATTAGAGAAGTCATTATATTTCGATCAATCGAGCCAGCGGGAAAAAAGAAAATTCGTATTCCGATTGATCGGACTAGCCAGTCGGCCCATGCGACCTAATTATTATTACTAAACAATTATTAGTTTTATCAAGTATGCCTTTTTGTTACGTTGGGAAAACACATTCCACCTGATCCGGGGAAACCAGGAGGGATGACAGACTAACCAGTAGTAGCAGTCGTCACAAACCGCCAACAAATGTTGACTCCGTCTTACAGCTGAGCGCCGCCGACCACACCACACAACATTTGACCGCGTGCAAAATATTGACGACTATTGACACAGTTGTATTTCAATCAGTGCAGAGCATGATACACATCAGATTGCTAAAATCATAAACCTTCCTTTTGGCCTTCCCGTCACCAGGCAGATGTTTTGCCTGGGGAACGTCCTTTATCAAGTATGCCTGGTAGTAATTATAAATTTGTAAACCCCATATGTGTCAATAGAATAAAACTTAGTACATGACATTAAAATTAGATTGGAAATTTGCATTTAATTGATACTACCAATTGCTGTACCATTCTCTTGTGTTCCCAATCTTTCTTTATGGTTATGAGACATGGACTATAGACATCTCTCATGCTGTTCCCTGGATAGCCTAGAGTTATTATGATGGGCAAAGTTGAAGGCACCAGACGTCAGGGCCCTCCCCCTACTAGTTGGTGAGCTCAAATCACTGTACCTATTCAATTAAAACGAGGCCATGTGCTTGGAGAGGAATAGAAGCCTATGAAGGAATCTGGTCTTCAACGTTAGGACATGATGTCACGATCCTCAGCATTGAGGGACCAACTGAGGCAACTGAAGAAGACCAATTGCTGCAGACTAGTCTAATTCATAAACTTGCTATAAGCCTCAGTTTGCTAATAATTATTTGCCTAAGTCTGTTATGCGCTTATGAATTAGGGGGATTGTCATAACATCAAGGTCTAATATGAAAAGTAAATATTTATATACCTAAAAGAGTTTTTGCTATGTAAGGTAAGTTGTGAAATTTCATCCGCAAAAAAAGTAAAAACATGCACCTCATTTTTCACTTCTTGAGAAGTTCATTATGATCCTCAAACCATTTCTCAACTGATTACCGTGAAATTTTGTGAGCAGGTTTGATAATTCCATGAATTTTTTGTTAATTCAGTTTCTGGTCAAACCATGGAGGTTCGCAAGGTCTATGGCTCAGAGCTACTAGTATATTTAGAAGATTGCACACCAAATTAATTTTGTATCAAGTAGAAATGTCTATGAATGATAATAAAAGTGAAAAATTTACTGTCTTGGGTGACTTGAAACTCACGACCACTGGATTGCTAGCCATTAAAAAAACTGGACAAGTGTGTGTCAGACTCTTTAGTATTTGTTGTTATAGCGGCAACAGAAACAAATTATCTGTGAACATTTAAACTGTCCTAGCTATCACGGTAGTAATATTATCCTTTGGGTATGGAAACCTAACAAAGAAGAAGATTGTATACCACTCACCTCTAATAAGCTTTTAAAGTATGGACTACACGCTGAGAGCACCATTTTGTGCGCTTTGCATGTTTGGCCTTCACAAGCTAGTGTCACCTGAAAAATTAGGAACATTAGGTGGAAATTGCCACATGAAGCAGCTCCATCGATGGAGACGTGCCTCGCCCGAGGCAATGTGGCCCAGGCAAATCTATATAGACTGAGTTAAGTGGACCGGCAATTTCCTAGCAAGGCGGCTCTGTTAGTACCTGCCTATTAAGGTTTGTTTAAGCCATGTTTTTAAAGTATGATTGTCACTGTACACACTTGTTAAAATTTAAGATAAGAAAATTTTATATTGTTGTACATTGTACTGGTGAGTGGTTGCCAACTTTAGGGCATTAGTTATAGGTATTCTTATATCTATGAGTAGGTACTAATATAAGAATAATATTTACAACATTTAATCACAATAAAAGTAACTTTGATTCTTGGCATAGCCTAAATCTGCATTATGTACAAGAGAACTTATTTTGGTGGTATCTATGCAAAAACTTGAGTCTTATCTAGTAATGCAGGCTTAAAGAATTGCATTGAGAATCTAATTAACAATGCATAGTTTGAGTGCATGTCACAACATTGTATTGTTGTAAAATTCTTATCATGACCTTTGACTCTTTAGTTTTGAGCACTAATATTCTAGTGTGCTCAAATTAATCTTACAATAACATTAAACATTAATTTTGTCATTTTTTGTGATGTTTTCGTAAATGAACAATAATATCATCATGATATTTTAAATATGGTGAGCATATCGAAATAAGCATAATCGAAATTTATATAGCATTCAAGGATAAGTGTGTGAGGTTAAAATGCCATATTTGTTTGTTTGTAATCAAAACAGCAATGGAGCTGATCATAACTTTGTTTACTCACGTCGGTGAAGCTTTTCTCGTCCCTTAAATGCCTGAACGAAGTCACCATATTCGTTTGAAAATCATTCCATTTCAGGAAAAACTGTTGATCGCCCATTTTGGATATATATTCTAAATACCTGCAATGTAAACAATGTTTAATAACACTATTAATAGTAAATATTAAGAAACTATACATGAAATAAAGAAGATATAGGGTTATTATTGTTATTACTATAGTGTTTGGTGTTCATAGTTTGTAATTGTTTCGGCAAAGGCCACCGAAAGAAATAGTGTACCTACGTCACTATGTGAAATGCTTACTGCATAGAAAACAAGCTTACCTATTATTTATTAGAACTATAGCCCTCTAAAGAACTATCTCTATCCGTTCTACAAGGGCACAGCGTAATGTTTCGCAACTGTCTTTAAAAAGTTAAGCAATTGAAACTCAAAATGAAGACGCCGTATCGCATAAATTAGCGACTTCTTTCTATTTCTTAAAAATTCCTTCACTCACATATAGGGTTACCAACTCAAAACCATTTTTTACCACTATTTGCTAACTTTTAATTTTCTGAATTTTTACTTCTTGTATAGTATTTTATACATAATGACGTTAATTTCCATTTTAGGAATGTATGATCAGAAAAAACTTTTTTTGAAAAAGTCAATTTATTTCTAACTCATCTAGACTGCGAAATAGGTAGGTTAAGAGCTGTATACAACTTCCTGAATTTAGTAGAGTTAGACCAAGTTATCTTCTGCAACGGTTTTGGTAGCATAGGTAGACAATACAAGTGTTATTTATACGTCATAAGTCTTAATTTTATATAAGTTTGAATAGGTTTAACTCTAACTGACAACAACAACGCCGCAATATCTGACAAAAGTGCCCATTACATCCACACTTTATCAGGCCCGAGCAAGAGTATTTTTCCATTTCATCAAATATCACCACATTGCTTACAATATTTGAAATGTAAAAAAATGGTTCATATGCAAAAATATTAAACATTGAACACTTTTGGCGATTACGGACAAAGTATTTTTTTTACATTTCTAATTTTATTAACAATGTGTTGATATTCCGTGAAACGGACAACGATTATCAGGCCAAAAATCGGTACTAAATTCGGGCCCGATATCGGGAAGTGTGGATGTAATTGGCGCTAAACTATGGATATATTTCCATATATTCATCTTACTTCTACGTATTGCTGCGTTCCTGACGTTAAATTCAGGAGGGTCTGTAAAGCTTTTAACTGTAGTATAATAAGAATCGTTTGTCAGTGGAGCATAGGCAGAAATATCCGTACTGTATTTTTCGTGTGCTACTGTTATGACCACAAAAAGTGGGATGGCTACAGTTTTTTATTCCACTGTTACTGACAAAACTTGTTTGCTAGACTAAAGATTATTCTAGTTTTACACAACAAGTTTAGGCTCTTATGATGTATAGGGAGGAAAAGGGAGGGGCATACACGAAAAACAGGACCAAAGAAATAGCGTAGTCTAAAATGAGATTATCACGAAATTCTTCGTGGGATCCAATGATTGGCAAAAGTAAGCGTGATAAAATACCCAGTCACAAACCTTCGGATGTAGTGAGTGTTGTGTGACAACCCAAGCGCAAAAGTAAATAATCTACCAAGTGTGGGTGGTTCGCATTATCCGTGCAGCTATAGATGATGTTTCTACAATTCCTCGCCAGTCTGTCCTGAACCATTAGGCCAAATAATGAAAGCATGCACTTTGCACGCAATTGAGTCCCATATCAATTTAAATTATAATAAAGAGTAAGTTATTATGTTATTCATTTGCAAAAGACCTTTTTGGCCAGACCGTAATTTGAGAACATTGTTATTAAGTAGCTACACTTCTTTATTAAACGTGACCAGATGGTATCAAACAGAGTTTTAAAGTGAAGTTTAAGTAATAAATATTATACACTATACTTGTATATAGTAGATAAATTACTTGTATTGAAATTTTCGGGAATGTTTTTTGAGTAGCAATATTTACCCAATTTTTTTGCATATTTTGTACACCGGCATCATAGACCGCTGATTGGCTAGAATAGGCTCGAGTGGGCTTCCGATGCATTCAGAAATTAATTGTATTGCAATTTAATTAGTAGTAGTTTACTACGCATAATGAAATGTAATACATACAAATGAATATTATTATAGAACATTTATATTATTTTGTGAATGGTTGGTTTGTTTTTAAATTTTACATATGGTAGCATTTAAACGGCCATCTAGTGACGAGTAGCCGTAAGAAAGTTTTTTGGCACTTGCCACTAGATGGCCGTCACATTAAAATTTTATGAAACAATTTATAAAATTAACTTATGTTTAGTGCGGAGTTCTGTTTTTATATTTCTAATTGTTCTTGGAATCATTAAGACGAAAGGGACGACCGCCCCCCAAGCGCCTTCCCATATACATGCCATATAAACGTAGTCCCAATTTTCTTCTCTGGCTGGACACAATTTGATGTAACATATCAACCAAATCTACGCCCGCTTGTTTAATTTTTATGTTTTTTTTTTAATTATTATATGGGTTAGGCGTTTTTGAAACCCGTACTGTATGGAATTAGTTTATCGCCTATGTTTAAAATACATCGAAAAGTGTAATTTTTTTCATGCTGTTGACATCCAGGGAGGAAAATGAGGTTTACGTTTGTATCGAGAAGTGATCGTCCCCTTTCCTCGTAATAATATAATGCTATGTGAGTTTGTAAGAGCAGTTATGTTGAATGAACTTGCTAGAGCATACTCCGTATTTGCTGAATTTCGAATAATTTCAAGTTGTAGGTTTTTAGACAGCAGAAAATAAAACATTTCTATTTATTATACACAAAATTTAATTCACAAAAACGTTTTTAAAACGACACCCATATTGCATTAAAGAAAGATAGGCATAAAGTGAATAGTAAACATCTTACTACATTGAAAGTCGAACTATAAGTCACATATTCAGTATATATTTTAATTTATAAGTATTCATTATTCATAATAATTATTAAAAACGACACACTACACACGAATTCTACGATTGAAAGGCCAAGCGGTGTTGCCACTCTTAAATATTAACTTACCTATGTTTTATTACTGGCTAATTAAGTAATTAACTACCAATACTAATAATTAAGTGACACAATAATTAAAAAGTCATGCACATGGCCCTAAGTAAAACTAGCAAATAATTTTAACTGAAATAAATAATTACACATTATGTCGAGAACGTTCTCTTTTCTAACTATAATTGACATCAAGCAGGATTTTGTATCAACTTATAATTAACTTACTTTGGTGTACAATAATATTATTAATTATTATTTTAAAACAGTTTCAATGAAGAATATCCAATTAAAACGCTAATAAAACATATAGTGACTTACTATATTGCTTATATCCAGATTTTAGAGAAATTAACATACGTATTTGATTACTCATAATATACATTTATCATCTAATAAGTTTTAATTCTAATATATATAATTTATTTGGTATTTCATTAGCAATTCAAAATATACAAAGCACAATCGGACTTAGGTATATTCTAGCGTATGATTCGTCGATCCATGAAGGAGACTCGAAACTAATCTAAAACTATTATATAGGATTTATAACCCTTTAATTAATATATTGCCCCACCGATAGACATGTAGAAATAAAATAAAACGTCTCTCAAAAACTAACAAATAAATTTAATAAAATTTCTTACCAATCTGGTAAACTACTGTCCACCTTTGGTTGAAAGCATAACCTTTTTGCATTCGGGTCCTTATTATATTATACCTTATTTTTAATATGTTTATCCATAATTATAACTATGAAGTATCTAAAATTCGCTGTAAAGAAATGCTGGTTTTGAGCAAATTATATGTCAATAATATAAGTACTTACAATAATTAATAATTAGATCGTGACATTCACGATGACGAGTGCCTTGAGGCCTTGACTCGTATTGTCATATTATTAACGGTTAGATTTGACAAATCTGCGCGCCATCGTGGATGACACGAACTATAAGTACACTAAGATGAGACCTATTTAAAAGATTTTTGAAGAAAGGAAGAAAATAGGAAAGATGAAATATTGAAAATACATTGAAACTCTTACAAGGTCTTAATTCGAAATCTAGGTCTATTCATTGGTTGGTATTATGAGGTCTATTTAATTTAATATTAACTGACTTACATAACTTAGATGAAATTTAAAAATTACTCGCAATTTGGTATCATAGCTTAGGTTCGATATAAGAATAACGTTTAGGTATATGACTAGAAATTTTGGATTTGCTTCAAGTTTTTGGCTGGACTTCACTACGTTCGAAAGAAATGTGAAAATAAGACCAAAGTGGGTAATGCGACTAGATGGAAATGCAATAAATTCAGGCTTATAGCTCGAAACCCAGTAACTGAAACGTGCTGCTCAATATAACAGTTAAACATCAAGATACTACACAGTATTCAGTCCTTATTCCTAGTAAAACTACATCTAATTATAATTACAGATAAAAATACCATTATGTACTTTTATAACTGGCACTAAATAAAAATCGTTGCTCGACACCCACTTTAAAAATTACAATTAAGGCAGAAATAGGACGGTTTACACTTTCAATATAATTTAAGGCAGCTAAAGGCACCTAGAAATCGAATAGCGATATATTTAAAACACACACATTAATAAAATTTATAACGTGAATAAAATACGCGCTAGTGCGTCTACTCGTTGCTAGATGGCGTTGGAACGTTCGTTGACGTTTGAATTTGGAGCGGCAGTTTTAGTCCTCGCGGAGCCAGTATGAGAGTAGCGGGCATCACGAAGACTAAAGCGTACTCTCATTTGTTTACTCCGAGAAACTTCGCTGCTTCATCCGGGGACGAGAGGAGTTTGTTGATGATAGTTTTGTCGGGGATCCCTAGGAGTTTTCCGATGAGGTCGCCGCCATTTTCAGTGTCGTTTTCGGCCTCGGAGGAGTATTTGCGGGAGGTCATCTGAATCTTGAGCTTGTTGTCGTAGTGCGAGGGC
Organism: Cydia pomonella; assembly: GCF_033807575.1. NCBI lineage: Eukaryota > Metazoa > Arthropoda > Insecta > Lepidoptera > Tortricidae > Cydia > Cydia pomonella. The sequence continues at coordinate 9,198,454 of NC_084724.1, forward strand.
GGGGAGTTGTTGTTGTTCACGTTGCTCGGGATCTCGTTGCCGGAACCGTCGTCGTCGTGGTAGCTGTATCTAAAATAGAAAATTTACGTTAGTATTCGCAGATACTTTTTCTAGGATGAAATTAAATCAGTCTGATCAAAGTATGACCGATTTGCTCTACGATGCGAAATGATATCGATTTGCGTCATTATCTTGGGATTGGGATCTTGATTTTATCTTCGATTTATTAGTCAACCATGTAAGTGATTTGTATGAAAACACCACGAAATATTGTACTTGATTAAGTGAAGTCTATTATACGTATCAGCAAACTACAGATCTCATTTCGACTTGATGATCTGCTTCCACTTTCACTTTTTTGTGCACAGCTTAAAGCCTGCAAAGTTTTATTAAAGAAATTTCGGATGGATACTTTTAAAATAGTTAGGGACATGCACCATATTACTGTAGGTACAGCAGTGACTTACTGGCAAGTCCTGTGACCCCTGGGTCACGCCCAGGTGGGGCAAAGGGCGTCAACAGCATTTCTTTTTTCTTTTTTTTTTTTTATACTACGTCGGTGGCAAACAAGCACACGGCCCGCCTGATGGTAAGCAGTCTCCGTAGCCTATGTACGCCTGCAACTCCAGAGGAGTTACATGCGCGTTGCCGACCGTAACCCCGCCCCCCCTCGTTGAGCTCTGGCAACCTTGGCTTAGGCTGCGTGCTTCGCCTCGGGTCATGATAGTCCGATAACAGGAGCAGTTTGAAAATATTAGCACGAATAAACTGTCTAAGAACTACTAGGTACATATACTCACCCATTGCCAACAGTTTGAGGAGTATCCGGCGGCGTGGGCTCCTCATCATCAGTCTCATCCCTATGCTTCTTCCTGTGTCGCAGCATGCTGTGTTTGAGGGTGAACCTCCTCCTGCAGAGGTCGCAGGCGAAGGGCCGCTCGCCGGAGTGGGTGCGCATGTGGCGGCGCAGGTCCTCGGCCGACCAGAAGCGGCGCACGCAGAAGGCGCAGACCACCTGAGGAAAATGGGAGGTTAGAACGGGTTGAAGACGTTTTTTTAGTAAGCTGAATGATATTTTGTGAGGGTTTTTTGTTTTTACCTACATTTAGTTACGAAATAAAATAAATGTTTGTAACAAATGTAAATGGCTCTAGAATCTAGAACCAACTTCATGGCATCAATTTCGCTATGTATGTGACGTAATTTTTAAATTTAGGCTATTTTTTATAGGAAGAGATATTGATTTTGAGGTGAATACAGAATAGAGTGCAGTTTCTTCTAATCTCTATTACTTATATCCATCTATTTTTTGAGTACTACCTATAGAGAGTTCATTCATCTAGCGAAATAGATATCCAACAAAAAAATAGAGGTGTCTATTAGAAGCTAAAACAACAAAATAGTCTTCGATAAGATTGTTCATTACACTGTTAGATATGTGTCAGTCCTACACGGCACCACAGGATTACGGTAAGCTTAAGCGGGCATTAAATTAAACTAGAATAAATACACCCATCATGACAGGAATAATGGTCATATTGACCAAAAAAATAAAAACGGGCTGAATTTATTTTAAGGACTGACCCTTTTATATATAAAAAAAAAACAAAAGGAAACACTCAAGTAAGCAATAACTTACTTAACAATGTTGGAGGGTAGAATAAGTTTTCTGCCAACAAACTGCTATGCAGTTTGGCAGATAAGTGATCATAGCTGATGTAACTTCTCTTTTATAAATAAATTAAATTTAAAAAAAACGAACCTTTCTGTTAGCATGATCCGGGAACTTCCCCTTCTCGTCATCGTCCGCGCTCTCGCTGCGGTCGCTGGCGGCGTCGAGCGCGCCCTTGCTGACGAGCTGCCCGTACTGCGCCGCGTGCGCGCCCGCCAGGTGCCGCAGCGCGCCGCCCCGGTCGCCGAACGACCCCTCGCACAGGTGGCATTTGAACGCCAGCTCCCCATTCGTACTTTCATCCTCGGGATTCGGAGATAGTGGCTGGGAATCCCCAGTTCCATGCCGCGAGGACATGTGTTTCTTTAGAGTTTCTAGAGAGGAGAAAGTGCTTGTGGGACATGAGGCACATTTGAACGGTCTCTCGGGGACGGTTCTAACGTCGCTCGGCGGTGATACCGCCTCAGGGATGGGCTCGGCCAATATAGCTCTCGCTGAGCCTCCATGCTTTCTTAAAAGATGGCGATCGCAGTTGGATTTAGTGGTGAAGAGTAACGGGCAGTGAGGGCATTTGAATGGCTTCTGCCCTGTGTGCGTGAGGACGTGGCGCCGGAGGGAGGACGACCAGGGGAATTTTCGGTGGCAGTAGGGACATGATACGCGGTTCGGCGCGAGGCTGTAGGCGGATTTCTTCTTGGGGGGTTGAGTGCCCGTGTCCGCGTCCGATCTAAAATAAAGTATTTCTTTAGTTTATGCTACGTAAGAATAATTATTTATGTGTATCAATTATTTTTTAACCGTCAAAGTGTATTTTTAATTAGTTCATGTCATCCACTTTGATTGCATAGATTGCGCAGATTTGTCAAATCTAACCTTTAATATCATGACATTATGAGTCGAGGCACGCGTCTTCGTGAATGACACGATCTATATTATATCCTTCAAATGTCAGTATAATTTTCATTATCTTACGTGTATAAATTAAATCGTTTAAATACGCATTAAATCATTGTCACATCAAAAAAATATCTTTAGTGCGTGTAAAAATTCATTCAGTATGTGAAAGTGAATTTCATAAGGTTATTGTAATGTGTTAGGTTAGACTATCCCGGAAAACGAAGTAACTGTGAGTAATCTTTATAATTTATGTACCTCAAGCTTTCTTGTGTAGCATGTAAGTTTCGTTAATATCATATCATAACATTAAAATTGTTATGTAAGTTCAACAATCGATACTTACTTGTTTTCATCACTCCCGGAGTTATTGCCCTCGCTCGTCGACGCGACCAGTCCCTCCTCGTCCTCCTCCTCATCGCTCCTGGTCGGCACCACCGGCACCATGAGCGGCTCCACCGGAACTGGAATATCCTGGCCTTCAGTCTTCTCGGCAATCGGCACCGGCTTGTTGATTAAATTCCCCGCAATTTTGAGATCAAAGTCTTTATGTAACTCCTGTTGTCGCGAAGCCATTAGGATTTCTTCAGCGACCAAATGCGCGGCGCGATGCTCAGTTTTAACTTCAGGTTCTGGCTCTTCGTCTATAACTAGAGTATCATCTTCGTCTTCCTCGTTATCGGCGACTTCGTCGGAATCGCGACGTATTGGCGAACGATCTTGCTGGATCGGTCGTTCTAAGTGGCGGGCTAGAAGCGCGAACTTGACTCGGTCAGCTAGAGAGTCTGATGATGGGTACGGTGGAGGCGCTCGCGGCGCTGGTCGCCGCACGCTCCAATGCTGGGGGTGCTGCTGTTTCACGTGGCGCTCCATGTTCGAGCGGAGAGTGAAGCGAGCTGAACATTGCGAGCATGAGAATGGTCTTTCCGTGCGGTAGCGCCGCTGTTTCTGCTTAGGCATTAGCACGCCGTTTTTGATGACCATTTTAACTGAGTCGTTCTGCTGGATTAAATTGTTTAACGGCCGAGGCGGAGATTCGGGGCGGGGAGGCGGGACTGGAGAGCTATCTCGAGTTGGTTCCTCTTCCTCCGGCTCTTGCTTAGGCTGGGGTTCCTGCTCACCAGTCACGAGTCTACCACCAGACATGCTCAGGCCACGGATGATTTCTTTCTGGATACGCTGCTTTATTTCGGCCAGCTCTTGGGAATCAGATGGGTGGGGAAAAAACGATGGTTGAAGAAAGTAGGGGTTGATAGGAAAGGATGGCGGAAGGCCGGGTAAACCTGGTAGTCCTGGGACCGAGGCGTATAGTTGCGATAGCTGGGTAGCGTAGTACGAGGGATCGATTTTCGGGAGAGAAGTCTCGAAGAGTCTCTGTTGCGCTAGAAGGATTTGAGTCTTCTCGAAAGTAGACGCGGCGACAGCGGCGGGATCAGGAATAGGTTCGAACGCTGGTCGAGAGTTGGTTTTAGGTTCCATATCTTCTTCTACATCACGCTTCTTTTTACTAAGATCAAGAACGTCACAGTTGTCGTTGGTGCTGAGATCCACTGGCGTCTCTTCATCATAGTTGTCAACGTCATCGTTGTTTTTAATGGGGAACTCTGGCGGTCTGAACTCGGGTATTTGCCTCAACTGCCCGATGCCTTTTACTTTGATTCTAGGCGTGGGCGGCTCAGGGTCCCTAGGTATGATAGGTAAATCTGGTAAAGGATTTGGGGTTAACGACGCGACGGGGTGTCTATCGGTTATGAAGCTAGGCGTGAAGTGAGACAGAGGGGTGTCGCGTCCGGTGGGTTCAGGACGCCTGTCGGACTCAGGTGGCGATTGAAAAGCTAGGGATCTCTTCACTTCATCACGAGCTAGCTTGGAGTTGACCTCATCATTGTTAGGATCTTCTGAAGGATGGTAGATAATTGAGCGCTTGACGTCTTCTCGAGTGACTTTAGCGTGACGATTTCTGAGATGCCGTTCGCAGTTGGCTTTGGTCGTGAAGGCGTAGTTGCAGACGGCGCATTCGTACGGACGGTCACCGTTGTGTGTTCTCATGTGTCTTACCAAAGCTGCTTTATCTAGAGACGCGTGAGGGCACATGTTGCACTGATAAGGGCCAGGTCCGGTTCCACTAAGATGAACTCTATTATGGCCCTTCAAAGCTCGAAGATTAGGGAACTTGGCTGGGCATAATCGGCAAGGGAATTCACCTCTGAGTTTCATTCGCCTGAATTCGGCAGCAAAGTTGTCTTGCGTCTCCTCTTGTTCCCTCTCTTTACCAACAGTATCCGGAGGGGTCAAGACCGCACTTTCCAATGGCACTCTAGTTCCGGTAAGTCTTTCTAAGAGACTTCCAGTTGACGTAACGTTTAAGATAGACTGGATATCAGCCAAGTCTCTAGCGGCATCAATATGACGGATACCGTTTCCTGTGTAATGAGAATCTTCGAATTTGGGCGTGAAGCGTTCCATAGGAGGCGTTAAAGTACCGGGTATACCGTATCGATTTCTCAAGTCGAGTTTGGCAAAGAAGTCTTCTCTACGATCTATGCGTTCGGGGCTCTGCACGCTGACGGGATCAGCACAGGTTTTCCTGTGTATATCCAAGGCCTGTCTGCATGGGAAGTCTCTAGAGCACATCTCGCATCTGTACCTCTGTTCTGTGATGGAAATGTGAGGGTTTCGCTCGCAGACTCCTCGAGCTATTTCGGGGAACTTTTTGCTGGAGAAATCTACGAAAGTGAGATCGTTGAAGCCGCGTGTTTCGTCACCATGGACGGTGAAGCGGTGGAGATCGCAGGCGTTACCGGATTCGAAATGTTGGCCGCATTTGGGGCATTCGAATCGGGCGAATCTTTTATCGAGAGGCATTGGGGATGGTGATGTTGACGCAGCCCTTTTGCGCGCTCTCCTAGAGTCTTCCTCCTCGCTCCTGTCCGAGCGATTATCGCTATCGATGCTTGTTGTCCTTGTCACTCTAGGTTCCTGCTTTTCCGCCCTCATATCTTCCATCTCGTTTGTTTCGATCTTCGCCTCTCTGATGACCTCTTCTGTTTTGATTTCTGCAACGACAAAACAGTGTGATTACGATTGATTCTCTGTTTGAATAACGCATTGCTTTCATTTTCCTATTCCAAGAAAACTCTACAATGGGTGACTCAGCCGGTTCGTTGGTAATACTAATGTAGATGGTTTTATTAAAATAATACAATGAGATGTAACACTCATTGTGGGTGCGAGGTTACACATACGTCAATCAGTTAATAGATTTGCATTGTATTATTCAATTCGTCATGTTACCAAGCCGGGTTTTAACTAAAATTACGCTAAACAATCTTTGAAACTGCTTTCTTTGTCGCAAGTTCTGCTACCTGGCAACAGATGGCGTGCGCAACCAAACTCGAAACGACTCGACAACAATATCGATCGCTATTAGTTACAAAACAAAGCTTTTTGTCTGATTCATGCCCTTTGTCTCGAAAGATTCTGTCGCACGTACACAAGTGTTTCAACTACATAGGTATTTCATTATTTGCATAGTCTGCCGCGGTCTGGACATAAAAATCAATAGTGCCGTCGACACCCTAGTCTAAAGCCTACACATTTCTCTATTCTAAAACATCCTATGTTTACAGGATTGTAGTAATTATAAGCCCTTTTCTCCTAACGCGTTAAAATATACATAGTTATAGATACTTGCAGGTGAGTCACGTTAGAAGATATCGTTGTTTTTATGGCTATTCTCGGATGCTCGCTCAATAGCAGGTTTTATCTTTAGGTATTTAGATTAAGAAAGATAACTTGTAATCGATACTTCGGCAGTAATGAACGACTTACATGTTTTAGACTTTGCTCGCTTGAAAGATACTGAAAAGGTAAATTTTGTTTCAAACGGGTAGACGCCTAGCTAAAATCTAAAGGTATCTTGTTTGAGAGAAATGTTTGTATATAAAATCGATAGATGCAACATTTTTCATGTAAATATGCCTAGACTAACGCATAAAACCCACGATTTTAATGTCATCATATCTATAGACTATCCCTCATTTCATGTTTAGGGTTAGATTTTCAAAACTTTTAGCTTTTATTAGTGTGTAGGTATGTTTAAAAGGTACCGAAGTATAGGCTGTGCGTTGTTTTTTTCCCATGCTAAAAAATTAATACGTTTTTACAGTCACTGTGAAGTCAATGATATTATATACCATGACCTCGGTCTCTTTAAAGCAAGAGTAAATAGGCTACTACTGAACCGGTGAGCTCCATCTTAGGCTCTGTCTTCACTTTCCATCAGGTGTGACTAGAGCCAATCGCCGATCAGTTGTTAATAAGAAAATATATATATATATATATATATATATATATATATATAACTATAGATAGGCTATACTCATACATAAGGAGCACAAAAAATACTTCCATATTTTATATCTATACCTACGAAGTAATCTGCTATGTTTGATTAATTTTCGCTTTCCATTCATCTTTGTCATACTCGTTGTTAAACATGAGCTTATCTCTTTCTCTTTAGGTGAGCGGGAGCTGGTTACCACGTACACATCTCTCGCTTGCCCAGATGCGACTAAAGGCAACTTGTACAATATGTCACAAGGTAAGCGCTTCAATTTTGGAACTCCTTAACTTATCTTGAGTTATGATCAATCATTGTGAGATGTTAATATTAAATTACCCTAAAGAAGCTATCAAGAATATTTGAATGTAGAAATTAATAAAGTACTTATTTCTCGATATGTTAACCGTAACTTAAATTTTACTACCTCTATTTGTATTTTTTTCATAGAGCATTTTTTAGCTCAATGAGGCGCAAGTGAGTCTTGCACTCACGATTTTAAATTTTCCAAGAAAAAGAGTAACATTAACAGGGAACTGAGTGAACTTTCACAGTACGCGTAAATGAATCACCAATTCACCATGTAGCCATGTACTGTCTCATTATATGATAAAACACTAAAATGGTCCGAAGGATGTCACCGTTAATTCCCGATTGACAGCGCCGTGACTCAGAATGTTTAGGCAGTTTTGGACGCAATAACTACTCATCTATTAATTCATTATTACAGCCCTTGTATCGTGTACCTATCGAGTCATTTGTTTTTGTTGCGCGCGGTCACTTTAAAATAAGTTTTATTAAAAGGGCTAGAACATTAGTAGAAATATTCATAATTGACTTCACATGCTAGATAATAATTTTGAGGGTTACACCGGTGTTTCCCAAAGTCGACTGGGCTCCGACCCATCTAACATAAACTGCCAAATTCCGGACCCACGTCTTGGCCTTCTTAAAAAGGAGGCATAAAGTATGATTGATAACGCTCAGATAGCCCGATTGGTCGGAATGTCGTCTTATGTTTCAGGACCCATTCAATATTCGCTCGGGACTCACTAATGGGTTGCGACCCATAGTTTGGGAAATGCTGGGTTAGACAATAATGTAGGCATATCATAGGTACTTTAATTTGATTAAATGAAAGATTGCATTCTTTAGCCTTCAACGTAAACACACTATGAATAAATTCTATAGAGAGAACGCGTATGTTTTTTTTATTGGATAGATTATACTGTATGGTACACTCTGTACGTACATATTATTCAAATTAGAATGTTTTAATTCATGATAGCCTATGTAGTGTCCCTCTGCTGGACAAAGGCCTCCCCCCTAGACTTCCAATCTTCCCTATGAACTGCAGCATCCGTCCAGTTGCTGAGAAATGCGTCCAGGTCGTCCCGCCATCTCCTCTTAGGCCGACCACGCCGGCGTTTACGTTGAGGCACCCACTCCGTGGCTAGTTTAGCCCACCACTGTGGGTGCATACGTCGTACATGGCCTGCCCAGTCCCACTTTGGCCTGGTGGTTTTAAACCCAATGTCGACAATGCCTGTTTTGGCGCGCAACGTAGCGTTTCGGATCTGGTCAATCCTTATCATCCCAAGCATTAACTATTACTTTATTACTATCAGTCAATAAACTAGTAAGAAAAAAACAGATTAACGCAAAAATTTGAAAACAAAATACCAAATTTTGAATTCCAGGATATTATGAAAACTGAATTTCCTACAAAACCAAAGATTTCCGACCGAATCGGATTACGATTTATCAATGAAACATTGTTTTCGTCTAAAACTGTCGACTGACGCAAAACAATTGCAACACAGCAATGTCATAGCACGAATTAAAACTAAACCGTAACATATTAAGAAGCCTCATTTAAATATGCATCTTAACTCTTTGCATCAAGGTATAAATTTGCTTAGGGGTTGTTGAAAACTTGAGACAGTTTTGTTTTTAATTGTGATAGAACAAGACACCTTGCCAAAGCCGGATTGGTATCTCATTCATGAATTAGAAACATGTTATGGAGTGCAGATATACGTCCGGTTACGCGGTGGTGTCAAATGAGGAAATCAGAAACTAAGACAACTTTTCCATGAAATATGAAATTGGTCGAGAACGTTCGGAAATTCCAGAGATATCTATGCCTAGAATACCTCTGGAATGCATATAAACAGTGCCGATACCACATTTGCACTGAGGAAAATACAATTGGGTGATTTTTAAATGGTGGGAACTGTTAAAGGTTTGCATAAATGGCGCCAGCATAGGTTTCCCCCGTCTCTAGTTTATTTTATATGAGATTTGGCTTAAATGGCATAGCATCCAGGCCATAAAACTATTAAAAAAAAGAATTTAACACAATAAGGACGTTGACCGTATTTAAAATAAAGAGACCATTAATAGACAAATGTAATTTCTATTTTATTTATAATATAGAAAGTAAAGAGTAGGTAAGTTGACACCGTGACGTCATTTGCGTGAATTTCATATAAATTCCATAGTGGGAAATCGTTTTGACAGTTCGAAAAAAGAAACTGATTTGACTAGTAGTCACCCTATTAGGGATTAACAGGGAAACCTACTTCGGCCGGCCAACTCAATTGTGGATGGCGATTTGGCGAAGCCTCTATAAGGAAATCGCCGGAGCTCGCAATGAGTAAATGAAATCATTCCTGGGTAACGCGAAAAGTTTTCTTTACCCAAAGGACTCGCGCCGTGAAAGGGTAATAGGGATTGGAATTTTAGGGCACCTTACGATATATAGGTAAAGTAGGTCCCACTGCTGGATAAACGCTTTCGTTTCATTGCACGGGTATCATGTATTTTGATACAACAAGGTTTTTGAATTCAAGATTCGATTCTGGATTTTCAGATTTTAATAAATTTGGAACCGAGGCTGAGGCAGGCCAAAAATGAGATGGCTAGACGACCTGGACTTGTGTGGCGACTGGCGGGAGCATGCACGAAGCCGCTACAAGTGGCGGAAGACAGGCCTATGCTCAGCAGTGGGTTGAGTTGATAAGCTGTTAGTATACAACTGTGGGACACAATATAGACTATAAAATAACCAAGGGATGAACTGTGGGTGTACGTCTTTTTACTATGAAGGGGAAACTTTTTGCGATAACTCAAAAACAGCTTAACTTAAGCTCTACTTCCAAGTTTTTTTTCATATTTTTTGGACCTATGGTTCAAAAGTTAGAGGAGGAGGACACATTTTTTTTCTTTTGGAGCAATTATCTCCGAATATCAAGAAATGTTTGTTGAAGACCCCTATTAGTTTTGAAAGATCTTTCCAATACTGTAGGGTTGAAGCAAAAAAAATGTTCACCCCTACTTTACGTGTAGGGGAGGTAACCTAAAAAAAAAAAAAAATTAGATTTTATTGTACAACTTTGTCGGCTTTATTGATTTATATATCCATGCCAAATTTCAGCTTTCTAGCACTAGCGACCACGGAGCAAAGCCTCGGACAGACAGACGGACATGGCGAAACTATAAGGGTTCCTAGTTGACTACGGAACCCTCAAAAACGAATGAGACTGTCCTATAAAACACCTAGTTCTTAGTTAGCCTACTCTAAATGCCTTATTTAGGTATTTTATGAAGTATTTGCCCGTAAGCAGTGTCAAGTTCCGGCAGATCTGAGGAAACACGAGCCGGCGGCGTATAAAAGAAAACAGGTCATATACTTAATGTGTGATAAAATCTAGAACGATTTATTGTTCTAGATTAATAATAAATTGACTAACAAAACAGGTAGGTATTAACTACTTTATGATTATGTTTTTACTAACAGATACCATTAGTACCTATATTAATTAATTAAAATAATTAACACAAATATTAATTAATATAGCATTTTTTTTATAAGTACACCAGCTTTTACCGGAAACTTCTACGTGAAATGATGATGATGATTGGTAACAAGGAAAATTTATTGTAAAAAAACGACTGCTTATATATATTATTGAAATGATCTATTCACTAGCTGTGGTAAGAACTCCCCCCCCCCCTTTTTCAAAATGTATATAGCCTATGTGACCTACCACAATTCTGACGAATGCAACTACACCTCTTACGTCAAAAACTCTCCGGCCGTTTGGCCTGTAGGGCGTGATAAAGAAATGGACATACATACGCTCGAAAAACATTACCCTCCTTCTGACGCAGTCGGGTAAAAACTAACATATGTCGTTACCCGGACCTCACTCTATCTACATACCGAATTTCAACTAAATCGGTTCAGCAGTTGAAGACAGAGAGATATCTTCATATTTATATTATAATATTTTATTTATTTCTTATTAACATAAAAAGATACATCTTACACAAATACAGAGACCCACAACAGTTTACTCGGTTTGACTGTGGGATCGTGCAGTCTCTACTCTTTTATACTAGTATTTATATTATAATACAATTACTATATACTTCTATAGACTCAATAATTACTTTATGCAGTTTCCAAGGTTATTAGTATTAAGTAGGGTACTAGTATATAAAATAAGGAATGAGTATATATCTATTTAATATCCTTAATATAATAAAATAATTCACAGTCCATTACAAAAATTACATATTATTATTATTATTTTTTACACAAATAATGTAGGTATAATGTACGCGTGTACATGGAATAGACAATTAGCATAAAACGTTGCTTGAAAGTACCTACAGAGTTTTGGATTTGTCAAGTTTTTCAACTAAACTACTTAATTTAAGTGTTTAGACTTTAACACATATACCTAGTCAAGAAATTAATTATGTTTAATCTCAATTTACAGATGATGTATTTGTGTAATTGTGAATTCACAGCAATACGAATTCAACGCCTCCGTACAAACACATTTCGGGGAAGTAATCTTTCCAAAAATGCAGATTTTAGGCGAAAACGCAACTTCATGATATATACCGATGACATGGCACTTCGATTGTTTCGTATCGTATTTAAAATGCCGTATTTCAACCGAAACTATACGCAAGAATTCTTAGAATTATGTTCGAAGAAATGCGAACGAAATACGATCAGGAATACTTATACAGAATGTAACAAAAATGGTGGGGATCCGTTTAAGGACATTTTGGATATCGTATTCTGATAAGGAAAAAGTAGAAGAAAGAATTATTGTCGCGACAATTTTTTTTTCAATGGGCAGGTCGTCCAACCATCAATCAAAAGCCAAAAATTATTCGCGTCAAAAAATATTTCTTCTACGAAATGTATAACCTACTGAAATTGTCTCGAATAAAAAATATGAGAGCTCTGGTACATATTTAATAAATTTTTGGTCCATAATTATAAGGCGATCGAAATGTTTTTCACTACTTATATATGGAAGAAGTCACGGATGGAAACTGGTAGAAAGAAATACTTAAATAAACATTAGTTAAGTGTTCAATTCAAGGTTTACTATCTGAAATCGACTTGTGATTCCAACTCGATTCTAAATCCAAACCGGACGTCAACGAATCGATAAAATCAACGATTCTTTGCGAAACATGATCGTGCTTCAAAAATAATCGCCTGCTGATTTATTCTCCTGGACATCACGATAACCGGACGAAAACCATCAAATCCTCGGGTTCACTCGAGTTCAAATACGGAGAAAAGGTGTGACATAGATGCGCACACGTCTCAGACTTCCTCCTTCCCGCTTATTCAGAATTTAAATCGACCTATCGCCATCCCGACTCGTCCTTATAGTCTCAATCGATTATACTCCTTATTTATTCGTCAATAAAGTGCGCATGCCCACGCGCATATTATAAGCGTTTTGATTGATATGGTGAGGACGTCGCCGGTCCCGCTGCTTTCTTCCACACTCCAATGGGCCTCAACGGTACTGGATTACACCGTGTCGTATCTCTAAGCCCTCATTTATGGTGTCGCCATCGACAATTACTGCCTACCGTCTACTTACTTGATAAGTTCTGACGATTTCAAAAGTCTTACATCAAGCGAAATTCATCTTTATACTACGGCGATAGAATTTAGATTAGAATGTTTACGGGAAATAGATAAAAGGCGAGTCCGATATGTGACAACCGTAAGGCTGCTATTGTCTAGAAATTGATAATACGTGTAGGACGGTCATTTGGTTTGCGAAGTTCGTCTTGAGAGAAATTTAATGAAAAGGCTGCCGAAATTACGTGGGATACATCTATGAATTCCCATGTCACTTTTTCAATCCGACTAGCTCCAATTTTTTTGTTTATGCAATTTTAGGTTTGTCATGTTTTGACAAGATGATATCTAGACATCATAAGGTCAACTAGATGAACTTGCGCGTTAACTAAAGGTTTTCTGTGTTCTTTTTGTAAGGTATCTTATGTCTGAGTACCTAATCACATTTTGGCTGGCTAAACTATGGCTGTGTTGAAATAATGATAATGCAACAAAAGCACTAATTATAGACGTTCAAGCGAAAATGTCGAGCTAGAACGAAAATTAATTATTCAGTGACAGTATTTATGTAAAAGTTATCTAAGCATCAAGTTATACCAAGAATTCATTGACAACAGTAATAACGAACACTACAGTTCATTACGACATATATAAAACCGACGCACGTCGCCCGCTCCGTTACTCTCAGCCCTTCAAGAATTAATATTCTCGCTCGATTCATTCAATCGTTCACTCGTTCAGCGCAATTAGGACACTTTTCCGTTTAGAGAAAGTTGGTTCGATTGGTTTTCGGATGTCGAAGGCTTCATAACGCGCACATAACTGCGTTTTGTTTCTTCAATGTACCGTACGTTAATATTCTACGTTCTTGTGAAAAAAATGCCGGAGCAAAACCGGTGTAAGTATGACCTCCAAATATTCAATGGAGTGGAATACCTACTTATTTATAAGGAACAAGCTTAGACGAAACATATGACTTTATATGAGCTTCTAATTTAGATGTAACCCTTCTCGCATGATCGAATTAAACTAAGGAATAACTGACCGTCCATAGTTTAAACAGAGTGTTTTATAAATAGAATACAGTCGGTAACGTTAAATTCTGCAAGAGTGTTAACACGTACATACCTAAGATTTGCAATGCAGCTCGTACGGATTGCAAATTCTATGATCAAGTCTTCATTACCCATTATAAATATGTCTAAACCTCTCAATATACGTATTAGTCATTACTGTAGAAGCCGGGAAACGATGGGTTGCAGACCAAGTAGATTTAGATTATAGGGATAGGTACGCGGCCGGCAACCCAGTTTCTCGCCGAAATTTGTACAGTGCTCTTCTCAAACATGCAATGAAAAAAAATTCAGTCGATTTGTTTTATACGTAGGTTTACACAGTTAACAATTTGACGTTTAAAAACGAAAGAAGGTTGCTTTACAGGCCTAGGTGTGTAAGGCTGTATTAAATTCCTTTACATATCATCTTCACTCTTCGCACCGGATACGTAGTATTTCCGGACCTAATTTGAAGTAAGTCATGTCAATATTTCATTGCAAGTTTGAGAAAAATTGTCTTGAATCAATAGATGCGCTGGGGAAACTTATATAACTTTAAAACAGGCGGACCGATAGAACATACGATATAAAGGTGCATTGGGGTTATTTCGAAAGTGGGGTAATTTTCTTATACTGCACCTCTTATCATGGTATCTTGCTTAGTATTGCTATAATAGAAAGTGCGTCTAGTTTAGTAGATATAGTGGTAGTTTCGAAATTATCCCAATGCAAAAGTACTTAACAATGTAGGGGTTTTTACACTAGGTTGTACGTTAGGGCAAAATGCAATCGACAACGTACAGTCGAGTTCATAAATATGTATACATTTCTTCACCTTAATTCTTTGCGATAAGGTGAAAAATGTATACATATTTATGAACTCGAGTGTACCTCAATCAAGTTTTACCTATTATATAGGAACTCAGTCAAGACAATGTATAAATAGACAGGCTCACTCAAGATTCAGGAGTGTCATAAGCTTCATAACCACCGTTAGCTGCGGAAGCCGCGATCCTGACGTGCATAGCGATCATTTTCAAGATGGCGGCCGTTTCTTGGTCACACTGGATCGATTTGGTTTATTTAGTTGATGGCAAACCAGTATACAGCTCCCGGATAATATGTAGTTACCGTAGAAAATGGTCTATTGCAATTTCCATAAGTAAGTCTCTTCGAAAAACTGAGAGGGAGTACAGCAACACGCAGCAACAAGCAACAGCAACGAATGTTTAATATATGTGTATTGTGTAAGACGGTCCGAAAATAATTCTGGATTTATTTATTAACAATAAGTACTGGAAATGGACACATGCAGGCAGACCAAAAATATTTTACCGGAATTGAACTACAAGCTCACCAAATTATTTAACAATAAGTACTGGAATGAAATGGACACATGCAGGCAGACCAAAAATATGTTACCGGAATTGAACTACAAGCTCACCAAATTATTTAACAATAAGTACTGGAATGAAATGGACACATGCAGGCAGACCAAAAATATTTTAGCGGAATTGAACTACAAGCTCACCAAAATACTACTGAAAACACCTAGACACCAACTAGGTACGTAAAATAGTAGGATCAATTACAGGACATAACACACTAAACAAACACCTACACAACATGGGTAAAACAGACATCCCCATATGCAGAGCGTGCATAGAAGAGGAAACACAAAAACACATTCTCCTAGACAGTAAACAGGTAGAAGTATACAGGAGCTAACTAGGGACTACGTGCGCACTAAGAGAGGCAGTTAGCAACCTGAAAACATTGCTAGGCTTCGTGGAGGAGCCGGGGTGGTTAGAGTAGCGCTACCTCGTTTCACGCAAAATAGGCACAATGGTGGTCGATTTGCGGAAAATGCCCAAAAGCACTAAAACTATGGTTTAATATGTAATGTCTAATAGGTTCCTCTATATTTTCAATCATGTCTCTAAATCCTTGCTTACTTTGTGTAAGTAGCTTAATTACGAGTAATGAAATTTGAATCAGTTTGCAATCAGTAGAATGTTCGGAAACAGCAAAAATCTATTGTTTATCAGAATTTCCTGTCCGATCCAAAGGTAAACAACCTGGGCACGTGTAACAAACCTACGAGTAACATATTTAAAAGTAGACGTGACACATTTCGTAATTGTTTATATGAAAATTGTGGCCATTTCCTGATGAATTCGTGAAGTTACTTACAATTTGACGAAGAAAAGAAAGAGGTTGATTTATATTTTGGGACAATTTAAACATTTTACCATTGTAAAGTTTATCAGATAAATATCCTCTATTTATCTACAGTGGCCCATTTCTCGAACGCTATTAGTCTAATATTATTAGTGTGTTGCCATGGTAACCCAAACGACTAACTTGACAGTTCGTGGACTATATTAGTCTAATCCCGTTCGAGAAATGGGCCCCAGTTGGATCAATTAGTAAGAGTAAAATGGCAGCAGTTGCATCATATATATTACGATTGAAAAGTCAAGTAAATAAAATAAACTTTAATCAATAATAAGTTTAATATTTACCTACTTACGAGTATATCATAACGCGGCAATCTTTAGAAACATCCTAGCTGCTTGGGTACGAGATGATAGCCCTCATCGTACCCAAGCGATGTGAAAAACACTAAAATTTAGGGCGGTTTCAGACTAGCGTATTTTTCTGCGCGTATACTGTTGTGTCGGCGGTACGAGGTTACGAGCTTACATGCGGGTTACTTTTCTTAAGCCGCCCTTACATTCGAATTTAAAACTCCACCAGCGTTACTATTGCAGTGTTCCTGTGCAGCATTGCTGTCGGCTGCACGCTGCAGCAGAAGCGCTCGTGCAGTCTGTATCAGAACGTAACCTTAATTCTGATATGAGTGACATGAAGAGAGGTATGGGCATTATGAATGTCATCTTGTGTGGTAGGGCACAGCACAGCGAATGTCATTCCAGATCTAGAGCAGAGCCCAACTGAGGAAGACGCCTTACAGAAAACCGCAGCCAAATAACACTAAACCCTTATAGTATTGAGTGTTAAGGTCGGGAACGCGCATGTGAGTTACATGGAGTCACAGGCGTCCTCCATAGGCTACGGAGACTGCTTACTACCAGGCGGGCCGTATGCTTATTTGCCACCGATGTAGTATAAAAAAACATGTGTTTGCCATGACATGCTATTCATTATGTTTTTTAAAGACGTGCATAGTTTAATTTACGATTTGCGATTAGAAATTAACAAGCTACATTCACAGCGGATTCCTGCGAACTACGCAGTAAAAAAACATCAAGGTTCCATATTTACATAACTACAATAAAAATAGGTACATATACATAAGTAATGAAATTATTTGCGCGTACAGCGCATACTAGTCCTATTTGCATTTTACTTTATTTCAAAATGTAAGGTTAGGAGTGTAATTTAAACAAATAAGATTATTTTTGACGACCTGTCTGGCCTAGTGGGTTGGGTAATGACCCTGCCTATGAAGCCGATGGTCCCGAGCTCAAATGCTGGTAAGGGCATATATTTGTGTGATGATCACGGATATTTGTTCCTGAGTCATGGCTGTTTTCTATATGTATTTAAGTATTTATATATTAGGTATATATATCGTTGTCTAAGTTGTCTACAATGGCTACAATATAAACCTTCATTGAGCTTACTGTGGGACTTCGTCGATTTATGTAATTACATCCTTATAATGTCTTCTTCCTCGCGTTGTCCCGGTTTGCCACGGCTTTGTAACCTGGGGTCCGCTTGGCAACTAATCCCTAGAATTGGCGTAGGCACAAATTTTTACGAAAGTGACTGCCAACTGACCTTCCAACCCAGAGGGTAAACTAGGCCTTATTGGGACTACTCCAATTTCCTCACGATGTTTTCCTTCACCGAAAAGCGACTGGTGAATATCAAATGATATTTCGTACATAAGTCCCGAAAAACTCACTGGGTTTGAACCCACGACCTCCGGATTGCAAGTCGCACGCACTTACCGTTAGGCTAACAGCGCTTCTTAATATGTCCTTATAAATAATGTTTGTATAATATTTATTATTACTTATTAGTTAAATGATAGTTCGGCTGTCAAACTCGTGGCACCATTTTTTAAACTACACCTTTTTTATCAATAAAAATCTTGAAAAACTAAGTCATCAACGCCCCGTTTAAACGTAAACCCATTACTCATCTTTTATCAAGACGGTCCAATTGCCCTAACTCGGCACCGGAACTGCCGGTTATCTCCAGATAAAAGTACCGTTCAGATGTCCAACGCCTTCGACAAACGGCTGATACAATGAGTAAATGTACGATTTTGTGGCCTACTTAGAAAGTATGACTAATGACCAGATAAGTCGGCTAATTATTGAATTCGGAAAGTGTAAAAGATTTACTCAAACATGCGTGGAAATATTGTCATTAAGTTTGCGAAACACCATAGTATACATTAACGAGACGCGCCGGCAATGGATTTTTGTTCAACATTAATGGCCAGCCTAGACGTATAATAGTATTTTATACAATGGTGATATACTTAATAGAGAGCTTTTCAGTCGAGTACCATATTTAGGCAACGAAGGTTGCAAAGTTGCCTAAGTAAGGTACGAGATTGAAAAGCTTGATTATACCACTATTGTATACAATACTTTTTCTACGAGTCATCTTAAATAATACTTTTTTACTATAAAACCTAAATAATTAATCAAAACTGGTATCTCAGTAGACAAAAATGTGGTACAAAAGACAAACGCGTGACTATTTGTAAAAAAAATTATAGTTGAATAGCGTATCGAAATGAATATTATATTTGAGCTGTGAGCCCATACATGGAAAGTACGCAATTATAGTTTGGTATACGAAATCTAAATTCAACCATTACAGTCGACGAGTAGAAAAATTACTTTGCACGCACCGCGACGAACATTGAAATGTTTGGTATTATTTTATGGACGTATTTTTTTGAGAATCTCGGGATCGGGATATGAATTACGTGTTCATATAATGGACTTCACGCGGCTCTTTACACTCCCGGCCAGCAATTCCATATTTCCTGGCCTTTGTAGATGAACTATTTCGGTGCAACAGCGAGACAATTAAAGAGAAAACATCTCATTACGCCATTGGAATGCGTCAGACTCTGAGAGGAAGCATCCTTTTGAGCCGCCACTTGTGTCTACAGACATCTTTCTGAGATGTAGACTACTAGCTGTAGATCCCGCACGACGTGCTAAACTATACCTCTCGCGTCGAATGATGGTCTCTAAAAAGTTTAATTTTATATGGAGTAGGTGTCGCGTAAAACTTATTTATTTATTTATTTAGGTTTGCTAACAGGTGCAATACAAAATAAGTTTTTGACAAAAAAATCATTTTCGGTACAAGCTTTTATCGCTGACCGTACTTTTCTTTCCACAGGCAACTAATACTCATCGAAAAAATCTAAAAACCCCAAACACAATTAGGTTGCGTTGTTTTATTACAGAGATCCTATGGCCACCTCCTGTCTCCATCATCAGATCAGCTCGATGGTACCATAATACTGAATTGTTACCGTACTTACATATGTATGAAAAGTTTCAGCTTCATCAAAAACCAGGAAGTGGATCAAATTTAACTTGCAAGATTTGACCCGTACATACATAGATACATTGCAAGTTAAATAAAAGCTCTTAAAATACTTATTATAAATGATAAGTTATAAAATAAGATTGTCAACCAATTGTATTCACCCAATTACAGGCAAACACGGCATGCATGTAACCAATAGATGTTCCTTACATATGTTTTTTTTTATCCTAAGTACTAAATATATACAAGGTAATGCTGGAATTAGTAGAATACAGAAAATAAGCTAAGTAACTAGTGAAATTGATGCCATCAGTCTAAGTAGTAGAAATAGTAGTAGTGTTTGTAGACATTGTTTTGGAGTGTAGCCACATTCATTTATTTAGAAATGTATATAACGTGTCCCTCATGAAGACGCGTGGCTTGACTCTTAATGTTATTAACCTTTTCGCCGCCATTGACTCGATATAAAGTTAGTTTCGTGTCCCACACGCCACGACTTGATATCAAGTCCTGGTTTTGGTCAGGTTTGTGTAAACTGTGGCGTGGTTGCTCCACCTAGTGGAGAGTGGTCTCAAGGCTTCTAGAATCGTTGGACAAACAAACGACAACACGCATAATTACTAGAGTATGCGACTATCAAACGTAGATGGAGCAAAGGATACCGCTTTGAATTAGTCTGAATGGTTTTAAAATATAAGAAACTGTGCTAATGATATATATTGTTCTTACTAGTCTTAAATCGTATGTGTTTTCTTCAATTAGTTCCTACTCATGTAAATAAATCAATTTAGAAATAAACTACTGAACAATTTTATATTACGAATTTTGTGAATACAAATGAACGAAACGCGCATATTCGTATCCTCTCAGCTGGTAGACGTCATTTTGTATTGTTTTGAATAGCAAACTTTTGTTAACTATTTACATTCTAAATTTAATTGAGTCAATAAACCGCTTGGACGCGAATAAGACACTTAAGTATATGGGTTTTTTGCAGCTTTTAGCTTACATATACGGGCATGTATATTTAAGCTAAATATCATGTGATTTTTTCACTCCACCAGCCCAATCCATAAACTTCACCTAATCGTTCTTCTGTGTACGAGTATATTTCAACTCATTTGATTCATTCACGTTTTTCAATCGATCTGCATAACCCTACAAATGCTTATACAGCTCACATGTAACCCTTCAAGACCCAACTGGTCTTACGATCTGAGGGGTCATAATGGCCGGTGTCAACTGCAGCGCGTGCCGCGCTCCGGTTACGGTCATTTTAGGGTCATATTGCGGTCATAAGCTACAGAGATAAGGATATGGTCCTGTATTGGGTTCGCATCCTGTTTATACGATGGATAGTTCGATTTGTATTGAGCTGTGAAGCCCAGATACCTATACAGTTTGAACAGGGCGCCGATTTCTTGTTCCAACTAGTCGTATAGATCGTGTCATTCACGAAGACGCGTGGCTTGACTCGTAATGTCATGTTATAAAAGGATAGATTTGAGAAATCTGCGCGTCATCGTGGTTGACACGAACTATTAAACCCAACTTTTAGTTCATTTCCAATGCTTTAAAACTAACTCATTTGAGATATATATACTTGCTTTACCTTTAATGTAATCTTCCACGCGTTGGATAGCTATAATAGTTCATAGACCATAGGCGCCGCTTGTGATTCTAAGGGTTCCTGATTCCCCTGACTTACTTGACTATATAACCAGAAGGCTACGGAACGCACGCTACACGCTGACGCCTATCGCCATATATTGTACGTTCCGTGGCTATCTGGTTGGGGCTACCAAGGAATCTTAAAAAGGGTAACTATTAGGGACTCACGTTGTGACGGGGGCGGTTCGGCCGCTGGCGCCGCGGGCGCGCTGGCCGCTCCCTGCATGGCCCGCGAACTGCGACCCCGACGACGCCTGTAAACAAAAACACGTTTACTCACACGTCAAGTTTACATCAAATCCCTGTAACCTTCATCTGTGCTAATCTAACAAGATGGCAACGAAAAAAATCTTCGAGTGCAGGCAGTGCAGCGTCGACCCCAATATTTACTAGTTTTTCATATTTGCGGCATAGTACAGGGTAGTTAGTTTAGGCTTTATTGAACACACTTTCATAGGTTTTATAAAAAACTACTTTTATTTTTTCATATAAAATAATTTAGCAAGCAAAGTATCAGTATCACTTTGTTTTAACTCACAACTGTCACATGTGATCACGATGTACGTAATAATTTGCCGCTCGACTGGGGACTTCACATACACCTTTGAATTTCTTCGCAGATGTATGCAGGTTTCCTCACGATGTTTTCCTTCACTAAATAAAAAAAAACAACATTGTTTTATAGAACTAAAACCTACGTCTAGTTTAAGTTTGGGGTTATATCAGAAATACACATTGTATATCTTTATCTTCCCTATGTATTTATTAGTCTTATGTATTCACCTTCTCAGTACACCTGATTCAGTCATTATCTCAGCGAAGTGAGTCAAGTGTGATCCCTTATCAGTAACGACTTCCCGTACTTTGCTTTCATCGATCGGTTGGTTCATCATGTGTAAAGTAACCACGCCTTGCTTTTTAACTCGGACAAGTCTCGTTTGTTTTCGATTATTGTTAGGTATGATAGTCCACGTAGCTTAGTTCCAAAAATCGACAGAATATTTAGTCGACTTTTTATTTCGAATTTCAAACATTTTATTACTTTTTGTAGGAGGGTTGCTTTAAATTACCAATTTACACTGTAAATCTTATGATATTTTATAGGACCATCTTCCTTATCAAATGGTCTTAGTGAGTCATATGCACTTATTCGCACAACGCAAGCAGCTGTGCGCAGCTATGCGCAAGTATGTGTCGAAGAACAATAGCGCAAGCTGTTTAGACTTAGATTCAGGATCTTGAGTTCAGGATTGTCCATTTACTTCCTTAAGACAAAAGTGGAGGACCCGCGCGAAATCAGGGCTTGGAACCGGTTTATTTTTAAATCCCGAAATAGGCCAATATTTTTAATTATTTTATACTCTTTACGAAGGACTTTTTTAGGTAACAACGTCGCATTATTAGATAGTCCCATTAAAAATGAAATAATAAACCAAAGAACGAAAAAGAACGTAATTATACCGGTATTTTTTGTATAAAGAAAAAACCGGTTCCGAGCCTTGCGCGAAATAGCCTTCACATACAAACGTAGTTCTCTAGAACTCATTTTTCTCTCTGGATAGTAACATTATTGAAAATATTTTGACATAATTTGTTGTATGTCAACATTCCTCTTCACTCATGGTCCCACGAGCTATATGCGCGAGCGCCTATTCGCAGACAATGCGTGCTAACAACCTGCGCGTTATGCGCATGCACATGCGCCTTAGAAATAGGAGCGCAGGAGGTGTTTGGAGACTTGAGTTACGCGTGTGGAATCTTAATATGTCATAAGAAGAGCGAGATGATACTGCCAGAATGTGTATATTAGTTAAGTATTGTATTGTGGTTATAAAGCTAGAGAGCGCAGTCTATGAAGTAGAACAACATATATGAAGAAACGTGTATACTGTATTTTTATTAATCCTTATCCTACTAGAAGATAGATAAACAAATGAAATGTCTTGATATAGTTTGAAAACGTCTGGTTTGAAGTTCTTTTCAGGAGAAATAAAGATTATAATTATATTATTTCTCAGCATTACTATAACTTGTTGTCCTTCAATAACATAGTCGGGAGATTATTTTTCTAATCTGTTGGCTATGTGTGAAACGCTTGGTGGGGGGAACTGTAGCAAAAATTTAAACTTTCGTAGGACTACATCGTTATACTATATGACTGTCAACGGTCTAGTGGGACTTAGTCAATTTGTGTAAGAATGTCCCTATAACATTTATTTATTTAAGTGTCCAAAAACCGCTAAGATACTACTGACACCGACGCTGTCATACACTGCCAATTTGCAGGTTGTAGGTATATTCCCATGAATTCCAATTTTCTCATGGGACTTAACATCTGCAGTAATGCATCTTGTATCTATTGTAATACAATGTTCGGATCGAGTGGGACAAAGGCGCCGCGCGGCGCTTCAGAACTCCGGGAAAGTAATACTATATCTGGCTGATAAGTTTGTTTAAACACTGTAAAACTTAGATTAGTTTTTCAATATCATGTTTGAGGTAAACTGAAAGTTTTGCTGTTGTTGATTGGGTAGATTACTAATATAATGCCAGTTCTTAGGTTTTTATTGAAATATTCATCAGGTTCGAGCGAAAATTCGGTAGCTTAGTTGGTCCAATAGTGACTCTGGACCAGTATCGTAGCTCATGGGTTAAAATCTCGCTTGGAACAATACATTTTTGTCGTGCCTTCTAAACCACCTTATTTATGGATGTCGGTTAAAAACATATCCATAAACATCTGTGTTTGAAACTTTTTACAACAATATCGGCTCAGTTGTTTCGATTCTTTCGCCCTCTACACACCTTACCGATAATTACATGCGATTTGCGATACATGGCGGCATTTGATCGATCCATCGAACTTAGCCGACAATAACTAAAAACGCAAGGGATTTGTTGCAAGGTCTGTAGAGGTAGGTTCTTTTGGTGGAATATAAAAAAAGAATATTAGGTAGAAAACAAACATTAAATTCACAGACCGTTAAAATCGTTATTAATCTTTTGGTTAACATAAACAGAACAGCATGTAATAATTGTCTATGCTCAATTAAATGTTCACACCTTTTTTTCTCATGAGTTTTCTCATTATTATTTCACTTTAAATGATTTACTATGATTCTGCGAACAATTTATGATGTTTACAGAATTTTTTAATGATTGTTCAATTATCAGTTTATCGATGTATCACTATCTTCCTCGAAAATAGTAAAATAATTAGTCGACAACAATGATTACCGCAGGTGACAAGAATGTAATCAGATAAGTACCTACCTAATCATTAGAGATATTTCAAATAAAACTATCTCAAAATGTACAATATTATTTAAATATGTATTGTTGCAAGGTGGGATAGATAAAATGTGAGAATTTCGAAATAATACTTAATCAGTTTCGCCACGTAAAATATATATTTTTGTTCAAGTATTCATAAATCGTACACGTTCAATTAAAGTTACCTAGGTAAAATAGTGAACGACAAAAAAATATTTAGTGTATCGGCCCCTGATTCACTACAATACCCCATATTGGTATTTCTGAATCCATTGTAATCCCTTGGATTGTAATTAACAAATAATTTCCTAACTCAATGTCCCAATGTTTTATGTAATCAACTTGTCACATTGCCTTTATCGCGGATCGGTTAGCCAAGATTGATTCTTATTTATCTATCACACGTCTTCGGACAGGTCTTTAGATAGCGGAGCCAATTGGTTTGCAAAAGACATAGTGTTTATAACTATGTAAGATCATAGATAAGAAAATTGAGAGATGTTAGTTGAAAGTAGCGTGGACTTTTTGGAAGATGCACTAGATGACGATCGTGATAAACGCAAATAATCCTGTCTTTACTTTGTATCTTTAGGTATTTAAATAAAAGTAAACATTTTGTACATTTTCGGGTAGTTATAACATTTATTGGTTAACCAACCAAATACAAAACCGCCTGGACCTGTCACCGAACGACCTTTTTTTTTTTTTTTTTTGTTGTGGAGGGGAAAAATGCAATTACGCATACCACTCGGGTGCGGGGACGTACCCGAGTGGTTATGTGGGACTCCTTGTTTTGGGCTGATGGGACCCCAAGTCTACCCACTAAACAACCCCCCCGTCTGCCGCCTTTGTGCTGTAGCGGTGAGCTGTAGGAACGCTCGCGCTTTACTTCTACAGCGTCACCAGCACCAGTCCGCTTCGCGGAGCACCGCCTCCGGAGGCCCTTGATAGCCTCGCTTTCTTTTGGACCGTATCAAGTACGGTCGCCCTCTCAGGGACCGCGGGTGTTATGGATGGCAGGCGTCCCCGTGCCTGTCATCCCACGGTCTACCTACGGAGGCAGGCGGCGGTCGTGTGCGACCCGTCTGCGTCGAGCACGCTTGCGGCGCCGTTGATCGGCCGTTGGGTCAATCTCTCTGGCGCGTTCCGCCATTTCCTTCTGCTGGAGAACGTCTTCGCAGAAGGTCTTTGCTGCTTGCCACGATCTTTCGCTGTCGACCATGGACTTGACCACGGCCGGCAGCGACAGATCTGGCCCCACTATGGTCACCGAACGACCTGCCCTTAACGTACATTATTTGATCATGTAATGTTTTCATCTACCCTCATCTGGCTTAGGGAGGCATTTGAGGGTAGATTTTGTTTACTTTTATTTAAATACCTAAGGATACAGAGTTTTAGGCGCAACCATAAACTGATGGCCTCTCCAAACGTCACCGACTCGCCGATAATCGTATGCGATTTGCAATACATTGCGGCGTTTGGTCTATCGATTAAATTACGTGTAGTTGCTACTCAGCCAGCAATTTGCAATCCATTTGTTACATCGTCTGTAAAAGCCTTAACTAAAATATTATTGACAATAGGTAGACGCTAACTACGCAAGATATTAGGATAAATAACAGGTGTACACACTGTGACACCTTTTAAATACCTATATTTACAACAGATGTGCAAAGCGTGTACAGTCAAGTGTAAAAATATGGGTGCACACATCTTACTCAAAAATATGTCCCATAGCTCTTATGTCGGCGAATTAAGAATTATGGGACATATTTTTGAGTAAGTAGCGTGCAACCATATTTTTACACTTGACTGTACTCATGGTGGGAAATAACCACATTCTACTAGACTGTAAACATTCAAAGCACACATACAGAAGGTCTGCATTCATCATACTTTACTCTCACTAAGACGTAATTAGAGTGACAGAGAAAAATGCCCGCAATTGACGAACTTCGATTTTCGGGGTTATAACTCTGATGACAGTGTACACTCGAATTGACGTCTTAGTAGGCAATTAGGCATCATGGAGGAGTTGGAGTTAGAATATAGCATGACCCTTTTCACGCTAAATAAGCACGAACGATGTCTACGCGCAGAAATTACCCAGAAAAAGTAACCAGATGGCGCTATACGCTTTGTGATAACAGGATTGTCCTACTCGCCTTTAAAAATCTGGTTACCGTAATTCAAAAATCTTACTTTTGGTGTTAAATGTAGATGAAAGTTGCGCAAATAAAGTAATAAGTTCGTGTCAAAAGTTTCATTTTTGATACAAGCTTTCATTGCTGACTGTACTTTTCTTTCCACAGACAACTAATACTCATGGAGAACATTCTAACAACCTTAAACACAAGATTGCGTTGTTTTATCACAGAGTTCTTATGGCTACCTCCTGTGTCCATCATCATCACCAGATCAGGTCGATGGTACCATAATATTGCATTGTCACCCGACTTACATATGTATACAAACTTATATATGTAGTTATTTTATTTGTTGATATGGTGTTATATTAATTTGTAACATTTGCGCTTACTTGTAATGCATGCTGTGTACACTTGTTTTGGATCTCGTGCTAGCGTTCCAAGCCATGATATGCAATTGTATGTTTCATGTTATTGTACGATTTCTGTTAAGTGTACCCAATAAATAAAATAAATATACAAAACTTTTCAGCTTCATTGGAAATCGGGAAGTGGGTCAAATTTAACTTGCAAGATATGATTACAGACGCATACAAGCAGAC
Source organism: Cydia pomonella (assembly GCF_033807575.1). Classification (NCBI taxonomy): domain Eukaryota; kingdom Metazoa; phylum Arthropoda; class Insecta; order Lepidoptera; family Tortricidae; genus Cydia; species Cydia pomonella. Next base: position 9,225,577 of record NC_084724.1, read on the forward strand.
AAAGGGACAGGTGAAACTAAAAAAAAGCTTGTAACAAAAATAAGAATCGTTTAGCGTAACGTAAGGGCGTGAAGGGTCACAGTCCTTGCAGTCCTGTAAGAGCGAGGCAGTTAGCTGCTAGAGTGGGATAGAAAAGATTGGATGGACTGTGTGAGATGATAGGAACAGGAAGGAAGCGTGATTGAAATGAGGGGAAAGAAACGATAGTAAATTTGACCAATACTGATAGGTACCTATATATGATATTAAACACATTGTACCAGGAAACTAAATGTTTGAGACGGAAAATTGAGAATTTCCCTAATATTTTATGTGGTAAAATAAGTGTAATAAGCCCGTCGAATGACTAAATATGGGTAAAAAATTATGTCGATTGAAATTTATTTGGCATCTAATAAAATGCGCTAAGTCAATTTTGTTAATCCCTTTGGAACACCCGGTCGTGAAAATCGAATATTAAGTTACAATTGGTGCAAAAATAATCCCTTTTTAAATGCGGTTTAAGTACCTGTACCTGTCAATACAAAAATCTTTAAGAATTTTATTTTTCACCACACCAGCTAGTAAAGGAGCTCTGGACTGTTCAAAAACTAATGAGAAAGTTGTTTTTTTTTCACATGTGTGGCAAAGTAATCTGATGCAAATTTTATAAATGATGATTTTGAATGGTTAAATATTTAAAAACGTTCATTCGGATTTGATTTTGTTTGATGTATTACAGTTAGGATTTTCGTCACACTGGTGTGGTGAAAAACATTTGTGTTTCACTTGGTGGCAATTTGTTTAACCCTAGTGCTTTGAAACGCTTTGGTTCAATTTTGAAATGTATCGCTTGCTCGGGTATCAATATTACCACGAGCGGTTAAACAACAATTTTGCCGCCTCGTAAAACAATAGTACATTACGATACAAGTGCGAAAAGTAGGAATAAATTAAAATACGACCGGAGTGTTTTAAATCGACACGAGTTACAAATTACCTTTTCACACGTGTATTGTACAACGTTTTACAGTAAATATGGCTCTTAAAATTATCGACCTACGAACGTATAGTGCTAGTTACCGCACGAGGGCGGTAAAGTAGCACCATATGTACTGTAAATGACTATTTCCTATCAGAATTTCGTGACAGCATTGTCATAATCAACATCTCCAGATTTGACGCAACATCTCGTCATTACTTCGTGTCTCGACCATACAGATAATGTACTCTAACGATAAGTTTAAGTACATAATGGTTTTCTCAAGAGCATCTGATAGGATATCGTTGCGAGATATGTATGATGGAACTAATGGCTCAATCTGTGATATGGAGTTACGACAAATCTGGTTCACGGTTGGGGGACTTGATTTGTTTTTAAAAGTGTTTTCTAAAGCGTAAGTACCTATACTCTGTATCTCCAGGTATTTAAACAAAAGTAAACAAAATCTACCCTCAAATGGCTCCTGAATGACGTTAAATAACGCAGCGGCAGCGCTGATAAAATTAACTTTTTTAACGATTTGGTGGGGGTGAATAAATTATCTGAGGGCCTACCGCGAAACACGAAAATAGAAATTTATTTAACTGCTTCTCTATCATTCTTGCATATTCGAGCGATAGAAATAGATAACGAAATTTCGTGTTGCACGGAGCCTCTGAGTCAAATGTTTTGAATCTAGTTGGTCAGGGTTCAGGGAGCGTCTGTGCGATTTGTTTCAAGTAAGCCATGTTTTTATATCTTAGATATATTCGATTGACCAATTTATTATTAAATTATACTGCTTGTGTAGATATATTTTTTGTAATATGTCCTTACCAGGCACTCAAATTATATCCATACCACTCCATACCAAATTACATCTAAATCGTTTCGGCGAGTAAAGCGTGAACAGACAGTTATTTTCGCATTAATAATATAAGTACGAATACAGATTCCGTAATCGGCAAAAAGCCGATTTAAATTAACTGAATAATTACTGAGGAAAACGACAGATTTTCCTATATTAGTAGGGATTTTAAGTGATACCGGTACTTGGTAACAGTGCCTGTTTTAAGAGGATCAGGAAACATCTCATTTTGTGTGCAACCGCACATCGGTCAACAAGCGACAACAATCAAAGATGAACAATCCATATCACAACCATTGAAGATGACCGTTTCCCTTTTCATTGTTGATTGCTGATCTTGTTTTGTGTAAAGATACTCTCTTCCTAGCGTTTGTCCCGGCTTATTGCTGCGGCTCATGGAAGCATGGGGTCCCCTTGGCAACTAATCCCGAGAGTCGGCGTAGGCACAATTTTTTTTCGAAAGCGAAAACCCAGAGTGAAAACAAGGCCTTATTGGGATTAGTCCGATTTCCTCACGATGTTTTCCTGCACTGAAAAGCGACTGGTAAAAATCAAATGATATATCGTACATAAGTTCCGAAAAACTCATTGGTACGAGCCGGGGTTTGAACACGCAACCTCCGGATTGAAAGTCGCACGCTTTTACCGCTAGGCTATCAACGCATTTTTTTTTTTTTTGTGTACATTTGTTCTTACAATAATATAAACTGATTAATAATATAAACATTTTTCTTACTTACACGTCATTGACAATCTTTTAACTCGAAAAAAAAACGTATTCGTAAACGTATCTTCAAAATATTCTTATTTGGTTTTAATCAGAGAAATGTCAAACGCTATTTCTATGCTTTAATACACAAACGCAAACATTTGTCAATAATAAGCGTATTTTTGTGTTTTCCTGTAAAATCTTTCGCTATAAAAGTTAACCCTTTTATTGGCAAAATTAAAAAAGAAATCGTGAGGTCAAGCTTCGCTTGCGCTGGATAAAGCAAATAATAAAAAAAATAAAAAGAGTGTAAAATTTGATTTATCTTGAAAGATACATTGCCAAGAAAAGGGTTCGTAATGTGTGTAGTTATGATTTACTCTTTACTAAATTACTTATTAGATAATAAATACTAATAATCATAATAAATTCAATGTAGTTTAGTTATTCCCTTGTTTGTATAAATTGTTATAAAACTAGGTGTGATACAGCGAGGCGATATCCGATACTCTTTCTTTTTCGCCGTCGCAGAAGAAAATACTGATTCCGCTTGCGTTTTTGATAATATGTAATCTTATGGGTTTAATTTGTCAAAAGCGGCCATCGGAAATCTGTTAGAATTACATTTGCAGCATGATTTCTACATTTTTACTCATTTTGAGCAATTTATAAATTATATTTTTGGCCATTCAGCGCGGTAATGTCAGCTTAATGGGGACATTTGAGCCAAGTACGATTCGTGACGATTATTTAATTTAGTTTAAATTATTAAAGATTGTGTTATAAATAACATTTCATTTATTCAAGTATATAATTATTATTTATATTAATTAAATGTAACATTGTATTAATGAAATAAAAGTTTAAAATTCATACATATACAATATATTAAGACATTTATTGTTTAAACTTGTTTAATCTTACAAGAACTCTGTTAGGTTTTATTTTCTTATTAGATTCTATTGTTTTTCTAATTATGGTGTGGAAGTAGTAAGTAAATATACTTGATTGCACCACAAAAGAAAACAAATTCAAAAACATATTTGCAATGTAAATAAAGGTAGCAACAGGAGGTATTGGCTGTTAATATTTAAATCTTGCATTTCTTTTACCGCCGGTTTTTTATACGGGTTCTTGAATTTTACACCAACTCTTATTATGGCATTTTTTGTCGTTTGGCTTATTAAAAAGGCTGCGATGACGATCACTTTCAGAAAATTAAAAAAGAAATACTTAATTCGACTAATTCTAGGCAATACTTAGGTGAAATAAATCAGTAAGTACAATACACATCTCATTTAACATTCTTAATGCAATATTAAGAAGCATCATTTCTTAAGAAAATGACTTATCTCTTATTACTAAAGCAGCTTGCATGCGTTGGTTATTAAGTAATTGGAAGATTGCGCATAAACAAATGAGGTTCATACATTAAGTAATTAATTTGCTTATCAGTTAATTAAGAATCGACAGGTGTTATTTTTAAAATTCAAATCTGACATCAAATTTAAAAAAATTAAATACAGATTTAAAAATATATATGTCAGCGGTTTTAGTATGAGTTGACTTTTTTCAAAACAGTTCATAGTGAAAAAAAGTTTGTTAGTTAATGTTTTTGAAATTATTTCAAAACACAACAATGACGATATTTATTTATACGTCAAAAATAAGCTCGCACTTACTTTCACTACAAAAAGACGTTAAATCCATTTCAAAAAATATCCTGCAAGTTTTCCGAACCGTATTCGATTTTCAAACGGATTTCAACTTTTTTTCGCGCATTCCCCTGACCTGGGGTCAAGACTCGAACATTTGACAGCCGGGGCAACTACGCGCGGCCTACTGGTTCAACAAAGCACAGGGCGACGGTCCAACGATAATTTGCATTGTAATCTAATCGAAATAGCACTCACCCAATCGTGGATAATTTCGCGGTATCAGTACACGCCGAAATTCAATAAAAAGTCCAATTTCACCAACGCCTCAGTCCACAAAAACACCTTAAACTTAATATTTGAGCACAGATACAGTCTTAAAAACACTATGAAAAATTAAAACTTAAAAGGCACTTATTGGAATTTAATATTGTTACGTTTTGCGTCCGGAGCGCATCTTGCGCGAGCGACAACCTCACTCAGTGAGATGTCGTCTCCTTGTGATGACTTGATGAGAGTACGCACTGTCGCTCTGCTCTCGGGGGAGCAAAAGATGGCCGCCGATTGGTCGAGAGCGGCGGCCGGGCGCAGGGAGAAAACGAGAGGGCGCATCTCGCGCGGGCCGCGAGTGAGCAAGACAGATAGCGCCGTTCGTTGCGTCGCTCGGCTACGGAGATTGTCTACTGGCGCGTCGTGGATCATTTTGTTTGAGAGCGCGCTATCATAGGATGGAGATGCCAAACCGGGCCCTGTATATTATTTATCGGATTTAGGTATTGTTTTTATCTAACTGAAGATATTATTATAGAGATAGGTGCTTTGTATAGATAGGTGTTATGTATTGTACAGTACGTTGTGTATATTAATTGTTTCAAGTAATTTCATCAGCTTAAAGTAACAGTTTGTAGATAGTGCGGGGTGTAGTACATTAAGTACACAGGATGCAAAACATCAATAGGATCGTTATATACTGTTAAGTATATTACAGGTCATAATATTAATGAATAATATGATCAATGTATACTTATAGTTAAATATACACCTACGTAAAGGTACAGTCGACATCAAAGATACGTTTACAAATGAATTAGCTGGACTAAATTATTGTTAGGTTTGAATTTAGGTTAATACCTAACTTTTACGTATGACGTACAGGCTGCGTTGTATTTGTATAATAGCTAATTAAGTTATATAAATTTACATATATTTATATTTTAATAGATTGAGTAATTACTTAAAAAATACAAAGAATATATTGTAAATTCAGTCTTAATACAGGAACCGATGATTATTGCTAATGTTAGTAGGAATTGTAGGAATAAGTAATCTACCTGCACCTACAAGAAGGAAGGTATTTTTGTTTTGCTAAAATAAGTGTTAGGTAGTTACCTGATGCTGTTTTTTTGTTTATGATTTATATACATATTCTTATTATGTAGTTTCATATTATTCCCATTTTTAATATCGATGTTTTAGAAGCATTTTTGTGCAAAATGAAATAGTTATTTATTTAAACCTATTTCCCGAATTAATAATGAAGTAGTACTTAGTTATAGAATTGTTTATTTTAGATTTGTGGCTTACTGCAAGTAAATGTGCTTCTAATAGTTTATTCTAAGTAATATTTAGTATTTAAATCTATAATACCTACTTATAAGAATTTGTATAGTAATTTTTATTTAAAATGCGCATGAATTATTTGTTTTAGATGTTTACATAGCTGAATATGGGCAACCTGTAGCAATAAGACCGCTCTTCCTTTTTGTCTCGACTTTACGACTGGTATGGCCTAGTGGGTAGTGACCCGGCCTATGAAGCCGATAGCCGATGATCCTAGGTTCGCATCCCGGTAAGGACAATGTATTAAGGGAATTTATTGTGTCATGAGCGCATATTGTTCCTGAGTCATGGTGGTTTTCTATGTATTTAAGTATTTGTATATCATATATATCTTTGTCTGACCCACACCACAAGCCTTTTTGGCTTACCGTGGGACTTAGTCATTTTGTGTAAGAATGTACCTATAATATTTATTTATTATAGAGTGTTGTGATTTGTACACAGTTTTTTATTGAGGTGTAGTAAAATAACACAAGCCTACCCACGAACCACGTGACACCTGTCATTTACAGTTTTCTTTATTTTCTTGTAACTAGGGCTGCCATCCGTCCGGGTTTTCCCGGATTTGTCCTAGTTTGGAAGAAAGATATTATTTTCGGACTCGTCCGGGGAAAAAATGCAATTAACTCCAAATGTCCGGGTTTTTTTGAATCTTTGTCCGGGTTTGGCGAAATTCGAGATGGCAGCCCTACTTGTAACTCGCGTCAGTTTCCAAAGACGGATTTTCGAAGGTCACGCATTCCCATCGTAAACATAGTTTACTGACAATAAACCTTATTACGAAGACATAAGGCAGTACGTGAAAACTGTAAGGATAATGCTGTTTACGTAGATACCTAAACTACCTTAATTATGAAATTATTTTATGATGTAATAAATTAATAAGGCAAATTTAGTTAATTAAGATTTTATATGCCACAGTAGGAAAAACTGAATTATACTCTCGTCCTTCCCTGTACCCTACTGGCACAGTTTTCAAGGGTAAGATATAATCGGTATAAATATTGTAAAGCTGTGAATAGTTTCGTAAAGTTTAAAGGTTATATCAAAACTATTTCCAATAAGATTGCAGTTAATTGCTAATAAGAATTTCGAGAATAGAAGGTACCTACATCGCTCCTTGATAATTAAGGTTTTACTATACAAAATCAAGTCGGTACCATTCAAGTAATGTCATTATTTTATTTTTTAATGGTTGAATTTCTAAGCACAGATTATTTTGTATAGCGAAATTAGAGAAACTATGATTCAAAAGGAGCGGCACAATGTCCTGCATGTGTACGGCCAAGTTCGAAGAAAAAAAAGTCTTATCTCAACACTTTGTTGTTTATATATTAAGAGCGTGTTCAGATCGTTTTGATCACATCGGAACTATTGTTTACTTGTTCGTCGTCTAAACTATTTAAATTCTGAGCATAAGATTAAACAAATTAAGTTAATTATTGGAGCATTAATCTGCGCGCTTAGGTAATTACGTTACGAAACTATCGACGTCATCGATCAAATTGGACTCATTTTGTATTAGATGTTTAGAATAAAAATCATTCATGTAGGTACTTAGATCTAGAATATCGACATCTACCTATACTAAAAACCCCAAACATTTCAAAAATCAATACATTATCGTTCCTACATCTCCCGTGACCTCTGATATCGGTCAAACGTCTTACTCTCACAAACAGAACGTCACAAGTACTACCAGGTATGAAGGCGCGTATGTCATTTCAGTTCTGAACGCATCTTGCCCAGGCGCATCTGTCAACACGTGGTCAGCTTTGCCATATCCATTCCATAACAGACCTTCAATTTCCAGTGTAAGTTTGATCTATGATTACGCATATTTTCTATGGATCTAAGGGCCATTTTAAATTGGATTCGAGAAATTTTGCTCGAAAATCGACGAAAATACAACGGCATTTGTTTGTTTCCTCCTCAATTGACCCGATAAGGCGTGTTTGGCTTCGGCTATGGATTTAGATAGAGATAAGGGAATGGAGATTTAAATTGTGTTGTTTTTGAAGCTTTGGTTTTGATTTAGACGTTTCGATTTCGTAATAAAGAAATAAATCCTAAATGCGCCCGTTGTCTTTTTTGTCCGGATTAATCGAAATAATTATTAGAAAGTAGAATAAACACGTACTTACCTACAAAGTTGTTGTTAGTAGTCTTCCAACTTTTCAGTTGTTCTAAGATGATGAAGCAAAAGTAAGGTTGAAAACTACAACTCAACAGATGGCGTTAGTACACACATTCACCTTGATATAGGTAGGGATCGTAATGAAATTTGGTCGGAAAGTCGGAATAGACCTCGGGTTAGTTTGCAGTTGAATGATTAACCCAGGAAACAATCTGAAAAATAACGGTTTTGAGAGGTCATTGTCTCATGGTGGAGGATTCTTATTTAAATTTGGTATTTTGTGATTAGGATGATCTTATTTACTAGTATGTCGCTTAAGTTACGTATATATATAACTGAAGCATGTCGGTCCAATCGGTAACCGCTGTGAGAGAGAAGAATTTAACAAAGCGTGATGAGAATTATGAAATATATGTGTTGGTTTAATAAAATAATGAAGGAATAATGTTTACTCACAATTACTCAGATATTTTAATAAAGAATAATCTCTCGCCATGACATTAATTGATATTCGATATCGCATAGATAAGATAAACCTTTGTCTGGGATAGAAATGTTTTCTTGTAAAAAACCAGAAAGGATGACGTCAATTAAGATATTGAAGACTGGAGATTTAAAACAAATTAATATACAAGTAGTCACTAGTCTTTGGACAAACCTTATACATATACATATTTCTTGTATTTGTGGCTACTGTGACACAGATTTTAGCCGACCTCAAAAAAGGAGAATCTAACACAAATCATATTCGGGTTAATAAATAACCTTTTTTCTATACATACATGTTTTTGTTTATGTAGGATTAACGCTTTGAACGCTTTATGTCATGAACACAAATATCACTTAAACGCCAAGCTCCCGGGCGCAAGGCTAATGTAAACCATACTCGAGAGTGTGAAGGTTACTTTGACAGCGTCCGCCATGACACCTATAAGTAGTTGTCCTCGGTGCTGTGGGCACAACCTAACTTTAGGTGGTCTTGGTGATCAACAGGTTAGTTAAAAAAAAACTTAGCTGACTGTTCATGAATTGTATTGCGTAGTTTAAGTATCTTGACTACCATCAAATATTATATATTATGGTTTTCCTCTTTCCTTCTGTGAAATACAATGTAAGAATGACATAATACCAATCAACGTCAAATTACAAAATTCATATTATATCAAACGAAATTCAGATTATTTGTCAGGACGAATGCAAGGAAAATGCTAATGATATAAAACTGGTTTTTAGAATTGCAGTTCTGATGAGTAAAATTGAGGATTTCCTTTTTTCTGCAAATCTGTCAGTAAAAAGGCATATTTCTATTCATTTAGGTAAATATTACAAAAGTATTAATCCAAGTATTAATATTACAGAAGTATTAAACATTAAGTAGTAATATTACAAAAGTATTAAACCAAGATATTAATGAAAGTAATAGATTAATACTTTAAGATACAATACAATACAATACAATACAAATCCTCTGTATAACACAACCTCAGAATAAATTTACATGGAAACATATACAAGGTCAAGTTGACCTCCTTATTTAAAAATATAAACCCTAAAAAAACAACTCATTTTATGAAATCTAATATTCATTAAATTACAAGTTTTAGTTTAATTTATTAATAACAACTAAATTTATGAAATGATTTTTAGTGTAACAGAGTTTTAATATTCAAACCTGTTAAAATTATTTGTACAATTTACATTCACAATTACGACCCCATTTAAATTACAATTAAAGAAAAAAATAGCCACAACCGAATACGGCACCTCCTCCTTCTATGAAATTGAAGTCGGTTAATAAAATACGGCTCACCTCATTTTAGGGAGACAATACCAGTACCTTCAAATCTTATATGTGTTTCCATGTACATTTATTCTGAGGTTGTGCTATAAAGAGGATTTGTATTGTATTGTATCTTAAAGTATTAATCTATTACTTTTATTAATATCTTGGTAAATGCCAAAAAATGGTAATTGGTAATGCTTGGTAATTGTCTTGGTATCTTCTACGGGATTGTCTGGGCGTGTCCATATTAGCATAATGATAAATCATTCAATCCCAAATGTATTTAATTATAATATGCAAAGACAAATACTTAAAAATGTACTTATACTAAATACTAAACTACAAAACTTAAAACCTAGGGCTAAAAATAAATAATACTAGTCTTTAAATAAAATACTAAAAACTATCCTCCTTCGGCATGGTGCCGTAGATGCTGGCAGCATTACCTCGCTGTATCGCAAGACTAATTCTTTGAGCGAGGAAGCTGCCAGCTCTACGGTCACCGGTCATCCCAAATTATGCGAAAAAAATCTATTATTTATAATGTTATTCCTAATTCTATTATTATCATTATCATCATATCGGCCATCAAGTCTCGAAAAGATCTCCACAACGACCGTTAATTACATATACATAAGTCATAATGACAGATAAAGACAAACGAAACGATTCATAGCTAATAGGGAATTTTACGCGAAACTCTGCGTAGGGGGCGCCACTACCACAATCCATCACAATCTGAGGGTCTACCGCGAAACAAGAAAATCAAAATTTCGTTGACTAACCTCTCTATCACTCTTGCATATTCGAGCGATAACGTAAACAAACCTTGATGCATCAATGTCATATTTTATTATCTGTGAAAACTTGTCAAAAAACAGCTTAAGACACAGTATGTATAAGTTACTCTGTGGTTACGAAAGGTGCAGTAATACTCCCTATTCTGGCCAGTAACGCTTTTATGAATAACGCCATAAGAGGATAAGCCACGGCCGGGTTCTCCATACAAACGTTGTCCTCATTTTCCTCTGGGGATATTAACATTATTAAAACGCCTCCTCATCCCTTCCCTGTCCGTGGCAAATTTCAATTTTAGGCCTCGTAATCGCGACTTACTTGCGGCTCCTAAAGTGCGCACGAAGGCGTACAGGCAATCACCACTGGTTCGTGCTTTGCACTACATCAACGCACTTGTCTTCTCCAGTCGGCTCCAGACTGCGATCTTTTTGCCAGTAGTTGGAGGCAAATTTGTGAGCAATGCAAAAACCATTGCACGGTAATGGATGACCGTCCGTCCTCAGTTAGTTATTAAGGTTCTTCTGAGTTTTGTTATTCTATATTTCTTGTATAACACAATTTAATGATCAATACCCTTCTATTTGTGTACGGATATATAACTTAAAATAATATTGACCTACCTAGACCCAGATTGTATTCTGTACCTGATGTGTATGCATTAATTTATATACTTTCTGTCCTAAATTTCGCAGTGCATTAGTATATACTGTAATGCTGTGTAATTTTGTTGTTAAAAAAAAAATATTGTGACACAGTTTGTTGTACTCGTATATCAACCACAGCTATGACCATATATTTTTTTTCGAATCTTTAATTATCATAAGAGTTAGCTGTTTTTCGCTCCCAATTTTTACAATAAATAAAAAATTAAAAAAAAGTCAAACATCAGGAGCATAGCTATGGTGAATATAAATCAAAAGATGTAAAAACATTTTCTATAGTGTCAATATCCAGGGAGAAAAATGGGGACTACGTGCAGAAGCGGCTATCCCCTTTCCTTTTACCCTTAATAATTAACTTTTGTGTGCGCTGTCCAATAGACATATAAATCATAAAAAAAATGAATAGAATAGGTAAATGAAATCAAATTTTCAAATCTTTTTTAGGAGCCCGTTTCAGATTTTATAATTTGTTACTATTTTTAATTGGTTTTGACATCTCGCACGACTTTCACTTCATTACATTACGCATAATCAGCATGACAGATCGTTAAGGTCATATCAAAACCACAACGAATTTCTTAACCTGACTCGGTCTCAAGTACCCCTACCACAGAATAAGTAATACCTAGTACTATCGTACAGAAAAGAAACTTCCTACAATACCGAAGTTTGACAGCGATTCAGGGATGAATCATGCTGTCTCTTTCTAATGTCTGGCACTATCCCTTTCGGCTATTTAGTCGGCTTTGTCAAAATTCAAGTCATTATATTCAATGCAAAAGGACATCAAGTTGTGCCAACCCTAATAATTGCTCGGAGCAATGCTGAGCCGAAAGGAGCCGAGAAATCCGAGAATGCCTGAATGAATCGTTTTGACTCATGGTTTTGACGTTTCATGAGAAAACTTTCCAAAAATTAACAGTTTAGTACACTATGTGTATTTATAAATAAATAAAAAAATCCAAGATGTTCGTTATTGGACAAACAAGACTAGAATCTTATCATATCCTCTTTGTACCGTCCGAGTACACACCTAGTAAATATGTCTGATGCTAACCGAAATTGAACCTAGAGTTGTTGTGATAAAGTCCTTCAAATGTATAGCTTTTCTCACATTATCTAATGTGCCGTATCTTATGTACTTATTTACGTATTAATCTTAGTATTGATACTGATCAAGGTTGGCTCATGACTGAAATTGGGATTTATCTTTATCGGACATTATGTTTAATTCTATTTTATCGATTATGTATTGATTACTGAGAAACAGAGAATATACTTAGGAGGTTGGGGAAGTACCTCCACCTTAAAATGAGGCTAAACGCATGGATTATCTTGTCAAAAAAGTGCAGGTCGTTTTTCAAGGCATGCGTCGCTTAATGACATAATCCGTCGATCTCTTGCCACCATCAATGTGCCTGCTCTTCTTGAGCCGATTGGCATTATCAGGGATGATGGCAAGAGGCCTGATGGGGTGTCCTTGGTCCCTTGGAGCTTGGGACGAATATTAATGTGGGATGCTATCTGCGTAGACACACTGGCACCGTCCCACCTCCAACGGACTAATGTAAAAGCGGGTGCAGGGGCGGAAAGCGCCGAAATTTTGAAACGTAATAAATATAAGAGCCTCGGTAGTGAGTACCATTTTGTACCATTTGGCGTTGAAACTCTAGGTCCATGGGGTCCCAGCGCGCACAAGTTTTTTGGAGAAATCGCGAACCGTCTGGTTGACGTAACCGGTGACCGAAGAGCTGGCGGCTTCCTCGCACAACGTATAACTTATCAGTATTGCGATACAAAATGCCGCTAGCATCCTTGGTACAATGCCTCAAGGGCCTATTTTAGATATAAGCTAGTTACAGTAGTCATCTGTATATACCCATTATGTATATTGTTATTGTAAATAAAGATTTTCTTATGAGTTAAAAAAAAAACGCAATTATATCTTTCAAACGTCTTTTTTTATGTTTTAACACTTTAAACAAATTAGATTGGGTAGCAAAGCGCTCTCGGAGCCTTGTTTGGATGCATTCAGGAAAACGCTGTATTGACATTTTATTTGCAAATATATGTTGGTTGTACAATACATATTATCAACAACTTTCAGATTTGCGTAATAACCACAAAACATCAGGAAAACTGGCATGTATTCAGTAGAACTTACATATGTACATGTATACATAATAAATGAGTAATTTTCATTTCATTGACGTACGTATTGCAATAACTTATCTAACTATTAGGCCAAAATTAATCACATGAAAGGGAAAATAATGGACATAGTTATTTAATTTCGATACAACTGTGTAATTTTCTATTAAATGAAATTGTTTCAGAGTGGATATTAAGAGATAACATGTACGGGAGTATCAGATAAAAAGATTTCACCATTTTTTTTTCAGCATGTAGTTTTAAAATGAGACCGTAAGAGAGGAACCCCCAGCCGGCCTAGCCAAGGTGACAATCGCTATCGCTAAGACAACGAAACGCTTGTTGTCTCTCTATCACTCTTCCATATTAGTGCGACAGTTGCGTTTTGATCGCTACGGAGCGTAAGCAGTAGGGGGACACTCCTCCTTTCGGTCATTCTCGGGTCCTTTCGGCTCAGCAATACTCCGAGCAATTATTAGGGCACACCTTAACGTCCCTATGCGTGCACGACCACAGATAAGATAATGACTTGCATTTTGACAACCCTAAATAGCCGAAAGGGATAGTGCCATACATTAGAAAGGGACAGCATGTTTCGACCCTGAATCGCTGTCAAATTTCGGTTTTGTAGGAAGTGTAATTTCTGTACGGTAGTATTTATTCTGTGGCGTAAGCGTGGTGCGTTGCGATGCGATGTGTTGCATTGTATCGCGTTATTTCGTCGTAAATAGCGTCAACGTCAACGATACATATTTTTGATGACAGGCCACATTAATGCTTTTCGACGACGCGACTCATGCGACGCAACGCAACGCACCAGTGGGGCCAGGGGGCCTACCGCGAAAATCGAAAATTGCGGGGATCTTTCTCTTTTACTCTTATTAAACGTAATTAGAGTAACAGAAAACGCCCGCAATGGGGAAGGCGGCTGCCAAACTTTGCTACTAGGTGGCGCCACTAGAGTTTGTGACATGACATTAGTTTGGCCCCACCTTATTTCTTTGAATAAATAAATTATCATAATAGTTAATGGAAATGTGAGTTACCACAATCAAATAAGTTATGTAATAATAGGGTTGTTTCCAATTTTTTGAAACGCTTGTATTATGTTCTATATTAACTAAAAGTTGCCCTAAAATTCAACTTATATACTAAAAACGGCTTTAAATATGTTAAATTAACAAAATAGATTTTGACGGATGCTTTCGCGCCCAAAACGCTCTTTGAAAATTGTGTGACGTCACAGTTTACGGTTTGACACATAACTACATACACACGTAGAAGATATGAGCTGTCAACTGACATTTGTCATTTGTTGTTTATCGTCTAACTGTCAACAGTGTCAATCCGAGAGTTGTGACGTCATCAGAATCTTCAAAGACGTTTCGAGTTTGGTCATGTGACTTGTTGATTTTGGCACACAAAAGATATTTTAAATTCAATATTTACAAAAATATGGTCATTACAGGTCCCCTAAAAATAGTTTAACATGTTCTTATAATCCAAAAGAATTTATTGGGATACAATTCTGCCCTAAGATTTGTAGATGGAAACAACCCTATTTAATGAGATATATATGTACCGGTCTAAATACTTTTTAATATTAGACATGATCAGAGGTGGGCGCTTTGAATCTGCATTGATATCTCTGGAAGAATTTACATCACAGGCGAATTCTGTTGGTGACTCATAATCGACATTTAATGCTGGATTCTATTGAAAATTATTATTTTGGTCATAAAATATTAACTTGTTGATATTGTACATTGTCCTTGATATTTTAAGCATAATATTTTCGAGTGAAAACAGTACATAGCCAAATATACTTAAACTTTCTACGAGGTCTTTTTTTTCCTTTTACGGGTGCCTTGCGTTCCCATAAAAGTGCTATTAACTGTGTTACACTCAAAAGTCCATATTTTTCATGAGGATATCCATTTTATTGCGTTAAACAGACAATTATTACATGAAAATATCCTACATGCTCCTGTCAAAACAAAACTTTTTATTTGAATGGCTTTGAAACATCCGACAGATTCTCGGTCTCAGAGACAAAGTTAAATACTTATACAGAGAGTTTAATCATGAAGTTTTATTAAACATTAGTTTATTAAATACATTTTTTTAAGCTATAATTTTCATACAATGAGTTGGTCGAGTTTTCTCAAACTCTAGTGGCGCCATCGATAATTAGCTTTCAGCCGCCTTCCCCATTGACGATTTTCGCAGTTACTTATAGTCCTGGCCACGGCGTGGCCCATTGTAAGGCGATGGCTAAATTCTTGTGACAAGTAGATTATGTCACATACAGTAATACATTACTTAATAATATATATTGTGGTTTTATTTAACAATTAAGGAGAATTTAATAAAACGATTGTTTAAACCACCCAACCGCGATAATGATTTGCCAAAGTTTTTATAAACTATTACGTAGCTTAATGTGGTTAGGTACTCGCTGGAATATGTATTTGGTAAATAAAATTTTATTATTTCAACGTTTAGCCATAGATATTTACTGTGGCCGAACGTGTACGTGTGTGGGCAGTTGACCATTAACCATTATAAATTGAACCATGAACCGTAACGGATGGTTACAGTTTACGGTACAATTTTAAATGGTTAATCGTCAATTGCATTAAAGTTTCGGCCAACACTGTGTGTGGGTACGTGTGTCTGGTAGCTAAATATACACGTGGAATATACGAGGCACTATGTTAACGGCTCCAATCATGGAACATTTAAGAAAAAAATTGGAGTATTATTGATAGGTATTTCACCGACATCTGTAAAATTCCTACCGCGTTATGCTTTAAAAGTTGAATGTCCAATTCGTCCTTTATGTTTTCTATGTATTTAATGAAAGCTACTGCAATTGGTTTCCATATTATTAACCAATTAAAACTATGGTTTTTTGCTCCAGTCATGGGATGTATGGGTCATTCATTTTCAAACTAAAATATATCAATGAAAAATTAAACTTAAGCAGCTCTTTGGATCTTGTTTATGGTAAAATGTTGTGAACGTTTAAAAACTGATCCTAAATACTTGTTATACAGGATTTGTCTATACCATCCCATTACTGGTGCCTGTTCCATTATAGGGGTGTTTACTATATGGCCTTCTGCTTAAGACGATAGTGGAGGACCCGCGCGCCTTTTCACATGAACGTGTAGTCATAATTTTCCTCTGGATATTAAAATTATTGAAAATATTTGGACACAATTTGTTGTATATCAACCACAGTAATGCCCCTGTGTTTGATTTTTACGAATTTTTGACTATTATAAGAGTATAAAAGGAGCATTTAAAAATTAGTATGAAATCTGTGTTTCGCAACTATTTTTTACAATAATCAAAATAGACCGTCTGGCATTGCTATGGTTAATCAAATTATGTAAAAATATTTTCCATAATATCAATGTCCAGAGAGAAAAATAGGGACTACGTTTGTATGGAGAAGATGCCGTCCCCTTTCCGGCTTGACAGACTATTAGGTCATTACCTATGAAATTGGCGTTTTGTATGGAGAACTTTAACGAAATTCGATTTTTCATACAATGAATTTTGCGGATTATTTTCAAACCAAACAAATTTTTGCGAGTAATCTGAGACATTTTTAAGGCACATTTTCTATGTTATATATTTTTTTTATCTGTCCCGTCAAAAAAATATAAGCAATTTAAATACTCGAGCCGGCAGCACATGAAAAGAGCTGTTTTCAGGGCGGTATTCTGAATACATAACACAATAAAAGTAGCAAATAATGGTATGTAAAATCGTTGTTATGTAGCGCACTAATGAAATTTAAAAATACTTAGAAGTTACTATTAAAATAAATAAACTATGACATGACTAATACTTATGAACAAAAACGCCAATTTCATTGGTAATGACCCAATATATTAAATAGGTAAATATTATAGGACATTCTTACACAGATTGACTAAGTCCCACGGTTGTGGGTATTCAGACAACGATATATGTATTATACTTAAATACATAGAATACATAATAGGTATCAACCTAATAAAAATCCATGACCCTCGCGTTCCACGCTCCCGCCGTTTTCCGGAAACCGTTCGATTATTTTCAAACCAAACAAATTTTTGCGAGTAATCTGAGACATTTTTAAGGCACATTTTCTATGTTATATATTTTTTTTATCTGTCCCGTCAAAAAAATATAAGCAATTTAAATACTCGAGCCGGCAGCACATGAAAAGAGCTGTTTTCAGGGCGGTATTCTGAATACATAACACAATAAAAGTAGCAAATAATGGTATGTAAAATCGTTGTTATGTAGCGCACTAATGAAATTAAAAAATACTTAGAAGTTACTATTAAAATAAATAAACTATGACATGACTAATACTTATGAACAAAAACGCCAATTTCATTGGTAATGACCCAATATATTAAATAGGTAAATATTATAGGACATTCTTACACAGATTGACTAAGTCCCACGGTTGTGGGTATTCAGACAACGATATATGTATTATACTTAAATACATAGAATACACAATAGGTATCAACCTAATAAAAATCCATGACCCTCGCGTTCCACGCTCCCGCCGTTTTCCGGAAACCGTTCGAAATTCGAAATTCATTCACGAACGACCGTTTACAAACATGGCCACCGACGGAAAAAATAGTAGGACGGGACGTTCGAGCCACAGTTTACTAAATATGGGCTAGCTAAATCCTTTACTACAATAGTCTAACGCTATTGTCGCTTGTGGCACCAAAATATTGATAAAGCATCCCTTCCCGATGAGGCGATAGTACCTACAAAGATGTGGCTGGAACCTGGAAAACATGATGAAAGTGAAACAGCCAATAACGTGATTTTTGCGTTTTACCTTTCCTGATATAAGATTCAGCTTTTTCCAGTGTACGTATTACATCGAACACTTTTCAAAGGGATTGATTTCTCATTCAACATTTTAAAATATAGTCTTTGAAGTCATTTACGTCAGTAGAAAAAAGCGGCAAATTTAAAATACGTAGACGCGAAGGGTTTATCGTCCAATAGAAAATTTGAATTTCGCGCCTTTTTCTACTGACAAAGTAGGCTGGCTATGGTTTTTCTTAATTAGTTTTGTCTCTGTCTCTGCTCACCTCTCGACCGGTCCTCGATTTAAGAATATACCTATATTTTTGTATTATATAGGAGACAAACGAACAGACGAAGTGATGAAAGCGATCACCGTCATCCGTAACATCAGACGGGTTGTGGGAGTACACTCTTTCCTTGTAGGTTTGGAGGACTTCTCTGAACCACATATTCAGGATGGTAGTAGCAACGTCAAGAAATAATTTAAAAAACTTCATTAAAGTCTATAAATGCAAGTTGAACTTGAATCTAACCTTGTTGCGCTCAGTCATTAAAAAGACAATAAACTCAATATTTTCGTGTCTCCAATTACGCAACAAAAACATAATATCATCCATCGCTAATTCCATAATAGTGTGCGTTTACGAAGCATATCGATATAGGCGTAAAAAGTGAACAATCTCAGCACAATCTGCTCATTACTGTAGAACAATCATTGCACAATAGAGGCACACGCCGGCTCTCATGTAATTGTAGCTAGATAGTTTTACGCTGATTTGCTGGCTGTTTTTCATAGGATTAGAGGCATTTTACACATATCTGAAGTTAAAAAATGGATACTTTTGATGCTTTAAGGCTTAATTAAAGTATCCATTTTTTAACTTAAAGTTTAAGCATTTCTAAAGAATGTTGGGGTTTTTCATAGAATTCTAAGGATTTAGGTGATGCCCCCTTAGATGTGATGCCTTAAGCTACTGATTTATGTGCTTCCTACAGGTTAATCCGGCATTGCATATTGCATATATAAGGACCGTCGCAGTCATCAGATGTGACCCTTCTTCCTATATGTTATTAAAAAAATGTTCTCTTTGCAGCATTTTCGGTCTTTGGATTTATGTGCTTATAATGTTATCATCATGGGTTGTCTCTTTTCTTGTGACTACATAGGCTGTATGCTCTATTTGGTCGTCACCGTAGACAATTTCAATTGTATTTTGTTATTACTTATTCACTTTTGAAGCCTATTTATTTACTTAAGTTAGTAGGTTGTTTTTCTTGTTGCTAAGCTAAGAGCATGACTCCTGGAAGGTGAACCCTAGCATCCGCAATGGAGTCAGCCGAGTCAGTATGACAGACTAAAGCACTAATCGAATGACCACATAAAAACGCCTCTGCGGTAACTGACACTGGCCGGTAGGAATTTCTAACGACCACTCACGCTCGCTAAGAAAAAAGTTAAGATTCTACCTCACTCGCTTCCTTACAATCATTGGCGTAGAAAATTAACCATATATAAACCTTATTGCAACGAGAGAAGGCTTTCCAATGGTCAGTTAAACGTGTAGCTGTTAGTGCAATCCGTCGCGTGATGAAAATGATGTATCGGCCACCGGCTTTCTTTCACTTTCCTTTGAGAATAAATCGGTTTCGTTTAGCTGTTCCCGGTTTGTTTTTATGAGTTACCGTGACTTTAGGTATAACTGTGCTAATTAATGTAGGTTGAATTCTTTTCACGTGAAAATTTTGTCGGAAGAAATAAAAATA
Organism: Cydia pomonella; assembly: GCF_033807575.1. Taxonomy (NCBI): domain Eukaryota; kingdom Metazoa; phylum Arthropoda; class Insecta; order Lepidoptera; family Tortricidae; genus Cydia; species Cydia pomonella. The sequence continues at coordinate 9,245,524 of NC_084724.1, forward strand.
GTAAATTTAACAACGTTAAGGTGTTGAGGAGAGGCAACGTGTTTTTTCTAATGGCACAGAAATTTCTGGTCATGAGCATAACTCATGACCACCATGGGCCCCCTGGATTCAGCCTTGTGCACCTACCTACTAACACATAATCCCTCTATTTAGGCCTATCCCAAGTATCCTAACATCCCGTGGTCACGACCGAATGTAGGTACTCGTAGTTGAAATATACTTTAATTGTGCACTGGTCATAAGGCAGTACCGTTGAATAAAATAAGTGTTGTGTCCAAACAACTACATCTAATAGCCGCAAGTACATCTCTCTCGAGGTCACTCATTCGGATCCTATTGTTTATTTGTGATATCGAGACGTCCTTAATGGAATTTTTCTCAAACTTGCAATGAAATGTTGACATGACTTACTTCAAATTAGGTCCGGAAATACTACGTATCCGGTGCGATGATTGAAGATGATATGTAAAGGAATTTCATAGAGCCTTGCACACCTAAAGTGTATTGATTTACACTACCTACTCGTAGTATTAGAATCGTAAGTTTGTTTTTAGCTGTGTAAACCTACGAATAAAACAAACTGATCTTTTATTCATTGCAAATTTGAGAAAAACACTACAAATCTCGGCGAGAAACAGGGGTTGCCGGCCGCGTATCGCTATGCGTTTATATCTACTTGGCCTGCAATCCCTCGTTTCCCGGCATCTATAGTAATTTACTATTATACAAAATTTTAGGTAGGCCCAGGTCTGCAAGACCTTTTATTTCAATCAAACAACGTCAAAGATGACGGCCGTTTTACCGAATACCTGCTTTTGTTTTTTTTTCTGGTCATAGAACGGTTAAAAACAAAACAAGGCGCAATACACACGAGCTGAAATGAATCACTGGAATGGGCAGAATAGACATTCACCCGGGTATTATGACCCGGGTATGTCCTTAAACTACGTCCAAAAGAGAGGTATGGGCAATGTGAATGTCATCTCGCCTTGTGTGGTAGGGCACAGCACAGCAGATGTCATTCCAGATCTAGAGCAGAGCTCAACTGGGGAAGTACCTCCACCTTACAGAAAACCGCAGCCAAATAACACTTGACCCTACTCATAGTGTTGTGTTCCTGCCGGTGAGTAAGGTTGCCAGAGCTCAACGAGGGGGGTGGGGTTAGGGTCGGCAACGCGCATGTAACTCCTCTGGAGTTGCAGGTGTACATAGGCTACGGAGACTGCTTACCATCAGGCAGGCCGTATGCTTGTTTGCCACCGACATAGTATAAAAAAAAAAAAAATCACGTGTCACGGATTTTTCTGTTCTTGCATTAGGTAGTTCCAAGCCGGTTCCACCAGTATTTTATTTCTTGTTATATTCGACATAATAAGTGTTCTGTCCAAATAGATCTAGCAAGTACATCTCCCTCGAGGTCACCCATCCCGATGCTATCATTTGGGCACATATTTGTTTGCGATATCGCTCTCATGCGATGCGAGTCAATATTGTCACGTCGTATTGTGAGGTCAGTGACCTCGGTGCATCGCGCGAGAATTATATCTGGAAAATTGTTTAAGAGAAATTTAAGTGTAAAACGAGAAAAAATAGTCTGGCAAACAACACAGTAAAAACCAGGAAAACTATACTCATCCCTTCCTTTTGGGTGCTAGTACAAGCGTAAGACAAAGACAGTAGGTATGATTCTCTGTCTATGTTTGAAATGAGACAGTCCTGGGCCAAACTATATTAAACTGAGAAGGTTCTTAGTCCAATCCTTTCAGGGCGCCTAGCCAAGAGGACCGGTCTGACTTAGTGGGTAGTGACCCTGCCTAATTGCCTATGAAGCCGATGGTCCTGGGTTCGAATCCGGTAAGGGCATTTATTTGTGTGATGAACACAGATATTTGTTCCTGAGTCATGGGTGTTTTCTATGTACATATATAAGTATGTAATATAAGGGAGACCAAGCTTTGCTCGGAAAATATATAAAAACACAAAAATGCACGTTTTCCCAGAGATAAGACCTAGATTTTTCGCCTCCGAAAACCCTCATATAGAAAATTTCATCGAAATCGTTAGGCTTGGCGAGTGTTAAGGTGGGTGTCGTCACTTATTGTATTATTACTGGCATCCGAATGTGTTGAAAGAGGTGATTGGTTCGGGAAGCCGTTTGATAAGGGTGGTAAAGAGACTAATTGTTGTGCCAATCTTTTATTTCACCTGATAGAATAGAATAGAATTATTTTTATTCGTAAACAAACAAACAGTCAATAGACATACATAAAAGAGAACATAGTGAGAAAAAAGTGTCACGACATGTTTCTGGCGACTTCCAGCGCTGATCTACCGATGAGACCATCAAGTGAGAAATAATCATGGAAGGTAACAGACAAAAGGAGAGAAACATTAAATAAACCGAAATCAAATACACACAATAGACAAACTTATACAAAAAAGAGATAGATCATGACGACACGCATACACTAAGTTAAAATAAAATTACAAAAAGCGGCCAAGTGCGAGTCGGACTCGCCCATGAGGGGTACCATATATGACGTATTAAAAAAAACTACTTACTAGATCTCGTTCAAACCAATTCTCGGTGGAAGTTTGCATGGTAATGTACTACATATATTTTTTTTAGTTTTATCATTCTGTTATTTTAGAAGTTACAGGGGGGGGGGACACATTTTACCACTTTGGAAGTGTCTCTTGCGCAAACTATTCAGTTTCTAAAAAAATGATATTAGAAACCTCAATATCATTTTTGAAGACCTATAAATCAATCTATAATCCTCCTCAATATATAAAAAACTTTTTTTGACTTTCAGTTGGGGAACCCCCAAAATTTATTGTTTTTTTTTTTCTATTTTTGTGAGAAAATCTTAATGCGGTTCATAGAATACATCTACTTACCAAGTTATAGTTCTTATAGTTTCGGAAAAAAGTGGCTGGAAAAAACGGACAGACAGACGGACAAGACTAATCTATAAGGGTTCCGTTTTTTGCCATTTGGCTACGGAACCCTAATAAAAATGACGATGACTTGCGAATTTTAAATAACATAATATAATAGCTTAAGTTTTTAAATATTTATTTACTAAGTACCTACCCTTATATTTTTTCATTGCTTAAATTAATCGCCTTATATAGGATGCAGGTAAACGTATGTATGATAGTTATGTATGAATAATTGCCAGTAATAATGGCAGTGAACCAGCAAAGCTACTCATACTCAAACGTCATTACCATTAAGAGACTTTGAACTTTGGTTTCCCTTTACGTAGCTATTTTGGTACGTAGTGGTTTGTTATTGCGTTAAACTATCGCCTTATATAGGGATGCAGGTAAACCTGGATATTTATGAATGAATAATTTCCTGTTATAGTGATTAGAAAGAGCCAACATTCACACCCAAAACGGATATTTTGGCTGCAGTTATCCACGCGCGATAGCATAATACCTAATGACAGCGTCTGTCACTTTCTTTTAAGCGGTGTTAAAAAGTGACAGCTGTTATGTCATGTGGATACTTATAAAAAAATATTATTTTAATAAAGAAAGTAATGAACATTGAAAATGATAAAAAAAAGCCTTCGTTCATAATGATTCTACTAATATCAGCCATTCGTACGGCACAGGTTAGAAAAAGTTAAATTTTCACATTATAAATAGGTATCCCTGAAATTGCTGAGGAGTTCACTTGTTGGCCTTCCCCACTAACATATGGTATAAGACAATAAAAAAAAATTGAGGTTCCAGAACATTTCACGAAGTTTTTAAGAATAATTCAATTAAAACATTGCTTCAGGTATATAAGATAGGTAATTAAATGCAAATTCATTAAACAACAACACATATTCCAAGTTCCCTGAACACATATCTCGCCAGATGAGCCTTTGTATCAGCGCAGCTGCGCACACATAGACAAACATGTTTTGATTCTCGAGCGTCATTAACCTTACCTATTGAATACCTATTATATGCTGCATGAAAGGACTGTTGCATAAAGAAAATACTTTTAATGGAATTGTACAGTTTTATAAAGGCTGGTGAAAAGGAAAATCACGAAAGAAGTTTAGGCGGCCAAGTTTTTTAAGCGAGGCAAACAATCTCTGGCCCTGGCAAGGACGTTTGTTATGAAAAAAAGCGGCCAAGTGCGAGTCGGACTCGCCCATGAAGGGTTCCGTACCATTTATGACGTATTAAAAAAACTACTTACTAGATCTGGTTCAAACCAATTTTCGGTGGAAGTTTGCATGGTAATGTATATCATATATTTTTTTTTTAGATTTTTCATTCTGTTATTATAGAAGTTACGGGGGGGACACACATTTTTCCACTTTGGAAGTGTCTCTTGCGCAAACTTGGTAAGTAGATTATATCTACTTACCAAGTTTGAACAGTATAGCTCTTATAGTTTCGGAAAAAAGTGGCTGTGACATAATCGGACAGACAGACGGACATGACGAATCTATAAGGGTTCCGTTTTTTGCCATTTGGCTATGGAACCCTAAAAACGACCAATAGTGATTGTCGTAAAAGGAGCTTGATAAGTCAATGATGAAAATTTGCAAGCCGTTCCCTAAGGAAACGAAAAGTGGGAGAGGTTCAGCGTATTGAGTAAAAGCTTATCTGAGGAATGAACTATCGCCCACGGTATTTCCGGACCGATACGATCTTCAAACCTTCAAGAAAAGAGCGTACTCTCATACAGTCTCTGGTGTAGGGTGTGCAGGTGTCCATGGGCGACGGTAGGTAATCAGCTAGGTATCTGATCGTTTGCCTCCTAGGTATATTATCATGCAAAAATAAAGATGAGTTGCACATGCAGATCTGCAAGATGAAGAAAGAATCCATTTGGGAAAAGTATTCGTAAACTCCTGACAATTTTTGGTTTAAGAAAGTTTTCAATTTGGAGACCTTCCCCATACTTCGACTCCAGTCGCCGAATTAAGATTCGCCTGTAACGTGATGTTTCGTGGCCACCCATCACGAACAAAAGGAAATAATTAAGACAATCTTACCTACAGACAATTGACGACGGCGCACGATGTAAATGAACTCTTTAACTTAATATTCTCAATTCTCTCAATGCCTACTTGCATAATTTACTGAACACTGTTTAATTGTCACGTTGTTGGAACGAATAAAGATCTTGTATTCGTAATTATAAAAGGGTACATAACTTATATATCTACCTCTGGCGTAGCATGATAGTCCCGATGACCGTTCATTTTTAACGATTGTAGACGTATTTTGGAAGTTTACCATGTTAATTTATTTATTAGAAATGCAACATTTAAGTAAGATCTACGGTATTTTTTAAGCCTAATAAAAAAAAAAATTGATGGAACTCTAGAATCCTAGAGACTATCATTCGACACGACACGAGACGTACTTATAGTGATAAAAATACAGTTCATAAAACTGACGGCTTGGCTGACTCTTGCAGTATTGAAGTTATTAAGATGTAGATATTGTAGATTAGATGCACAAACTATTTTTGTACTTAGTTTGGGTAGGTTCTTGCTACCTTTCGTAACGAAAGATGGCGGTCATTCTGAAAATTACCTGCAGTTTGACTCAACTTTTATATATTCCACGTGCATTTGTTACTGTAGAGAATTAACAGCCAAGTTTACGTTACTTAAAACTACGAAAACTTATTCGCTCCGTGACTGTGAAGCGGGCGAAGTGGCCCTAGTGGGTGTGGGACATATTTCTTATTTGACAGCTGCCAAATAATACGAAGATGAAAGTTCATAGTTCCACCACCAAGTTCGCACATAGCAATAAGTTGCAGAATGTTTTCAAAGTTGGAAAATTCTCACAAAATGTTGAAAAATAAACCAGAAATTAAGACGAAAGTGGAGGACCCGCACGAAATCGCCTTTTCATATAAACTTAGTCCTCATTTTCCTCTCTGGATATTAGCATTAATGAAAATATTTTGACACAATTTGTTTTATACCAAACAACAGCTATGCCCCTAGGTTTGTTTTTTTCTTTCGAATTATTATTTATTATAAGAGTTAGGATGAATCAAAAATTTGTATGAAATTCTACTTTTTACAATAATAACTTAAAATTATAAAAATTTAACATAATACACAACACAACATCCACATTAACACAACACAAGTCTTATTGCGCTTACTGTGTACTGTGGGACTTAGTCAATTTGTGTAATAATGTCCTATAATATTTATTTATATTACTTATTCATTTATATTAATCAAAAAATCTAAAAAAAAAAACATAAGTAGGGGCATAGCTAAGGTTACTATATTTCAATTTATTTAAAAATGTTTACTATAACGTCAATACCCAGGGAGGAAAATGTATGGAGAAACGACCGCCCCCTTTCCTCTTAAAGGGTTACAATGAAGGATAATTAATTGTCCATAGAAAATTTCTATAAATGTCCGCCGACATATTAAAAATAAAGACTGTATTAAAATAGTACATTACGATACAAGTGCGAAAAATAGGAAATTCGAAACGAGTGGCGATAAATTAAAACACGACCGAAGGGAGTGTTTTAAATCGACACGAGTTGCGAATTACCTATTCGCACATGTATCGTACAACGTTTTACAGTACATATGGCCCTTTAAATGTTCGACACAGTAACGTAATATGCTACTTCTCGCACTAGTGCTATAAAGTAGCCCCATATGTACTGTAATAGTATTTTATGCATCAGTTGTATAAGAAGGGTCAAAAAAGGCGAGTGGCGTGAGTGAGTTTGAGGAGCCGAAGGCGTAGGCGAACATTGTAAAGGAATACGCCACGAGAAATTTTTGACCTACTTATACAACGTTGCATACAATATTTTTCCTACGAGTCAACAAAAATAAATCTTAATTTAGGTAAACAAATTACAGCAAAAGTATATAGCCAAGATGCGCGAGCATACCTTGTTACGCGCCCGGCCCGCCCCGGGCCGCGGCCGGCCGGTCGGCGACACCTCCTCGTAACTCATGAGGCCCTGGTACTTGCTACTCGCTAAATTAATTTTTTGGACAGTTTTTTCTCAATTTTGGCCACCGTAGCCTACGGAGACTAACAAGCAACGCTAAGCGGTCTTCGTAGTCTATGGGTGTTGCTATATTACGGGTGTCACATGCGTGTTTCTGACTTATGAAGTAATTATTTTTAGTATGCAACCAAATGAATATTTTGTAAGTTGGCATCAATGCACTTAGTTTAAAACTGTATTCGTTTTGGTTTTGTTAGGTTGGTAGCCATTAATCGCAGTAACATTATAGCTTATAAAAGCACAAGAGCTTTTATGAGGAATAGACAATATAGACTTTTCTTGAAATCTTTTATGTATGTTCTTATATTCGTGTTAATGAATGCATAAATGACAGATAACAGTAGAGGAGTAGGAAAATGTATTTTTTATAATGTGACAATAGATAAAAAACAAAAGAAACCTCAATTAAACTTAACCGACTCTAGTTAACACGTTAACATGTTGTAACGTTGACATAAAAATTAAAATAATTACAAAACCCGGCTGAGATGAAATGCTTATTATAATTAAGTTCGGCCTTGCTGTTACTTTACGCTCGGTAAACAAACATTAATGAGGGCGCAAAGTATTACTATATGCGTGTACGCATTGGATCAAGTACTTGCTAATGTGGTAAGTCCGATTACACTATTTATGCACTTTATAGTTTAATATAGAATAGTATACTGGTTAGGATGTCGAGATCCGACGCCGCACCAAGATGCAATACGTGGGTAAGGTCATTACCAAGCTGAAATGGAATTGGGCGGGACATGTTGCCAGGCAGAGTGATGGCAGGTGGACCAAAATGTTGACGGATTTGTGGCCGCTTTCGGATGAAAGAAGCGCCTGGCGTCCGTTGGCTGGGTGCATGACATTCGAAAAATCGCGGGACACTTCTGGATGCGACTAGCCCAGGATCGGGATAAGTGGCGTACAAGAAGAGAGGCCAATGCTCAGCAGTGGGCGACTGGAGGCTAAAATGATGATAATGATACCTTGGTAAGGTATGTCTTATACTATTTAAGTTGACACTTTTCGGCCGGAGGGCAGAAAAAAATTCAAGCACTTTTTCCTAAAAGGGTAAACATTTCCAGGTGAATGATCGTCTTGTTACGAACGAATAGAACACAGTACGGGTTGCGATCCTGGTAATAATTCTAGTCCGGAAGTTTTCGGGACCGGGACTAGCTTCCTGTTTACAAATTTGGTGGGTTTTAGACAGGTACTTAATATGACCATATTTGTAGGCCTTAAATATCAACGTACAATTTACGAACATTTTTGTAAAAAATCTCTCTCTTGGCTATGAATCCCACATCAGATGGTGTGGTGGAGACAGGGCTACATCAGCGAATATCTCTCAAGTATTTCTCTCACTCTAATCATGCCTTCTCTGCAGTAAATGAGAAGGATGCCCGAAATTTGCGAAATTCGGTGTTTTATTTATTTATTTAATCTTTATTGCACAAAAGAAAAACAATCTTACCTTATCTAAATAGTACAAAAGGCGGACTTAATGCCACGAGCCATTCTCTACCAGTCAACCTTAAGGTTAAGCAGAGAGATTGTGAGCGGTGCTACAATTACAACAGCAAAAACAAATCAAACAAAAATACATATAATAACATATACATATCAATATAATATACAAATATACTATATATATACATATATATGTGTTCGTGATATTCCCTCAGCATTCCTAAATCTTCTCCACTTCACTCTATTCTTGTTGTTTAGTTTTTAATATCATATTTGGGAACGCATCCTCAAAATTGTTTCGTTCGACACATTTGTCATCCTTTTCATTCACACCATTTTTATCATATATATATCTCGTTCGGGGAAAGTTTGGGGCATGCGCTTTGGAGACAAGATTTTGAAATTGGAAATAAAACGAATAGAAGAAAATGTCAGAGAGACTTGATTTTGCCGTGGATTTGTGAACACGGAAATTTATTTGACAAGAAAGATTTTGCGGTGAATTTTATATATTAATATTTAGAAGACGGACTCAATATTGAAAGCGGAATAATTACATAGTGAAAAACAAGCCAAGACCTGCACAAGCGCCACGGGGGTGAGTGTAGGGCCTTTATTTTATCTATTTTATTTTTAGTTTCCATTTGTTTTCACCAAGAAACGGGTGTTGAATGTCCGAGGCGCCAACAAAACTATTAGCGGCATCTGAACCAGCGCATTGTATTTATGAAGGTCTAAATCCTCGCCGATCGCCGGCTGGAAGGCTTTCGAACCACTTGTTAACATACAGATATCATTTCCTTACAATGTCTCTCTCTACTTGGCTATGTATCCCACATTGTGGCGTAGTGGATCAGCTATCCTAACACTTCTGCTAAGTCCGTATTATCCTTCCACAAGAATCGAAGATCGAAATTTCGTTATCTGTCTCTCTATCTTTGCCATATATGAGCGATAGAGCAGCTAACTATTATTCCGATCTTCGACGTTTGTTGAAGGCCTCCAGAGTGGATCATTAGTAATTTCGTTCGCGAAAGCGACCGGATGGCAGCATTGGATGCGCGCGCGCCTTTGTCACGCATGCGCAATGACCTGTCAAACTTTTCTTTAGAGGAATTCGCGGTGTCATGTTTGGGAGGCGAGCGTGAGTAAGCAGTGATGGTACATATAGGGCAGAGATATTGCACTACGTAGGTACATACTTAATGAGATTACTTAATAGAAGAAATACTCGATCAAAAACCAGTATAGAATAGTGAGAAATGTTAAAAGGGTTATGGGATAATGTCGCACTGCCTGGGCGATTAATTAAGCAATATTTTTGAGCGGCATGTAATGTGATAATCGGCAGGAAGATTGATTGCGTTACGATGATTTCAAGGATATGACAACAATGTTTTTTATTGTAAATGGCGTATATTCCAGGTCTTCAGGGACCTTTGAAAATGTAGTACGTAAACCAAATTAGCCATTCCTCATACGAAAAGCAGATGACAGTAAATTTGGGTTTGGCGCTGTCGCATTGAATGGGTCTAATAAAAATAAACCTAATTAAATATGATCCTCAGCGGCAAGTAACAATCGACATACATATTTTCAGTAAAATTAGTTTTGGTGAGATGTGACGTTTTATAGCCCTTAATTTTTTGAATGTAATTACTATTGTATATGCTTTATGATGAATATTGCAATAAAGCGCCAATCACATCCACATTTCCCGACATTGAGGCCGGAATCAGTCCCGAAACTGGGTCTGATAATCGTTTTCTGAAAAAAAAATACTTTGTCTCTAACTGCCAAAAATTTTGAATGGTTGATATTTTTGCATATGAATTATTTTTTACATTTAAAATATTGTAAACAATGTGCTGATATTTGGTGAAATGGAAAAATATTCTTTCTCGGGCCCGAAATCGGGTCTGATATCAGGCAGATAATGTGTGGATGTATTTGGCACTTATACATATAATATATTGTCACAGAGGCGTGATTTAATATTTGGCGCCCTGGGCTAGTGGGCCTGGGCTGCCCCATGTAATAAACGCAAAATCATTTTTTTTTCACGGCGCCTTCTGGAAACGAGCTCATCGAGCCAGAGCTCATCGAGGGGGGGGGGTGGGTTTAGGGTTGGCAACGCGCATGTAACTCCTCTGGAGTTGCAGGCGTACATAGGCTACGGAGACTGCTTACCATCAGGCGGGCCGTGTGCTTGTTTGCCACGTTTAGAACGCCATTTGACTTTGATCCTTATCCTTTCACTGATATGTGTTAAATTTGTTAAATATAATGGCGCCATTGGGCCTGTTTCAGCCCTTAGAGAAAAAATAATGGGAGATGGGAGTCCCATATATGGGCGTATTTGTCCCAGGGCCAAGAGGGGCATGGCCCGGGGCGGCAGGCTGCGAAGGACAGCGTAGGCCCCACGTTTCTAGAAAACGCCGGAAAAAATGCATTTGTTCTTATGATATAGGGCAGCCCAGACCCACTGGCCCAGGGCGCTTAATATTAAAATACACCTCTGGTACCATATAACCCCACACGCCTCCCTAGGTCACAGGGAGTAATGGAGGAGAGCATTACCAGTTAAGAAAAAAAAGGTGTATTAGTATCGGATGCTTAACCATCTGTCTGCTCAGAATGTTTGCGCAACATCATTAGCATGCCTCTCTGGCGCATCATTAAGTAATGGGCTTTCTCCACCTAATCTATATTACCTAATGACTGCCCTAATGCAGTCACTGGAGATCAGCTGCATGTGCTGGTTCTTAATGAGTTAATTGTACATTTAGGATCGGTTGCACCAAACCGGTCGTGGCGTTTGTCGCCGAGAGGAAAGGGAACGGCCGCTTCTCCGTACACACGTGGTCCTCGTTTTCCTTTCTGGATATTATGGATATAAATGAAAATATTTATACATAATTAATATCTTTTAACAAGATCTTAAACAAAAAAAAATAGTAAGAAATCCGCAACGTAGGCTTCCTCAGGTGGCTGCAAATACAACATGTTACGTCCCAAATATACCAATGATGATATCCGCATCAGGCTTCGTCATACTTTTTTTAATAATAATTTAAATTAAACTAAATAATCGTCACGAATCGTACCTGGCTCAAACGTCCCCATTACGCTGGCAGCGTTACCGCGCTGAATAGCCAACGAAATCAGTTGGACCAGGCACGATCCGGACCGGGGGCCGCATCCCCTGTCCCTCAGCCGCCGACCCAAATCCCTCACAAAATCCCTGCCTCCCAGCCCAAGGTCCCGCAGTCTCGACTACAACTGGCACAAAGTCGTATATTGGTTCCAAGGCAGAGTACTTTGTTACATAATTTGACTTATATTATCCTTAGCTATGCTATCCTACGTTTTACTTTTTTTTTTAATTTTTGATAATCGTAAAAAATTGGAGCGAAAAACAGATTTTATACAATTTTTTTAAATGTTCCCAGCTCTTACAATAATTTAAAAATAAAACGTTAGGGCACATCAATGGTAAACTGTGTCAAAATATTTTCAATTATGTTAATATCCAAAGAGAAAAACGAAGAAAAAGGACTACGAAAAAGAAACAAAAAAGGAAAAGGAGTCGAAGAGAAACAATCGAAGTGACGCTCTCATTTTAAAACGATAAGCTGAAATAATATGAAACTTGGAATGAACTTTATGTAAATAACATATATCTACGTCTGTTATTAGTTTTGTTGATATAAATTATATTACAATAAGATCCATACAGGACTACATGACTAGAATAGTGCTAGAGTATATGAAATAACCGAAAAAGAGTGGACGACTCCGACTTAGATAGATGTCCGTATTTAAGAAAGACCTAGACAATAAGAATATAGACCCAACGACGACCCGGAACAGATATAACTGGAGAAAATTGATTAGGAGAGCCGACCCCAAATAAAAATGGGATAAGGCCAGAAGAAGAAGAGAAATTGTAATAAAAATAAAATAGACCGTGTAGACGTTATATATTGTAAAACATTTACTTGCTCTAATTTCTTTGTATTACATTACAATTTCTAGCAACGGAAACTAGTAACCAGACAAATATATGTTTTTTTTTTTAATTATTAACAACTCTTTTTAAATAATAAGAGCGTAACTTTGTATAGGAGCAGCATTTTCGATGGTTCCTAAGACTCTTAAGGTCATATACTCACATATATGACATATATGTCTCTCACTCATATTTCAGTTTATCATATTTCTAGTTTTGAAAGATTCAGGTGATTCCCCGAATCACTTACAATGTTAATTATCTTATCGTTTGTTTTACGATTTGAACAATCAGTTGATTCTATATTTATATCGATAAACATCTGAACGTCAGACGTACGATTTTTACATATTCATACTGGACCGGACCCTTGACACTACGTCCGCTGCAGGCTGGGCAAGATTATGTGGTTGGTGTTTTACGGCTTACCTACTTTTGAGGAGCCTCACTGAGGAAATACCTCTCACGTCGATTGATAGTCCCTATCACATAAAATGTATATACTTAGACATTTTTGGGAACAATAATTTATTTAGAAATGTAACGTTTCAGTTTACAGATTACCTGCAGATTTACATGTCGGAGATACTGTGTTTAAAGGGGTGGCCAAATTTAAATACCTAGGCTGTACGATCAAAGACAGCAATACCCGTGACGAAGAAATTGACATTCGCATTCAGAATGCCTTGCGGTGCGGTGCAGCTCTGCACAAAGTCTTGGTGTCCAGGCTTCTCAGCAGAAAAACTAAGATCCGAATTTACAAGACCGTAATACGACCCATCTTAACATACTGGATACTAACTTTGAAGGAACTAAGTAAGCTTCTGGTGGCTGAGAGGAAGAATCTACGCAAGATTGTTGGCCGAACGCAGCGACCCGATGTCAGCTGGAGAATCCGTAAAAACGTCGAAGTCGAGCAGATAGTACCTAGCTGAGCCAAATATTATAGGTGTCACAAAGGCGCAAAGGCTTCGGTGGCTCGGTTATTTAGAGCGAATGGGAGCCGATCGAGCGGTGAAAAGAGCGTTTCAGGGAAAATCGACAGCACGCCGCCGGGCCGGTCGACCTAGGTATTGATGGGCGGATGTGGTGGGCACGGATCTGTGCGAGCTCCAGGTTAAAGACTGGCGAGCAACTGCACACGACCGGGATCAGTGGCGAGCAGTAGTGTTGGAGGCCAAGACACACTTTGGGTCGCTACGCTAGAGGAGTAAGTGTAACGTTTCAGTTATAAACATACGGTAAAAACATCATTCTTTTTTTTTATTAAGCTCTCAAACTGCTGTGATTTGATAAAACATCAGATGGCCTACCGCGAACCACGTTCTACGTCTTGCCTCTCTTTCGCACTTGCAAATTTGTACCTAAGTGTGACGGGGAGGCAACACGTCGAACGTGGTTCGCGGTAGGCCTTCTGAGTCCATCATTGGCCGCAAGAGGTGTAGTCCTGTGTTCAGTCCACAAAATAAGATTGGTTGACAAATATTTAATGTCTGCTGGAAGAGGGTAAAAAGGAATAGACTATTTAATGCCAAATTTCAAGACACAAATAGGTAAGTACCTAAATACCTAAAGTAGTAATGTTTATTAAGTGCATATATAGGGAAATTACACCACTACCCAATTACCCATATTAGGTAAGAATATTGTCCTCGTTTAAATCCCACGCAAAATTATTTTTTTGTCCCTACTGGTTTTGATAGGCTTAGTAATATTATTTATGTTAAAATATCGAATAAATTTTGCCAACAAATAGGAGGAAATATAAATAAACAAATTTATTCAACATTTAAGTGATTCATAGATTTTATTGTTGTTGTAGAAATTAGGAAATTAGGTATTTGTAAAAATAGAGTTAAAAGAGATGTTTATGACATGAGTGTTTTATTCGAAGTAGAGGTAACTAAGCAAATCAAAAATATATCAAAAATAGAAAATAGAACTAGAAAACTAAATATTTGTCAGCACAAAAGAGGTTACAAACTACAACAGCCGCCCTTAATCGAAGTTGTGCCTGACAAACACAAAAAAAAAAAAACTTAAGTTTCTAATCCTAAGTTAAGTATACACCTTTTATGTACTATAGGTCCTAGTGGCTTCGTAAGTACATCGGCAGGCATATCACTACTTTTGATATACTCTAATTTAACAACGTTATTTGACACCTTTTCCCTAATAAAGTGAAACCTGACGTCTATATGCTTCGTCCTGTTGTGGTGTACAGGATTTCGAACGAGGTTGATGGCACTCTGACTGTCAGAAGCTAAGTTAACTATATGCAGTTTACCTGTTATCTCATAGATAAACCGACGTAAGTAGCATGCTTCCTTCGTGGCAGACGCTAGTGCCATGTATTCCGATTCGGCTGATGATAAGGCCACTGTAGGCTGCTTCTTGGACTCCTAGGATACTGGACCTCCACTTAACTTGAAGGTGTATCCGGTGTACGACCTTCTGTCAATCGGACAATTTGCCCAGTCCGCATCACAAAAGCCTTTTAAAGGTTCTCCACTCTTCCTGTAAACCAAGGAATAGTCTAAAGTACCCTTCAGGTACTGCAGAACCCTTTTGGCAGCATTCCAGTGTTCCTTAGTAAAACACGTATTAAACTGACTTAAATAGCTTGTAGAGTAAGCGATGTCGGGTCGTGAGTTTACCGTCAGATACATGAGACACCCTAATAAGTTCTGATACGGATAAGACTCACCTACTTGACCATCAGTTCTTCTTTCCATATTCTTTTTAACTAAAGGAGTATCCACAGTCTTACAATCCTTCATGTTAAACTTTTCCAATATTGAGAGAATATAATTTCGCTGGTTTACTTTAATACACTCGGAATTACATTCGATTTGCAATCCTAAATAACATTTTAATATTCCGAGATCTTTTAGTGAAAAATATTTCAACAAATCGTTTTTGACAGTGCCAAACGTTGAATCTGATTGAAAGAATACTATAATGTCATCGACAAAGATACCCAATATCACGAGTTCCTTACCAAAAAGTTTCGTATATACGCAAGGCTCGGAAGGAGTTCCTATAAAACCTATTTTTAAAAGCGTTTCGTTTAACTTTTTGTTCCATGCTCGCGGTGCCTGTTTAAGGCCGTAAAGGGATTTCTTCAGCAAACAAACCTTGTTTTCTTTGCCTTTTTCGATGAAACCCAGAGGTTGCTCCATAAAAACTTCTTCTTCTAAATCTCCGTTTAGGAACGCGGTATCAACGTCTAAGTGCTTCATTCTTAATCCCACCTCTGCAGCTATGGCAAATAAAGTGCGGAGGGAAGAATGGCGAATCACTGGTGCAAACGTCTCATCGTAGTCTACTCCCTCGACTTGATGAAAACCTTTTACGACGAGTCTCGCTTTATACTTCGTTATATTACCGTACGCGTCCTTTTTAATCTTGTAAACCCATTTACATGGTATGACCTTTTTATTAGGCTTATCGACTAGGTCCCATGTATGGAGTTTTTTCAGTGAATTATACTCATCAGCCATAGCATGTTTCCACTTATCTGCATCATCGGCATGAGTAGCTCATAATATGTCGTAGGTTCGCTAGAATCAACCGTCGACACATTGTAAGTTAGGAAATCTGGTGGTTTCCTATCTCTTGAGGGGTATCTCGGCTCAGGGAGAGATTCCTCTTCCACAGTTGCTGTCTCTTCATCCGCACTAGGTAGCCTTGGTTCACTGAAGGGCTCTCGCTCTTCTGTAGATACTAAATCTTCGGCACTTTCTAGATTTATCGGCGAAGGTGATGGCGCCGCGTCGTTACTTTCATCACAGTCATAAAATTGACAATCTTGACAGTTTTCAGACTCGGTCTCTCTTTTATCTTCAAAAGATAAAATAGAGTCTGACTGTACCTCAGGTTCTGGTGACCTCTGTTTTAGCTCTGTAAAACAATTCTCAAAAAAGGTTGCATCTCTGGACATCAACATTTTTCGTGGGTTAGCAGGATGCCTAAATACGTAAGTACCTGGATTTTTTGAATAGCCGACGAAAATCACTTCCTGTGCCTTGACATCTAATTTCCTTCTGTGAGATGACGGTATATGGACAAGTGCTTTACATCCGAACACCTTCAGGTGACTAAGATCACTTCTACGACCATACCACCTGTCATAAGGAATTTGTCCACCTAAGGCTCGATGAGGAGACCTATTCTTCAGGTACACTGCAACTTGGAATGCGTCTTCCCAGAATGCTTTCGACAGTGAGCTTTCAGCAAGCAACGTCCGCGCCTTCTCTGTAACTGAACGATGTGTGCGTTCTGCGACTCTAACCTGTTGAGGACTGTAAGGCGTTGTCGTTTGATGGTCAATACCTTTTGAAGCAAGGTAATCAACAAACTCCTTATTAACGAACTCCTTACCTCCGTCAGTCCTAACCGATTTTATTTTCCTATCTAGTTGATTTTCAACAAAAGTTTGAAATAACCCAAATTTATTTTTGACCTCTGTTTTGGAAGAAATAAAATAAGCAAACACCTTTCGCGTATAATCGTCTACTATCGTAAGCATATACCTATTGCCTTGAAAAGAGGTCGTAGACACTGGTCCCATGAGATCCATATGGATCAGCTCTAAGGGGGAAGTAGCCCTATTAAACGCTACCTTCTCGAAAGGTTTCCTCGCTTGTTTACCTTCCACACAAGCGATGCAACTATTTTTATCTACTACTGAATATTTTACGCCTACCTCGTGATTCTTCAGTTGGTTCATGCCTATGCGACACAAATGTCCTAGCCTCTTATGCCAAAGTTGATAATTATCCTGACAGTCAGAGTGCACATCCTTTGTCATATAATTATCTGCCACATTCTCGGGAACATTTACAGTACCGTCTAAAACGTACAGTCCACCACAGGGCGAGGCATGAGCAACAGATTCACCTGTAAAACGAAAATTATCAGATTTATAAAAGTTACATCCATTAATATCAAAAACACATACAAAATCCTTCTCAACCGTTTTATGTACAGACAGCAAATTAGCTTTTAAATCTGGTACAAAATCAACATCATTAATCTTGTTGACCACGTTCTCGGGTGTGTTTATTGAAATATTTCCAATTCCGCAGCACTTAATTTGTTCGCCATTTGCGACAGTAACGGTACCTTGATTCTGTATCGTAAGATTCTGAAACCAATCTCGTCTAGAAGTCATGTGTCTAGTACAGCCCGAGTCTACATAAAAAATGTCCTTGCTTGAGCTGCCAGAAGTATTAAGTGCTGTAAGTGTCATATTATTATTAGTTACCGCATTGGTCTTTTCCTTCTTGCTTCTCATTGGACAGTCTGGTCGTTTATGTCCAGGCATCTTGCACTCGTAACAAATAATATCCTTCTTCTTTAACTTCGGCTTCTTTTTCGCATGAAAAACGGATTCTGATGGCATAGCCGCATCTTTAGACATTTCATTTAGCAGTTTTGTCTTAACTAAGTCTGTAGTCACGTCGACATTACAGTTTTCTAAAGCCATAATAAGAGGTTCGTATTTTGGAGTGAGACCTCCCAAAAGTATTGCAGCAATAGACTTATCCTCTAAGACTACATCTATATCCGCCAGATCCTGTGCGGTTGACATAACTGCGTTAATGTACAGTTCCATATTCGAAAAGTCCGACAGACTCAACCTGTACATTTTTCGCTCTAAAGCTAGCCTTCGTCCCATTCCCTTATCCTCAAAAGCTTTCTGCAAAGATGTCCATGCTTCGGCTGCGGTTTTTGCACATCTAACATGAGTAATTGCCGCACCATCTACTGTCAAACATATCTTTGCTAGTGCTTTCGAATCTTTTCGTACCTTTGTAGGGGCAGGGGTCGTGTCTCCTTCTGGGTAGCCACCGATTATCTCCCACAGATCCTCGTGCAATAGGTAATTGCGCATCTTGAATTTCCATGCAGGATATCCATCTTTGCTCCTTAAGCAAAAAGATGGAATAGATGCGCTCGAAGGGGAATTTCTAACACTCGCAGTATCTCCCGTTTCATGTGACATTTTTACTATTTGTATTTTTTCTTTAAATCACACTAACACTACAACTCAATATTTTACGTAATACACTTTAAACTCAACTTTCCATTATTAATTATAGCATTCGTGCTGATAACGTGTTGTAGAAATTAGGAAATTAGGTATTTGTAAAAATAGAGTTAAAAGAGATGTTTATGACATGAGTGTTTTATTCGAAGTAGAGGTAACTAAGCAAATCAAAAATATATCAAAAATAGAAAATAGAACTAGAAAACTAAATATTTGTCAGCACAAAAGAGGTTACAAACTACAACAATTGTATACGTAAGGATTATATCATTTACCTTTCATTTAACGTACTACGCACGTAAATATTGTGAATGGGAAATTCAGTCATTTACATATTAACTAGAATAATCAATAATTAGATGTACATTTCAACTCATATTACATTAAGTACCTTTCTGGGCTTGTATTATTAGGTATTAAACTAAATATGTCGTTTCCATACTACGTCGTCGTTTACATATTAGCTAGAATAGTTAGATGTACATTTCAACTTATAGTACATTAAGTACCTTATTGGGCTTGTATTATTAGGTATTAAATATGTAAGGCTCGGACAGTCTATTCCAATTTCTCTAATCTTTGCCATCCTCTGTTTACCGGCTCCCGAGTTTTCCTGTAGGTACGTTCTTTGTATCGATTATTTGCATACAGAGCCGATCATATGCACTTTGACTCCAGATTTACATCTTGGAAAAAAACGGTCGATTTAATTGTTAATCTATGGTAATGGTGGACAATTAATTCTATTGTTGAACGTTCTAGATTTACTTAAGACTAGGTATTAGATATTTTTATTAATTTAGATACGTGTAAAGATGAAATCTTAAATTGTAAATAAAAGCTATCGCTGGCAAACCCACTTTGTCAATAAAAGAAGGTGCGAAATTCAAATTTTGTACGAGCGGACAATAACCCTTCGCGACAATTTTTTTTTAATTTGCCGCTTTTTTCTACTGCCGAAAAGGCTTGTTTTTAGTGAAAATGCGTTTTTCCTAGTGAGAACTAGCTTTCCATAAAGCCTAGGTAAAAATGCGTTTTGACTAGTAAGTAAATTAAACTTTGAACTGGGATTTTTCAGTCACTAGTTTTCGCAAAGTGCCTGCTTCTCCAAATTGCTATGTATCTAATAAGTTTTTGTGCAAAAATTTCATTTTTGGTACAAGTTTTATCGCTGACTTTACTTTTCTTTCCACAGGCAACTAATACTCATCGAGGCAATTCTAAAAACCCGAGCCACAATTAGGTTGCGTTGTTTTATCACAGCGTTCCCATGGCCACCTCCTGTCTACATCATCAGATCAGCTTGATGGTATCATAATATTACATTGTCACCCGACTTACATATGTATGCAAATTTTCAGCTTCATCGGAAACCGGGAAGTGGGTCAAATTTATCTTGCAAGATTTGACCCGTACACACATACATAGTTACGTACATAGGTACATTGCCTTCCTTTCTTCTTCCTCGCGTTGTCCCGGCATTTTGCCACGGCTCATGGGAGCGTGGGCTCCGCTTGGCAACTAATCCCGAGAATTGATGTAGGCACTAGTTTTTACGAAAGCGAACGCCATCTGACCTTTCAACCCAGAGGGTGAACTAGGTCTTATTGGGATTAGTCCGGTTTCCTGACGATGTTTTCCTTCACCGAAAAGCGACTGGTGAATATCAACTGATATTTCGTACATAAGTCCCGAAAAACTCATTGGTATGAGCTGGGGTTTGAACCCATACATAGGTACATGGCAAAGTTGTAAAATACCTAGGTATCCATCTGATGTGACCAATTTTTATTAATCCGAAGGGTACTTTTTTCATTCTTATGGAGTGTTAATTCCCCAGAATTATTAATTCAAACGCCGTATCTTTTCCTGAACTGAATTCAATATACAAATTGATAACATTACCCAGTTTTCTCACCGGTAATATTTCGCTGACAAGCCAGTGAATAAATCCAAGTATCCATGTTAACTGACAATAAACCTTATTCCAAAGGCGTAGAGTCCATCAAAGGTCTATTAAGCGTTGCTGTCCATCCCGGTGGTCATCGTGTGAACCCAGCAATGACGCATCTTGCATGCAGATTTGCTAGTGCATCTCGTAAATGCGTCCACGTAAACTTTTATCTGGAAGTCGTAAGGTTCAATTTCGAATGACACGCACGCTTGTGTCAGATGTAAGTACGGTATAAGAATTGGTAACATCAACTACTCCGTTATTGTGAATGCATTCCCGATTTTATTTCCTTGGGTTAATATGCTTATTTGTTATAGCATTCAACTTTTTTCAGCATCGCCTTTGACTAACTCTAATTAAACCTCCTAAAACGGTCATTATAGAATTAAGTACTTGCAAACCAGATGTGAAGTAAAATGTCTGAAGAGAAAATAAATCTATTTTATATCTCTTTTTTAGGGTTCCGTAGCCAAATGGCATAAAACGGAACCCTTATAGTTTCGCCATGTCCGTCTGTCTGTCTGTCTGTCTGTCTGTCCGAGGCTTTGCTCCGTGGTCGTTAGTGCTAGAAAGCTGAAATTTAGCATGGATATATAAATCAATAAAGCCGACAAAGTCGTACAATAAAATCTAAAAATTTAATTTTTTTTAGGGTACCTCCCCTACAAGTAAAGTGGGGGTGAATTTTTTTTTTCGCTTCAACCCGAGAGTGTGGGGTATCGTTGGAAAGGTCTTTCAAAACTAATAGGGGTTTTCAAGGAACATTTTTTGATAAAGTGAATATATTCGGAGATAATCGCTCCGAAAGAAAAAAAAAATGTGTCCCCCCCTCTAACTTTTGAACCATAGGTCCAAAAAATATGAAAAAAATCGTGGAAGTAGAGCTTAAGAAAAACATTAAATGAAAACTATAGCGGGCATGATCAGTTTAGCTGTTTTTGAGTTATCGCAAAAAGTTTTCCCTTCATAGTAAAAAGACTTACTTTAATTAGGTACTGATTATGCAAAGCCTATTTGTTTAACTCGGGTGAAAGGTACCGTTTCATCCCTTGGTTAACAATTTACTATACTTTAAGCTCCAGTTTAGCTTATTGTGACGGAAGAGTAACTACGGAACCCTACACTGAGCGTGGCCCGACATGCTCTTGGTCGGTTATTTTTTACTAAAATTACGCTTGATTTTTATAGATTCACCCAGTATCGCTGTCGAAACCACTTATCAATATCTTCAACCTGTGTGTATCGCGAGGTATGACCTCAGACCTTAGTGAAAGGGCCATCGAGTGTCTGAAGAGTGCAAACAATAATCTCTAGATTAATATTTAATTTAACTTAAATCCAGTAACTAAAATGCCATACGATAAATAAAAACCTGTATGTATTGAAAAAAAAATATTGCACACACATAAATGGGTTCAACAGTGGTGAACATACATAAAGTCGAGGTTGTATATATACAGCAATACTTTTATAAAAACAGTTTGAACAGGCATAGTCTGTATCTATAATAATAAAGGTACTAACTATTCAACCTTACCAGGAATTTTGGCTACAGTTTTGTCTGAGTTAGGGCTTAAGTACTTAAAACCTAGTCCTAGGTCTAGCTCCGTTCTCAGGGATGTTTACTTAGCGCTCAGGTGCGCTTTGCCGCGAACCGCCTGTTGATTCTGCATTAAGCTAGGGTTGTCACCCGCCTAAAATCTTATTTTAATTGCCAGTTTGTACAACGACAGTCATTATGTTTCTTTACACTTAAATGATGATGATTTAAGCTTAGAATAAATTTTAAAAGTGTGAAATTACTGCCTTGGGTGTGACTTTAACTCACGGCCTCTGGATCGATACTCCAGCGCTCTGCCAACTGAACCACTAAGACCTCATTCATATCCAGCAAATTTTCCCACCATATATGGGTCTAGAGGACCCTAGCGACATCTACCCTAAGAACTTCTAAAACAAAAAAATTAATTCATCATCATTTTAGGGTCGGCAACGCGCATGTAACTCCTCTGGAGTTGCAGGCGTACATAGGCTACGGAGACTGCTTACCATCAGGCGGGCCGTATGCTTGTTTGCCACCGAAGTAGTAAAAAAAAAAAAAAATTTTAGCCTTCACTTGCCCACTGCTGAGCATGGGCCTCTCTTCGTGTATATACGGCACTTATCCCGGTCCTGTGCTAGTTTCATCCAGAAGTGCCGCACGATTCTTTGAATGTCACGCTCGGATGAGCCGCGTCGTGGCCGTGAGTGTGGATACCCATCGAGCCAACGGACGCCAGGCGCTCCTTGCATCCGAAAGCGGCTACCAATCCGTCAATATTTTGGTCCACCTGCCATCACTCTTTCAGACAGAGATAGAGTCTGTCTGGAAACATGTCTATGAATTCCTTAACAGTATAATAAGCTGTTATCAAAGCTGTCGTTTCACAATTGACTTGAATTTGACAATATCAATGTATTAGATGGTAACTTATCATAAAACCGCACACTGTTGTTTATTTACTTGACAGATTAGGTGTCAAATAGTATGAGAATTTACATATGTTTGCGTAAATTTTCGCCACGACACGTTTTTTAAAGGCAGTATGTTTATTCGGATTAAATCTCAATCAAAACTCACAAACATCTTTAACAACATGAATATAACTAAAACTAACTACAATTAAAATACCTAAAGCTAAAAATTCAAAGTACCTCAAGTTTAATGGATTTAGGAAACATTTATCGGATTTTTTAGTACAAAATGCTTTTTACTCTTTAAATGAATATTTTGACCATACGCCGCATATTTATTAAATTTAGTATAGGTAGTATAAATTAGATTAATTTTATTTATGAACATAAGATTTGCATGCCCATTAGCTGGCTGAATACACTGTTCTTTCAAATGTATTTGAAAACATCCACTTGACTGTATTCTAGCAAATAAATGATTTGATATTTGATATTTCAGTTGTCAACCCTAGCGGAGATCATCTCTTGTATTCCAGTAAACTGCGCCGTGGGAAGCGCAACGCACACGTGGTCAGGGTGTTTTCTGTACTGCTGTTACGCCATTTTGAAATGTCCTCAATGGCATTATCGGTGGATTATTAGGATATTATCACCCAGTGACGAAATAATATAGACGACGCTCTAAGTACAATTTTGTCTTAAAGAAACAGTCCACATGACTGACACTCTGGCACGATCATTAATATAACCATCATCATCATATATATATATATTTATTATCATCATTATTATATATATGATATTATATATTAATATAATTGTAATATAAGGGCTGTGTGACTGCATGCCGCATGTAAAATTGTTACCCGAGCCGAAGGTGAGGGTGGCAAACATGCGGGATGGAATGTCCTACGTTTTCTCCCGTGGTGTGCGTACTATTTTTCTGCTCGACCTAGGCGGAAAGCGGCAACTTCGTTTAGCGCAGCGAAATCAAAGTAGACGCTTTCCGCCCGGAGGGTAGAATTTTTTTTTCCATAGTAAAAGTTTCTCAGTATATTCTCAAAACCTCCCTGGCAACGGGAATGCACATATTTTTTGGCCACCTTGTATAGGTCACACAGCGCAACTTTCACTATGGGATCAATTCCGAAATCGCGAAAAAAAAATGACTTTCCCATACAAAATATCAACCAGATCAGCCAAAATACTACTATTTTGCGATTTCGATGGTCCGATAGTAAAAGTTGTTTTGTATGTACATATTCACATCGTAAATAATTGCAAGTCATAAAAAAATCAACCTGTTTTATAACGCGTGCTCCTGTTGAAGCTGTTCGTTATGGAACTAAATAAGTATACCTATCGAGCGATCATCGACTTAAAATACGTGAGTGACTTGTTTTAATATAAATCAATTAAGTAAAATTATGTTATCTAAGTCTGATAACTTTCTGGGCTACTTTTCTAACTTGGTCCTTGGTCCCTAGACAAACAGGCCAATGTTCGTGTCAAAAGTGACGTATTTGTTTGAAGAAATATCACCTTTGACATTTAGAGAGACCCCACACTAGCGTCTTCTCGCCGGCATCTAGTTAGCGCTATAGAAAATGGCGTCGCTGCGCAGTTGCGCCAACGTTGCGTCGAGCAGCACACATAGAGTTGGCTAGACGCCGACGCTGAGGAGATGCTAGTGTGCGGTGGCCCTGACTATATAAATAAATAAATAAAACTCGAATTAGGCTGTAAGATTGAATCCCAAGTATCCTGACGATTTGAACTTTTCTTCGGGACCATGACGGCAATGGTTATTCAATGTGGTGTTAAATAAAAAATTCTATGTCTATGTCTATGTCAATTGACTTGCTATATAAACATCGGTAATAATTATAACGTTTATTTGATACCTATGTAATAAAGACTTTATTAACCGAAGCGTCAGCGAAGGTCTCTGTTTTAAATTAACCATTTTGCTTTCGTATGTCCGGATGTTCTCCTCTACAGGTCGCAAGTTTTAACAAAATCTCGGTTGTGACCAGATTCTATATAAAAAAAAAATAATTGTCGATCAAGTTTTGGAGAATTTTCAAAATGCGGTAATTGGCATAAAGGATTTAAGCCTTAAGACCATTGTGAGTTCACTGTGACAACGACTCAACGAACTAAGTATTTTTCACTTTTATGTACAATTTCTAAGCTTTATACATATTTATCAAATAGCTAAATATTAATTAGGCTACAAATACGTCGTTATGTCATTATCTCCAATAACTTAAATAATAATACCGTTTTGGTGTCAGGGGGCCTACCGCGAAAACCGAAATTCGCCAATTGCGGGGATATTTCTCTTTTACTCTCACTAACACGCAATTAGAGTGACAGAGAAAAATGCCCGCAATTGACGAATTGAGGTACCTGTTACTGAAAGCGAAAATGTGAATAATGTGCGTCAGCTGCTAATAAAACTAACAACATCTTCAGTTCAATTGCAGCAATAAACTTGACAGTTCAATTCCATATCAAAATCTTGCCAGAGACGGGTAAATATTATAGACTAGTCATCCCATTAGAGGTTGGTAGGTAAAGACGTAGCATGAAGGCCCAAACAAAGTTGACAGATGATTAGGTTAAGGTCGAACTGGTCGCAGTAAATAGTTGGGTGAGGATAGCGCACGGCTAATAATTCTCGAAATTCTTAAGGGAGAACTCTTTCAAATAGAGGACAGTTTTCTCTTTTAGTTAACTATTACGCTGCAAGCAACCCAAAGATACTTTTGGGTTGCTGATGCAGCGTAATAATTAACTAAAAGAGAAAACTCCTACACCAGACAAAGCTACTTTTGTTCAAACCCACTTCACGTCAGATGGATATTTCAAGGCTAGGTACAGTGACTTTTAGATTTATATAACTCCAGCGATAAGTGCAACAAATAACTAGTTTCATATCCCTGGGTGCCTAACCAAGATGCCCATCGTTCGCTCCGTAGCGAACGAAACGGTAATCTTTTTCTATCACTCTTACATATTAGCGAGACTGAGAGACATACTCGTAAGCGCATCTTCCACTACTCGCTATAGAGCAAACGATAGGCATCTTGGGTCGGCACCCTGATACTAAAGTGCGACCGCCCCAATTTGTCATTTTAGCGCTGGTAATCTGATATAAAAACAGAGCTTAGGGTGAACAACTAGACGTTTGATATGATCGCTTCGCAGTCTTCTCAAGACGATCATCTTCAGCTTCCAGGAAATTCTTTTTAGCACGCGTAGACAAGATGCCAATTGTTAACGCTCCGCAGCGAACGAAATGCAACTGTCTCTGTCGCACTCATACGGATGAGTGGTAGAGAGAGATATAACTACGATACGCTACGGAGCGTGAACGATTGGCATCTTGTCTGCGCACCCTGCCGGGCTTTCTTACTATGGTAAATAAAGAGGGACGGGTAGTCTATCTCGCCGCGAGATACTGTCGCGCCAATCATGTGCTAGGTCTGCAGGTGTCAGCCTACGATGTCGTGTGGCTTGTTTTATAGTTAGCTTAGCCATCAGAGCCGTATTTGTCAAACAGAGCTACAAGTCACAACTTTACAAAAATTACAACACAACACACTCTCTTTTCTTCTTCTAATTGTGTTGCGACAACATTGTTGCGTTCCACTTCCTTTTTTCAAGCGAAATTAAGCACTGAATTTTCCGCCATGTTTAATTGAGTGTCTATTCATTTACCCGTCTCTGATCGAACGTAACAAGATGGTAAGTGAAAGTTCGGTCATTGGTCGCCAGTAGCCTGCGTGCGAGTCGATACACGACAACTAACATAATCATGTATTCAACAACACCTTTATAACCTTTCGTTAAGGTTTAATTTTCCGTGAATAATTGTTATAGTTAAAGTGGTTAAACACTACCGTTTTGCGCGTGCGTTATAAGATAATTGTCCTTTTGTTTACTAGTGAGTAATTAGTGTTGTTTGATTTAATATATCTTAAGGTGTCGTAGATCGATATCTTTGCGTCATTGTTTTTCATTATTTAACCTTGGAATAGGTATTTCATTTGTCATGTTAAATAGATATGATGCGTGTTTATTTCGGTAAACGGTAGTTTTGATGGCAGTTATGATCGTTTTCCCCGGTTTCAGAAGATTTTTCTCTTGAAAAAGTTGCCTGTCTAAATTTCCTTGAAGATCTATCTATATTAGGAAACATACCCATACTACGTGTACTACGTTACGCTACGTTTAAAACAGATACTAAATAAAAAAAATCTATGCGCAAGTTGATGGAAAAGTATATAAGAATCACCCTTGATTATTACGTCTCGTATCGAACATAATTATACACTTAAGTATAGGTATACCCATTGTGTTAAGTCTTAAAGACATAATCACACACACATATTCATGAACTCTCGATGTATATAATCAGTATAATCTTATCAGACGCACGAGACCCGAAATCATAACACATGAAGAAAACCAACGCTCTGCTGAGCTTGGCGGAAAAACGCGTTCTCATTTACAACTATAGTAATAATTACCAACAGTTTTCGATTTCTGCACCAAACGCCATGAACGTAGTCTAGTAAAGTTATTATGTAGAGAGGGTAACTGAAAAATCTAAGAGATCCAGTGGAAAAGTGTCGGACTCGCGCTCTGAGGGTTTCGTATCATTCCATTTTTAGGGTTCCGTAGCCAAATGGCATAAAACGGAACCCTTATAGTTTCGCCATGTCCGTCTGTCTGTCTGTCTGTCTGTCTGTCCGAGGCTTTGCTCCGTGGTCGTTAGTGCTAGAAAGCTGAAATTTGGCATGGATATATAAATCAATAAAGCCGACAAAGTCGTGCAATAAAATCTAAAAATTTAATTTTTTTTAGGGTACCTCCCCTACACGTAAAGTGGGGGTGAATTTTTTTTTCGCTTCAATCCTTGAGTGTTATCGTTGGAAAGGTCTTTCAAAACTAATAGGGGTTTTCAAGAAACATTTTTAGATAAAGTGAATGTATTCGGAGATAATCGCTCCGAAAGAAAAAAAAAATGTGTCCCCCCCCCACCCCTAACTTTTGAACCATAGGTCCAAAAAATATGAAAAAAATTGTGAAAGTAGAGCTTAAGAAAGACATTAAATGAAAACTATAGCGGACATGATCAGTTTAGCTGTTTTTGAGTTATCGCAAAAAGTTTTCCCTTCATAGTAAAAAGACTTACTTTAATTAGGTACTGATTATGCAAATTTGCCTATTTGTTTAACTCGGGTGAAAGGGTCCATTTACTACACTTTAAGCTCCAGTTTAGCTTATTGTGACGGAAGAGTAACTACGGAACCCTACCCTGAGCGTGGCCCGACATGCTCTTGGCCGGTTATTATTTTAAGGTATTTTTTAGGCAGATTATACAATATGTCAACGAGTATATATACTTGGGCCGGTTATTCTCCTTCAGCGACAGGCAAGACAAGGAGGTTGAGCGCCGTGTTCAAAATGCCTGGAACAGCTACTGGTCCATGAAGGAGCTAATGAAGGGCGACCTTCCAATGTCACTAAAGCTAAACTCGTAGCCAATTAATTATTTGAGTTAATTTTGGACCCTAGCTGGGAGCTTTAGTAAAATCACAGAAATGGTATCATAAGCAGTAATTTGGCTAACCGAACTGTCATTTTGTCCACAATAATGACGATTCTCGCGTTGGTCGGAGGTTGTCAGTCTTCTCCATTTACTAGCCTCTGCGGTCAGAGCAGATATTAAATTATAGAGCTATGTGGCAACACAAAACACGAAACAGAGAAAAAAACATTTTCGTAACCAGCCGTCCGGGCAATCGGTATTGGTTCTTGTGATTTGGGGTTGCCATGTTTGAGTTAATGTTTTATTGGTTTTATTTATCAACGGGATTTTTATTGCGTAACACTGTGACATCACTGGAGATGCACGCGTCTATAGCCTATGGAAACTGCTTAGTATCAGGCGGGCCATTCGCTGTGTAAAAATGATTACAAGTCAACCGGCTCAAACAGAAACACGTATAAATGGCGTAAAGTAAAAAAAAGAGGTTTTTATAGACGTTTTCACGGTATTCTTCAGCATTTTGCGTTTTCTTATCTTCCGCGTTTCCTCATGACTGAGGGTCGTCATCACATGAGGTCGTCGTTTTGTGCACCAAAGCTCTCCAAGTCTCCATTCTGCACGTTTTCCGCAGTCTTAATAATGGATCCTTGGCAGGCCTCTTTTAAATAAATAGAGGAGAATGACGGGAAACAACGAAAGAGGCCGTACAACGACCTCAATGAATGACCACTACTACTCTGACAAAGTATACGACTGAGAAGAAGAAGAAGGCCTCCTTCTACCCAGCGGGTCAGTGGGTGTCCACTACCCCGTCCGCCATCCACCATGCCAATCAAAATGCGCTTTTCCATGTTATTTGGCTCCTTTCTGGCCACCTGTCTAAAGTAATCAAGAATCGATGTATTAACATCTGTGCTGTGCCCGCCTCACGTGACCACCGCCATACACGAGGCGTGCATAGATGGGAATGATTTATATATAGCGCCTATTCCCATACACCCAAGGATCTGCTGGAGGTAAATGATTAATAAGTGGCCCTGGACCGTCCGCGCCGTTCAAGGAATCCCTAAATCTTGCGCCAACACCTATCTCAAACGCGTCAGTTCTACTCCGAGTTTTGTCCCTGTTTCGGTATATACATTATTTTCTTCAACCAATAGCATAACCGATTAGCCCGAAGCAAAATTAATTAATAAACCCGTCAAGTTCGCCCACTAGAGACACATTTTGTCACAAAATAAACACTTTTCCCATATTCAAACGATTTTCATCTATACTTCTCTTAATATAAAGTCTATAATGACCGTCACCGTTTTACGAAGTATGGATACCAACGTCTATCTATGTTATTATCTAACAATTTTAAACACTATTGCAAACTCATAAGGGTCAACATTGGTCAGTCAAGTGTGTTGCTATTATTAGTGTCAGAGCTGGGCATTATTCGAATAATGTGTGATTTAAATAATTATTCGAATAAACAATCATTCGTCGTGGGAATATAATATTTGTATCGTGAATAAATCATTCGTTTAGATTTTCAAATGTATTAATCGTTATTTTATTCGAATAAATAACACAAATGATATTTTAGTATACGCTCAGATGGCAAATAAGTAAGAATAAGCAACTTCAGCGTATTTTAGGGTCAGGGAATTAATTACATCGCGGATAGCCAACTGTATAGAGCCATATAAATGACTGAAATTAATATCAGTTTTGTACTAGAGATTTTCAGATAGAGACATATATTTATTATGATTTGCTTATAATTATTTACATATGAGGTTACACGTAGGTGACCGAAATCAAACCGACTAGATAAACCGCAAGAAAACATTTATTATTATTGGGATAGAAAACACCTACATAGTTATTTTGTAAGCTCGTGGACGTTTTATTCCCGAATAATTCATCGAATACAAATATTTATTCGAAAAAAATATTCGTCATTCGCGAACGATTTGGTTATTCTCAATCGTTATTTATCATTCGAATAAATTTTGCCCATCTCTGAATTTAGTACATCGTTAACATTCTTAACTGGCCAATGTGAACCTTTTTGCAACGTAATAAGGTATATGATTAGTCAGTGAAGGGTTGCTCATATTAGAGGGTTGAGCAGTTATTATAGACGACACCTGAGTCCCAAGGGTGTGGGTGTGGAGCTCAAAATTGTCACTAGTAAATGTGTATGAAGTTAATGATATAAGCAACAGAGTACTGTACTATACTATAATGCATATGCTGGAGTGTGAGATATTATATAGCAGCTTATTGACCAATTAAAAAAATAAGGTTTTCAATTCGATCATTATGTATGTTTTCCGCTTTCTTGAAAATGGCTGAGCCGAAAAATTATTCCTTATACGTCTCAGTAGGTTCCATGGATAAGGATAGGATCATGAGACGTCGTCGCTAAATGAAATTGAAGGAACTCTTAATATTATAGACACACTTTAGTAATTTAGTTATGTTTTATAATGGGTACCTATGTGTGTTTTTAATCTCAAAAAGTGTCAAAAAAGAGAAAATACCTACTTACTCCGAAATGTAACTCCGAAAAGTACCTACTTACTCCGAAATGTAACATGATAGCTGTGTTTCTTAGGCTAATTGTAGGTATTTGGCAATTTTTTTTCCTTTTTTATTGTCTATTTTTTTAAAGATTCTTCGGATAGATATTCTGATATATTATATTGTGAGTACCAGAGAATCAACAACGTAATTTTAAAAACAAAGCGTAGGTACGTCATATTGTAAAAGTATAATTTACGCTCGACCGCTAACCGCTTCTTCGAAGACATAAAACAACATTTTATGTCTATATCTGCCATACTTTCATCTAGTCGAATTGCATACGTAGTTTACTTAGCTACGTAAATATTAGTTGTTAAAATTGACCTACTCTGTGTTATATATACTTTTGTAAATGCTGTAAAATGGGATCTGTTTGAAATAATCTTAGAATCCCGAATCTTGACACATACAATTCTGGAAAACATCGGAAAAATTCTAAACTTTGCGCGTATAATCAGGATGCGCGCCATTCTCCTTTGAAAACATGCCTCAAAATTCTCACAATTATTACAAATTTCATGTAAACCCTCTAAATTAATAACTTAATGTGGCACTTTTGCGCACCACTGGAGATGCATAGCGTAAAATAGAGATGCGCACCTTTACTAACATGCCTCGATTTTTTTTCACAGTTCTCGCAAATTTTACATTACTGCTGATGGTAGACAGACGATGTAGACATGGCGCATACAATCAGGATGCGCGCCATTCGCCTCTATAAATATTCCTCAAAAAATTTACAATAAACCCTCCAAATACATACGCGTGGCAACACTTTCGCGCACCACTGGAGATGTGGCGCGTTCGATCAGGATGCGCGAATCTCACGCAACCGCCGCACGCAGCGTTGCCACATGACACTGGTTCGTCAATCACGCTCAAAATATTTGCAATCAGTAAATTCGTTGTTTTTCTATGGTTCATTATTTATTGAACTTACTGATGTGCTGTCGGAGAGTTTCCAGAATTGCGAAATTTCTATATGGAAAAAATTCGGCAACTTACAAATTGTATACACCGTGGGCCAATTAAACCCGACAGATTTCAAAGGTGTATTCTTGACCGCATTTAGAGACTAAAATGTCATACAATGTTTTCTTAAATCGGTCTTGTTTTAGAGATAATGATAATTTCTGTGAAAATTTGTTTCTTTTATAACTTAGTCAAAAACGTCTTTTTAGCTGTGTCATAGTGATGTGACTTGGTTTAGACATACCTACTGACAGATATTAAAGTTTTAAAGTAAACTCGCAATTTTCGTCTGTAAATAAAAAAAAACTTTACTTATTCGTTGTAATGTTTATTTTTTTCACCAAGGTGTAAAAATAAATAACGTGTTGTGTGCAGAAAAAGCAAAAGGAAATTTTTTTTTCGGCAAAAAAAATATTTTTGACGAATTTGGCCAAAACACATATAACATTTTTTGCTCCTTATGACCTCAGGAATACGTGGTTAAAATCTGTCGGGTTTAATTGGCCCACGGTGTATACAGATGACAATTACAATGAGAAAATCAACGATGATCAACTCTGGCCATCGTGGGATACGAACCCACATCTTTCGATTGCCGGTCCAACGCGTTACCATCCGTCTGGGGACTCATGGTTGGTTAAGCTTGTAAACCTTAAAATGCAGATGTCACTAGTGACGTGTCACAGTTGCAATAGTTAAATTTGCGGTGAATGACGGATGGTCAGCTGGCGCAATTGGTAACGCGTTGGACCGGCAATCCAAAGATGTGGGTTCGAGTCCCACGTTGACCAGAGTTTGATCATCATTAATTTTTTCATTGTGATTGACATCTGTATATACAATTTGTAATGTGAAATAAAAAGTGAAAAAATATTTACATTCAGAAACTTCTTATATTTTGCTGTTCCTTTATGTCCTGTAAAACCTGAAATTTCCGAGAACTTATGCAAATACGAGTATTTGGAAACTTTTCACAAGATGGAGATCTGCAGTAGAACTATTGCCTTGGTAAAAAGATGCTTAGGTATATATAGTGATTTCTTTAGTAGTTTTCAACGGTAATTAAGTACTTGGTTGAACTTTTGCCTTGCTAAATAAGATCTACTTCTATGTCTTAATAATGCTTAAAGCATTATGATTCTTATATATTTCTCCCGGAATACGTCAAATTGTCAAATGACATTTTCATATAACGTATAAATAGCAGCATCTCTTAATTCTGCTAACCGATAATCATCAATTACCAACATTAAAACATAGATAATTACGTTAATAAAGCAAACATAACCAAGCAATGACTATGTAATTGCTAAACCGGCCATTTTCCACTCGGTGCGTTTGCGCATAATACTGCCAACATACATAGATCTCTAAAGCACAGTAAATCATATACATTTGATAGTTCAACGAAGATTTATGCATTTATAAATGCCCACTGTATTGTGACCCCTGGTAAGTATACACTACAGGGTGCTTAGCCAATGTGTCAATCGTCAACGCTCCGTAGCGTCGCGTAGTCATCTCTCTCTATCACTCTTCCATATTAGAGCGACAGTGACAGTTGCGTTTCGTTCGCTACGGAGCGTTAACGATTGGCAGGTTGGCTACGCACCCAAGTGATTCTCAATCCGTAACCATATTTTGCGAGTGAAATATATAGGTTATATATACAGTGAATTTTTTACCATGGGACCAACCCCGAAAATGAAAAAAAAATGGCTCTCCAATAGAAAACATCAATACGAGTATCTGATCAGCCAAAATGTATGAAACAGCCAAATCTTTGTTCCGCGATGTCATGCTTGGTCCTATAGTAAAAGTAGTAAGTAGTACATATAGTAAAATTAGTAGTACATATAGTAAAAGTAGTAGTACATATAGTAAAAGCGGTAGTACATATAGTAAAAGTCGTAGTATAGTAACCGCTCTAGATTAACAAGAAATATTAGTAAGAAGATATTAGAGGTTCTATCGTGAGGTAATAATTATTATGCAAAAAGAAGTAATAAGTACTTGGTCCCCAAATCGTTTAATGAAATACCGTATGATACTTATAAGAGAATGTAAATCACTTAAGATGTTTAAATTTAAAATGTTTCTATTCAACAAAATTAAATTGAAGTGACCACAATAAGCACTAAGATTGTACTTAAGAAGTAACTAGCTAAGTATACTCATGAATCTATGTTTTAAGGGAGTCCCTCTGCCAACAAACTGTCTTGCAGCTTGCATTTTTGTAAAATTGGGTTTATTTCTCCTGAATAAATGATTTAATTTTTTTTATAACCCTGTCCCATACAACAGAGACTTCCTTATGCCTACCAATGTCTACAATTAAATGCCCCAATGATGTCCGTAGACTGTGAACGAACATTTTCGTCCCATAAATGGGTCCTAAATTATGATTATGTTTTCAAAATGACGGGCGTTTTACCGAGCCTTGGACTTATAAAGTAAAAGAGAGAGGTCAAGTTGCAATGGTCGTAAATGTAAATGGCATGCGCGGGAGACGGTGATAATAGTCATGCTCCGCTGGGCATCGCAATTGAGTAATGTAGGGTCATCTGAGTTGTGAAGTATGAGCGTAATAGAAGATTGTGACACTAGGGAGAAAAATGATAAATTGCGGACAAATCAGGGCGTTCAATCTGGTAAGATTTCTCGTTATGTACAGTTAGCAAACTATTAGGGATGCTAATCCCTGCATAAATGTGTGCAGGGGTTCTAAAGCTGACAGTTTTGCTGGTTGTACATAAATGTATGACTTATAGCTATGCTATGAGCTCTACTCTAGCTGTAGAAGGAATGGTGTAAGGTGGTTGGTTCTATCTGAATAGTTACCTTTAATATTAATAAAATTACACTGCAAAGTCTATCCCAAATTTTATTTATCCGACGACGAACTATAGCGGGATTCAAAGGATCCGGTAAAAGCTTTGTATTTACTGAACTTTCAAAATTCTCATGCAAAATCCGCGCTAGAATTCGTGAAACAACCTACACATTATATCTCGTACGACAAGGACATAAGATCGAGATTAGAAGGCAGAGCGGGAGCTCTCCCCATCCCACCCGGCCCCGCCCGGCGCCTGGAAAACCCCGCCATCTTGGATTTTCGGAGCGAGGAAATTATCTTCAGAATGAGTTTTGTAACGTGGTTTCGTAAAAATGCCAAGCGGTACGGCTGCTTATAAACAAATCAAATCAAACATATTTTATGATAATATAATTCATAGATAAGATACCCACAGACTAACATTCACATGATGATTATAATTTTATAAACTAAAAATTATTTTGGCGATACAATTTTTTGCTGAGTCCCCAGTTCTAACCTGTTCTGTTCTGTGTGTGTGTTCTAGGATTCGGATCTTCCCAAATACCACACCGTTCAGCCAGATGTCCGCGCGCGCGTGATGGTTTGTATATCCAATAAAGTTTATCTTCGTCAAAATGTTCTTTCAAATCAAATGTTAGGCATGAAGCAAAAACACACGAGATGATTGAAAGTGAAATTCATTTTTTTGCAAATTTGAGTACAACTACAAACAAATGAACTATTATTATTTATTAATTGCTTATACAGATAATATCAATACATTTAGATCCTAGGTCCGTAAAAACAATACAATGCAATACTAGCCTCTCCCGCGTTTTCGTCTTGAAGTACTTCCATAGTAATGTTAAATTCCTTCCATTTTTCACCCTTTATGGGATGATTTCCGGGATGTAAATGATCTTATGTCGCGGCCTCGGGATAATTTCATCTCCATACCAAATTTCATCTAAATCGGTTTAGCAGTTTAAGCGTGATGCGTAAGGTAACAGATAAATATAATATATGTAATATGTCTAATTGAAACATGAACGATTCGTATCACTCGCCACTAATAAAACGTGAATATGTACGAAAATATTGCATTGATAACTAATTATCGAATAATTAATAGAATTGGATTCCGTTTTACTACGCGGTTTTTTTAAATTCTGTAGTTAAGTATTTAGTCCATCGCTTTCACCCAATAGTGCACCCGCTCGATGGACCCCTCACATTTCATTTCATTATATTATCTAATGAGCCTCTACGTGCTGGCTTCAGCTCCACGCACGTCTCCCAAATGTCCGGTACACCGGTTGTTTCACGTACGGGAATAGTATATTACATACTTAGGGCAATAATGTAAGAAATGTCCCAGATCACATGGAATTGTCGTCGACACTAATATGTGATCTGAGGCTTCGTCTATCTCATATAGTGAATAAGTATTTTTCTATTCGACGGAGTCAGAAGGCGGCAACTTTGTTTAGCGTAGCGTGCCGAAATTTTACATTTTCCTCACGGAGAACAGAAAATATTGCATAGCTATCATCTTTCCGTGTCAGAATGAGGCAACGCGGGGCAGCGGGGCGGTTGAACGTATTGATCGCGCCACCGGAGAAGCCATTTCGTTAATCTCGTGCTATGTCTACTATCTACGTGCTCTGATCTTGTAGGTTATGTAATCTTTGCTGTTTTTATGATCGGCACTGTAAAAGAGTGTTTAAGAGGGAAGAATAGCTTTGCTATCCTAACCGAACGTACGTTACATTACACATTACATAATAATAATAATAAATAAATTAATAAATAAATATTATAGGACATTATTACACAAATTGACTAAGTCCCACAGTAAGCCCAATAAGGCTTGTGTTGAGGGTACTTAGACAACGATATATATAATATATAAATACTTAAATACATAGAAAACACCCATGACTCAGGAACAAATATCCATGCTCATCACACGAATAAATGCCCTTACCAGGATTTGAACCCGGGACCATCAGCTTCGTAGGCAGGGTCACTACCCACTAGGCCATACCGGTCGTCCTCACACATTACATTACAGTATTTTTTTTTTATTCGGATCCTCCTTTTTGAATGTCGGTTAAAGTGTTGCTTGCGACCGGGTTAGAAAATCGAATTGGTCAGCCCATTTACCAGGACTGGTTTAGTATTTTCGACGCTATGAACATATACTCACTCACAAACATGTACAATAATACAGTGTTAAAATCATAGCTCATTTTACTCATCATTTTTTCGTCAGATTTTATTAAATTTAGCTACTTTGATTTTGATGTTGATCGCTTCAGCATAATATTTTCTAGGTTTATAGGATTGTTTTTTCAAAAACGTTACATAGTTTTGATAAAACAACAAGTTGGGCGAATTAAGCCGTACGTACGTAAAATGTACGTACGTTCCGGTTGGATCGCAAAGCTATACTTCCCTCTTAAGTGTTGTTTAGACTTGTATAAGAAAAACTGCACATTTTATTGCAATTATACTTTATATGTTCTGTCCCTCACGGGCGCGTATGGCCCATCTAGAAAAAATCCTAAATAGATCTAAGGCCAATAAAATCGCAGAAATCTTTCTGCCTCGCACAGCTAAACTGTGGAATGAACTGTCGCCTGCGGTATTTCCGGACCGATACGACCTTCAAACCTTCAAGAAAAGAGCGTACTCCCATCTCAAAGGCCGGCAACGCACTGACAACCCCTCTGGTGTTGCAGGTGTCCATGGGCGGCGGTAATCGCTTACCATCAGGTGATCCGTCTACTCGTTTGCCTCCTCTATCATAAAAAAAAAAAAAAAATCTCTTTGGACGAACATTCATTAAAAAAAACCTATTTTTAATTTCTTCAGTAAAGGATCTCCGCAGTTTGCGCCAGCTTACTCAATGAAACACAAACAGGTATCATCACGAAACTGAACCAGCGCGAAAAAACGCAGTTATGCGTTGCGTTACATCCTTGCCACGATCTAATAAGCAATGATTGTAACTGAATATAATTATTAAAACTTGACGCTGAGACCTGTTCGTGATAATGATAAACTTGTATGTACTCTCGATTTTCTGATCTGTAGATATATTTTG
Organism: Cydia pomonella; assembly: GCF_033807575.1. NCBI lineage: Eukaryota > Metazoa > Arthropoda > Insecta > Lepidoptera > Tortricidae > Cydia > Cydia pomonella. The sequence goes on from NC_084724.1 coordinate 9,283,535, forward strand.
AATCAATTTAACAAAGCCTTATGGGCACCCTTTCGCAGGGTCTTTAGGTGGGTATAAGTTTTATTTATTTATTTTATTAGTTTTAATTTACTTAGTTCATACTTAATTTGAGTAATCGAGTATAAGTTTTGTTATTGTATACGTACCCGTCGTTCGAGGATAAAAATTGTGGGACAGATTGTGTGACATTTAATAAAATAAAAGATGACTATTAAAGGATTATGCGATGTTTATGCCATTATTGTTTCCACCTAGTCGCGATTCTACACAATATTTATTCCACACATCTGAAGTTTATCACATGCGTTATTCTTCACAAAAATATATTACTATACAATCGTCGTCGTTGTTGTTAAATCGCTTGTGCTAATATTGATACCCGAGCAAGCCAAAGATTTCTAAATTGAACCTCCAGCGTAGCGAGTGGTTCGAGAAGTGGAATCTTGAGCGGTGCGAGGGTTTCAAGGCACGAGGTTAAAGCAAACTTTGCCTCCGAGTGAAACACAACATTTTTCACCACACCAACGCGAGGAAAATACTATGAAATACCAAAAAAAAAACAAACCCAAATCAAATCCAAATGAACGGAATAAAAAATCATCATTTAAAAGTCAATTCTACCGGCTAACACAAGGAAACAACTCAAAATTTACATCTGATTACTTTGCCCCACATGTGGATAAAATGCAACTTTCTCATTCGTTTTTGAACAATCAAGAGGCCCTTTACCAGTTGGTGTGGTGAAAAAGCATTTTTAAGACGCTTCACTCCCGCTATGCGCTCGTTCGACTAGATTGTTCGTTAAATAAATAGGTTAGTCAAGGAAATCGAGAATCAACAATGCAGTAGCATTTAAAACCGTTCCGTTAAACGCAGAGCGTTTTCAAGTCCTTTCCAAAGCTGTTGACTGAAACGGGTGACGTTGCCAGTTCTTTGTGCTGGCAACAATGGAGCAGGAAGCGTCGTAAAAGCTGTTCGAATATTAATTATGGGATCCGAGGGTGGGGGTGGGGGTGGCGCAGCGCCTGGTACCGAAATCCTCATGTAGGCCGAGAGTAGTATTCCATTTTGTAGAATTAATTACAATAATAAAACGCTTTCTTTGTACAAAAAAAACATAACACAGGAAAAAACATGTCATTTGTACAAAGGCGAACTTATCCCTTTCAAGGATCTTTTCCAGTTAGTCTGAGAAATTGAGGGAGATTTGGAGATCATCAAAACTTCCGACATCAGAATTTTTTAGTCATGTTTTTTCTTCAATTTAGGTGTATTATTTTACACTTAGGAATTTCCATAAGCTGCTAATGGAGTGTAATTCGTAAAGGAATGCCTCTGTTCTGAAAAGAATCGGCAATTAACTTGGCGAGGTATTTTAATATCGAGGTATTCTAAATATATGTAGAGCGAGCTGTAATTGTAACCAATTTATGAATGGAATGCATGAAGTCAGTATGTACCTACTTTTGCAGCTGTGCTACCAATTTACTGCTGTGTTTTAATTTGAAAGCACCCATTAGAATTTTGATGATTTTCAATATCTTTTGACGATCGGCCTGGCCTAGTGGGTAGTGACACTAGTGTCCCTGCCTATGAAGCCGATGGTCCAGGGTTCGAATCCCGGTAAGGGCATGTATGAGCACAGATATTTGTTCCTGAGTCATGGGTGTAATCTAGGTATTTAAGTATTTGTATATTATATACCGGGTGATTTCGGGGTCGTGATCCCTAATATCAATGTATTGAAATGGTCATACTGAACAAGGTTTCCCAAATTCCCATGGGACCGATATGAAAATCGTGAGAAATATACTCCTGGGCCCATACATTTCGTGCCCTCGTGGGAATACATTAGATTTATTTTCGCGATTTTGTGGTTATAGTCCCATGGGGAAATTTGTTTATTGTGACACATTTTTGAGATTCGGGATCACGACCCCAAAAACATCCGGTATATCGTTGTTCAAGTATGGCGACTTAGGTACGATTGTTGTGGGCAACACAAGCCTTATTGAGCTAACTGTGGAACTTAGTCAGTTTGTGTAAAGATGTCCTATAATATTTTTATTTTATTTATCTCTACTCTCCACTAACCACATAACTAACTTAGCAATATAATTCGTCCGAATCAATTTCAGGCTACATTCAACAATTAATTTGTTTTATTTACCCTCCGATCTAACGTGTGTCAAAACACGGTCTATATTTAATCAAATGACATTTAGAGAAAATGGTAAAAAAAAAATTTTTTTCATATCATAGTGTGCCCTTTGAACACTTTAATACTTGCTACGTTGGTAATCACGAAATATAGGCAAGTCAGCAAGAGTATCTGTAAGACAGCTACGTAAATGATTGCCACAAACGCCCTGAATGCTAGAACTGGAGCTATTAACCCTGCATGAGTGCACCGATGCGTCGTTACGACATCGCGGCACGCATCGATTTCGTTATCTCGGTAATCTCTGGTTTAGTCCTGTTTTACTGGCGAGTCCAGCCGTCATTTTACAGGCTGATTATACACACTAAAGGCGAAATGTTATATACGACGTACATTGCATAAAGTAAATGAAATCTCCATTGCGCAGGGCTCGGATCAAAACAGCGTCTTTTAGGCTAGGGTTATGTGGGAATTACTCTTTACATCTAGCGTCGTCTGTGGGAATTGCTCAAAGATGTTATTTCTAAAAAATGCAGTAGATGCCATAACCACTATCTAGGCCACCTTTGACACTGTGGTACTCGTCTAAATTACTTAACTATAGGTACACATTCTAGCTATATACTGGTTGTCTGCACGACGGTAGCGTCCACCTCACGTCTTTTATAAATAACTCGCGGGCTACCATCTAACCAAACTTACCAAGTACGGTCACTTCTGAAAATATCGATACGAAAAAAGTGACAAAATATATACACACGACTTTATTGCCCGTATATTAAGGTAGTGTATACATATTTTTGGCACATTTTTCGTATCGATATTTTCAGACGTGACTGTACTACATATTTGTCAGATGTCAAATAGTATAAAAGTTTTATTAGTTCGGGCATATCGCACTTAACACAGCAAATTACGTGATATTTTCAATTCTGCTTGCGGTATCTACCCAAAAACAACCTTTAGAGATTGCGGAGGTACAAAGACCACTAATATCTTCAATCTAAAATTGTAATTGATTGACACACATTACTTTACCTACTCATATCGCGGTCAAAAATAAGTCTTGACCTCTTAGCCTATGATCAAGATTTTCCACAAAGGAGCCAACAAAGGTTTCACGGAAAGAGTCGAGGCGTTGGGTGTATTCACAATGCACGAGGTCGAGCGAGTCCAATACACATAAGTACTAGTGTACCGAGACCTCCAGACCGAAGTAATCGTAGAATTAACTTAATTTGACCGAGCTCGCTCTAGCCTCTTCGTTTCAGATTATGAAAATGTTCGGTTGGCGGGATATACAGCTCACAGAGAAGCACAAGGGACGCTTGGACAAAAAATATTTCATATGTCCGACTTTTCTGCTTTACCGCCGGTTCGATAATTATGTTTTTTATCGGTTTACCTTTTAGACATTTTAAAAATGCTGGCTTCATAAGGTCTACAGCTCATAGAACCAATAGTTTAGGTACCTACTACCTATATAAAGGTTAACTGATAGAGAATATTCTCTTTTGTGAAATAAAAAAAAATAATAAAATTGGTAAGTGTGAGAGTCAGATCGACCTCACTGTCCAAGGCCCTAGATCACGCGGTAGGACTAAGAAACGCTGACTGGATGTCGTGAAAGCGGATATGGAAGAGAAAAATGTCACACCTGAGGATACCGAAGACCGGGCAAAGTATAGATGATTGAGTAGGTAAGCGGACCCTGGCACTAGGGTCTAGGCCGGGAAAACGCTAGGCTGAAGAAGAAGCGTAAGTCTGAGAGATCGACTCGTCTTGTTTGGAGAGCTATTGGAATGTTTTTGTGCTCTGTTTTCTTGAGGGCGCAAGTCAGTTGGGGTAGTAACGTCTTTCTAAAATGTGAAGGGTGGGGTGTGGTGGGGAAGAGATAGGGGGGTTGGGAGATGGCGATGTATACTTGGAGAATGAGAACATGAAAATAAAAGAGCGGAGAAAATTGGATGATACTCGTTTTTTACGTAGGCAGAAGGTAAGAACGTAGTTGAATGATTCATAATGCAATATCTGCCCAATGTATGTCTTTAACTTACACGTCGGTATAGTGCTTACCTATTCCGGGCGACATGAGGATTTTTCGACGATAATAATGAAATTTAACGGCTACAAACCACAATTGTTTCACGATTATTGCAGATCATTTTATCATCTTATGGTGCTCCCACACAGACTGTTACAAGTGTTCAATAACGTTATAAAACACGATAACATTGTTAAACTCTTTATAACTTTTGTTACAACTTGTTAGATGTTGTAAACGCTCCCACATTGAAATAAAAATGTTATATAACACCTAAAACAAAAAATTGTTTTATAACAATGTTATATAACTTTATAACAAATGTTATGAATGTTACAATGTTATGCAACATTTTATCGGGAGAGTGCAATACGAAGGGCGCGGGGGTAGATTACGGGACGCATTTACTTAAAGTTGTCATTCGCATGTGAAACTGCAGTTTATTTCGGTGTTTAATTATGAGCAAAATGTCAACTCTTAATTTGAGTAACGACGATGTTTTCAAGCTTATTGACATGTCCAAGCAACAAGCATGTCCTGTGGAATACATTGTCAAAAGATTACAAAAAATCGAAATAAAAAACTCGATGCTTGGATGGAAATCGCCAATGAGTTTAATGTGGAAAAACAGTTAGTCGAAAAAAAATTAGGTCACTCATAGGCCAATTTCAAAGAGAGTACAAGAAACCTAAATCAGGCGCAGGAGCCGATGGACACACAAAATGGTTTGCATTTAAAAAGCTCATGTTTCTTAAGGACCGAATTAAACCATCTTTAAGTTTAGAGGGTGGATTGCAGCAGGCGAGTTTCATTTTACCGTCTTTTAATAATAGTAATTAGATATCCAATTCAATAGTCCCTCATGTATGAAATATTCAGCGAATTCGTTTCTTATTAATTTCCCATCATCTGTGTGTGTTTGATCTGATTCTAACGATGTCAACTGATCGTGTATTGATTGTTTATCTTCATTTTCGGTATCATAGTCTTCTACATTAGATTTTCTTAGAAAATTATGTAAAAGGACACATGCCATAATTAAATTAGTGGATTTTTGTGGATCTAGTAGCAATACTGTTGGCAAAACTCTGAACCTAGCTGACAAAATTCCAAAAGCATTCACTACTGTTCTTCTTGCACGACTCAATCTATTGCTGAATATCCTTTCTTTAGAATTATTATTTTGCAGTCCTGGAAAAGGTTTTAACAAATGCCTTACTAGTGGAAATGCATAAACAATTTTTATAACCATATAACATCTAACATTATAGTAACACAATGTAACACCAGTGTGGGAGCACCTGCAACTTGTGAAGTTGTTGCAATTTGTTCTAAAACATTTTATATGTTACATAACACGATAACAATGTATAACATTTGTTATACAATGTTATATAACAAATGTTTTATAATGTTAAATAACACTTGTAACAGCCTGTGTGGGAGCACCATTATACGTTCGACATACCTTAATGAAAATGATTTTATAACCTGGATACCCTTTTAAATTTTGTTGTGGTAAGAAAGTATAATAAAATTACTAGATTATCAATATTGGTAAATTTCTTCGAGTCTCTCGCATTAGCATACAAGCAAGCAAACTAAATACTTATTTGCAGAAAAAGGTGATATTGATGTTTTATCAACGGGAACTATACTAGTCAGACATTTGTCTTCTCCTTCTTCTTCAGCCTAGCGCCAGGGTCCGCTTTCCTACTCAATCTTCTCCACTTTGTCCGGTCTGCGGCAGCCTCAGGTGTGGGATTGTTCTCTTCTATGTTCGCTGTCACGACGTCCAGCCAGCGCTTATCAGACATTTTTATAGAATAAAATTAATGAACATAGACGAACTTTCCAACTTTGTTCATACCTGTTATATACTTCCGTAGGCAAATAAATATAAACGATAGGTTGTAAAATGGGTATGTTCGGCAAGCCGAAACTTGATTTTACTGAGAAAAGGAGACAATCATTTATTTTGAAATAGGCCAGTTGGAAGCAATCCATTTTTAGACTTCTAACTTGACTGGCATTATTTCAGAATCTTCTCATAGTAAGTTAATTACTTCGTATGATATACTCAATAAAATATTTTTTTTAAATGAACCTAGACAACAATTAAGTCGAAATTTCTACCTAACTAAACAGCTTTCTTTGTACATGCACATAATATAATAGGCACAATTCTCTCATCTCAGCCCTCCATGAAATCTCGACCAATCCCTCTCAACAGAACACACGGTCTTAAAATAATTCCTCTTGGAAAGATACTTCGCTACTCCCTGTTCAACCTAGTACAAGCAAAAAAATGATTAAAAGGTATAATTTTAAGGTATGTTCTTTAATGACAGCCCCTTAAGTCATTTACGACGTTTGTCGTCTGGGTTGGAAATGAGATCGATTCTCTCAAAAGGGATGCCTCACTCCTGATATAAACTCTATCTCTACCACACAGAGTTGCATTTCATTTGTAAGCTCAGAAAGGATAGACCAATTTAAATATGGAACATTGCAAGATGGTTCTCTAGGGAAAACTCGTTGAGCGCGCAAGCTGTTTTTGCCGCTACTTCAGGGATTTTCGCTGAGTTTAGGTTGAATTCAGGTTGAAGGGTTGGGAGATAGATCTTTTTAGTTCCGTTAGTGTCGGGTGAGATCGATTTGCTCTAGGGAGAAAAGGGGCCGCGGCAGATATTGTGCGCGTAATGGAACGTATGTGGAAAATACGTAATGCAGTGGTTCTGCCATATTTTGAATGCAGGTTTTCAGTGTTTTCACAGGTTTGGGTAGAGGTTTTGAGGTTAACATTGTTTTATTAAAAAATAAAATGGTTCTAGTGAGATACTCGTATTGTAAGATAAGATGAAAATGATATAGTCAATATTTTGATGTAAAATTTAATCGTTGCTTAAAGTCAGGCAACATGATGACATGAAAAATAATATACGCGTAGGTATCCGGTTTTAAGTGTTGGCAACCCACATGTGTCACCCCGGGTGGAGTCAAATACCACTGGTATCTATACCTAGGAGCCATGAAAACGGGTCACTACCTAGAAATATTCAACACGAGTACATTAACAGATATTGTATATCGCCCCGTCCCCTAGCAACGCACATCCACGGTTTTGAGCGCCCATGGGCGCCGCCCGCCCTCATCTGCTCTCGGGTGGGCCTTCCGCCCTACACTACTGTACTATAGATCGCTGCCATACATACAATGTATGTATAGATGGTACATTTATAATGGACGACGAAAATGGGAGTTTGTAGGGCTGTTTTATTTTTTAAGTAAGTTCGCTTTGTTATTGTGTTGGTGAGTGCCTCAGTTTTTTTTTTGATGAAGCAAATAATGTACCAGTTTTTATATCTTTTCATTTTTCATGCTCTGAAAGTAGGTTGTAGGTCTAAAATGTGTGCAGAAAATGAAACGTTCCTGCCCTAGAGCATTTCTTTACTTTCCCAGTACGAATGTTTCGTTTATATTACGATAAGCAATTAAAGTTTGATATTAAATGGATATGTTGTACAATTTCCATTCTAATATTGAACTCCTCATTCCATAAATCATGATACTTTTACCTAAATTGTTAATTGAAAGTACCCTTAAGAAATACAATAAAAGTTTATACTAACTCATGTTTTTTATAATACACATGTACTTTACTTGCTTCGTATTCGAAATGAAAAGTAGAGTGTTTAACTCGGGTGAAAGGTACCATAAAGTACCATTTCATCCCTTGGTTTATTTATTATATTGGGGTTTTGTGGGCGTTTGAGTGCCACGTCGACCAGGCAGTGATCTATTGAGACAGCTAGCCCTTTAAAGTTCATTACTAATGCCCGGTGAATCCAAGAAATTCCAGATTCTTTGGGACGTAATGCTCTGTACCTCATAGGGTTTACGTGCCGCCCTAAGTAGTCCCTCTGCAACACCATCTTGCAAGAGATTGCGACTCTGGAGACGGACGAGGGACCAAAGTTCAAGGGTTACGCATCTCTATTAAATGAGGGTTTTTGACATAATAACTGAACCGAGGGCAAATCTAGTCTTCATGATAAGGATCCTGTAAGTTTTTAGTCATATATTTGCATTTTTGGGGAAAAATCATTTTTCTGCTTTATACAGCAAAAGTGAGGTGTGAAACACGTGTAACTACGATTTTTGACTAACACACACATCAAAGGTTTACGCCGCAATTCGAAAACGCAATACGATTATCTGTTTAATAGGCCCCGGAATTACTTATTAAATAACGTTGTATCTTCAAGAATACTTCATCCTTTGAAATAAATAGGTATTGAGGGGGGGGGGGGTCCTAACAGGTATTATTTTGTATACCATGTAGCTACTATACAATATTCGTCAAGTCTTAATAAAAACGTCAAACCTCTACAGTATGTGTGACCTGGGCTATAACCGCAAAAATCGAAGTTCGTCAATTGCGGGAATCTTTCTGTTTTACTGACGCAATTGACGAATTTCGATTTTCGCGGTAGACCCCCTGCGTTCACCCTGCGTTCAATTCCTGCAGGTTTACGCTTTTAAGGTGCACTGTGCACAAATTCTATAAAATACGGTATATTTAAAACTAAAAGGTTTTAATTCAGACATTGGTTTGAATTTCATAATGTAGGCAATTTCTAAACTGCACTAACCCTGTGAGCATTGACTCTACAACCTACTTAGAGTACTTAGAAATATATCTATAGTAACAAAATCTGATTACGAAAATAAATTACACATTGTATCCGCCTCACAAACATACATTCAAGACACACACGAACACACACATGCGCACTCAAATAATACACACACGTTATACATTTATGCAAGCATACCTACTCCTACTTCGTATAAAATGCTTTTTTTCCTCCCGTCTTTTTTATAAACCTTGTTTCCACTTACCTATTGCACTCTATCGTACATGTAAATAGAAGGATGCCTAACTTCGATGTTGATATTTCTATGATCGTCTATCGGTTAACTATAACTATATGTATGTATGTATATACTTTATTGTACATTGAAATAAAAACACGAAAAACACAGTTACAGAGTAAATTAAATACAACAAAGGCGAACTTATCCCTGTATGGGATCTCTTCCAGTTAACCTTTGAGGAAATGAGTAAAACAGAAGTAACGGTGAATGAATGACAAACACAAACAAAAGTGTACAATCACTGAAATTAATGAAATGCACGTTTTGAATACACATTGATACATATATACATAGATAGAAAAATAACCATAAAATAATGCATACTATATGATGGAACCTGATTCAAATTTTATTACGAGTCATGGGCTGTCATATACATATATTACTGTATGCTCTTTTGAGCCTTTCCTCTAAACATTGAAAAGTTAAGAGAATTAAAATCTAATGTTTGGTCTGCATACTTACAGGCGGGATACTTTGTCCACACAAGTGACCTTTGTCTGAGATGATTTTAACAAATTGACGCAAAAAAATCCAACTGTCAGAATTTCACCAATAAAGTAGTTATCTCATCCCAGAATACTCAACTGCCTTATTAGTTCCTGTCAACATTGTGACATCATGTCAATCATAGTAATATTACTAATCTAGTTCTAGGTAAAGTACCCACTACTATCCTAGTCATTATTGACACTGGCTGGGCGCGGCGATCTCGTACTTATTGATAACGGTTACATCACGAATGCATCTTTAAAGTACATACGGAGCTTTGCTTTTTGATAACGATTATGACTATTGACTATGTCACTTCATCCGTGTACGTATAGCTTAAGCTGTTTGTTTAAGTAACATACTAGTTTTTGTTCTGAAGAATTGTTTGATATGATGCTAACGGCTACTTTCTATCACAGCACCGCTCGGCGTCGACAGAGTGCTCATCCTCACACCCTAGAACCCAAATGGTCGCACATTGTGCGGTTTAAGAGGAATTTCCTCCCGCGGACGCTCCGGCTGTGGAATCAGCTCTCTTCCGAGGTTTCCCGAGGGTCTACAGTATGGGGTTCTTCAAAAAAGGTGTGTAAAGGTTTTTAAAGGGTCGGCAACGCATGTAGCACTTCTGGAGCTGCAGGTGTCCATATGCTGCGGTGACTGCTTACCATCAGCCTGGCCGTATGCTTGTTTGCCACCGTCGTGGTATAAAAAAGTTTCTATTTTTCCACAAATGCCATTATGCTCCATCAAGCTTCAAGATCGAGTGAAGAATGTTGAGATCCGACGCCGCACCAAGGTGCAAGACCCGTCTTAACCCCCCCCCCCCCCGTCGTAACCCCCCGGGGTTACGTTTATATTACCAGACTAAAAAAAAAGTTCATTTGTCAAGAAACATTTTTATAACCTAAATATATGTCTGCTACCCATAGTTTGCCCGGAAGAGATCGCTCTGTTGTTTGCCTCTATCATTGATCAATTGTTTTTCTTCAAGCTGTATCTTTTACCGAGGTGTACCAATAAAGAGTATTCTATCTATCCATCTAATGTCTGGGGTACCGCAAACTAGGCAAAGCCTGGTTCTTGGGGCGCGGAGCTAAAATGTGTTTGGGCGGGACAGTTGCTAGGCAGAGTGATTGCAGGTGAACAAAATGCTAACGGAATGGTGGTCGTTTTCGGATGAAACTACCGCCTGAAGGATGAAAGATCGGCAAATCTTATGACATCTCATCATGGTATTTAATTCTCAAAAAGATGTCACATAATTAATGGACGCCCGTTAGGAATTCCGCTGAATTCACCGATATTCAATACTCTACTCCTATAAAGTGTTAGGATACGAAAGCGGAATGTTAGGAAATTGTTTATTCTTTTTCTTTGTTTTCATAGATACCAACTGTTTAGCTTCAGGAACTAACGGACGCTTGACGTTGATATTTCCTGTAATCGTGCGCGCGCGGTTGTACAACCCCCGTCACCGATCATCATTATACGTAGTACGCTGCACGTACGCATCGCCCGTCGCCGATAAGGACAGGGACAGTCTCATACTTTTGTTAGCTCACAAAGGTCATCCATATTGTAACAAGTTCTCAACATAACATTATTTCCTAAAACGGAAGGGTTATGTTTCAGTATAGGTATATTTGGGTCGTGTGTTTCGACGCGTTAAAGCTATCGAGCAATTTTTAAGGAGTGGTCTATGGAGTGTGGAATTAAAAGGAGGAAAATCTCTTATGGTAGAACTATTGCAAAAGTGCCACTAGCTTTCAGCTTTAAATAATAGTTCCTAATCTCTCCGGTGGCGTTAGGTAGGCTCATGGATTACATGAACCATAGAGGTATAGAGATAAAATGGGGAAGGAGCAACAAATAACCCGACCAAATTACGTAGGTTGTTTGTGGTATGTTGTCAGGAATGTTTAATTTTGTCGCATTGCGTATGCTCTGTCCCTCACGGGCGCTCGCGTATAGCACATCTACATATATAAATACTAGGTTTATGACATTTTAATTCTGTGTATTGTGGCGCCGCCTATTTAATGTTTTTTGATGGACACTTTTCATACATAGAGATTTTCCTCCTTTTAATTCCACACTCCATAGAGTGGTCAACTCATGTGTTTTTATAACGCGCGTGACATCTGACATAAGCTACATTTTAACCGACTTTGACGTGGAGACATCGGAATATATGTATATATTAATTTATTAGTCATTTTTACCCTTAACAGGTGCACTCAATCGTTTACAAAGTAGCTACGGACTTAGTACATTTACAAAAACAATACATTACAGCACAATTCAATAAAATAAATAATAAATATAATATGTTTACTGCATGTCTCTTCGATTGGGGTACGCAAACGCAAACGGTAGCTAGAACATCGATACATCACCATGGATGATACAGATGAACAATAAGAACATTAATTAAGTGTAACTTAATTGATCACCTTTCAATTGACACTGTGTATATGTGAATTGTATACACGCAGTTTGGGCGCAATTCGTACTTTTCATAACGAGGCGGTAGTTACTTTCATAACGTCATTACGAGGGAAAGGGCTTCCCGTGACACTAGCTTCCACCTGTTTTGAGCACCCAATAATGCATTGTCATTACTATGGACATGGGTCCAACAATATACCTAAGGGTTTCCCAATCTGAACTATGTTCAAATAATTACATTCATTTAAAAAACACAGTCGATTGGTGCTTTCGCGAATCACGTGATTTTATTCAATATAAAGATTTGCAATATTGCTCGCAGATGTAACTGCTTGTAAGAATTATTTTTTTTTTGAGATAGTTCTAGAGAAATTAAGATATCCATGCAGCTATTAAGACATGTAGCATGTATTATAATGCTAGTACAGAGCCGCCTAACTGATAAGCATGCTCAGGGCCGCGCCTGCGCTATGCGGGTTCCGGTGTTCCCTGCTCCACTACCATAAACAAAACGAACGCATACACATTTCGCCTTAGTATGGTTTACTCCCTTTTTCGACTGAGCGACAGGTTGTTTACCTTACATTACTGTTATGGATGTAATTGCTCTGGCGTATTTATAATGGTGCTCCCACACAGACTGTTACAAGTGTTCAATAACGTTATAAAACACGATAACATTGTTAAACTCTTTATAACTTTTGTTACAACTTGTTAGATGTTGTAAACGCTCCCACATTGAAATAAAAATGTTATATAACACCTAAAACAAAAAATTGTTTTATAACAATGTTATATAACTTTATAACAAATGTTATGAATGTTACAATGTTATGCAACATTTTATCGGGAGAGTGCAATACGAAGGGCGCGGGGGTAGATTACGGGACGCATTTACTTAAAGTTGTCATTCGCATGTGAAACTGCAGTTTATTTCGGTGTTTAATTATGAGCAAAATGTCAACTCTTAATTTGAGTAACGACGATGTTTTCAAGCTTATTGACATGTCCAAGCAACAAGCATGTCCTGTGGAATACATTGTCAAAAGATTACAAAAAATCGAAATAAAAAACTCGATGCTTGGATGGAAATCGCCAATGAGTTTAATGTGGAAAAACAGTTAGTCGAAAAAAAATTAGGTCACTCATAGGCCAATTTCAAAGAGAGTACAAGAAACCTAAATCAGGCGCAGGAGCCGATGGACACACAAAATGGTTTGCATTTAAAAAGCTCATGTTTCTTAAGGACCGAATTAAACCATCTTTAAGTTTAGAGGGTGGATTGCAGCAGGCGAGTTTCATTTTACCGTCTTTTAATAATAGTAATTAGATATCCAATTCAATAGTCCCTCATGTATGAAATATTCAGCGAATTCGTTTCTTATTAATTTCCCATCATCTGTGTGTGTTTGATCTGATTCTAACGATGTCAACTGATCGTGTATTGATTGTTTATCTTCATTTTCGGTATCATAGTCTTCTACATTAGATTTTCTTAGAAAATTATGTAAAAGGACACATGCCATAATTAAATTAGTGGATTTTTGTGGATCTAGTAGCAATACTGTTGGCAAAACTCTGAACCTAGCTGACAAAATTCCAAAAGCATTCACTACTGTTCTTCTTGCACGACTCAATCTATTGCTGAATATCCTTTCTTTAGAATTATTATTTTGCAGTCCTGGAAAAGGTTTTAACAAATGCCTTACTAGTGGAAATGCATAAACAATTTTTATAACCATATAACATCTAACATTATAGTAACACAATGTAACACCAGTGTGGGAGCACCTGCAACTTGTGAAGTTGTTGCAATTTGTTCTAAAACATTTTATATGTTACATAACACGATAACAATGTATAACATTTGTTATACAATGTTATATAACAAATGTTTTATAATGTTAAATAACACTTGTAACAGCCTGTGTGGGAGCACCATTAATCAATATGCATTTTTTCTTCCGGAAATTTATCATAGTGACAATTGCAGGTAGTTTTTTCTGTGATATGCACGGAAATGATCTATCATAGATCATTTCTAAGTTCATGATATGTGATAGGCGGGAAAACATCGTTTCCATACGGCAGGAATGGATTATTCGACATTGCTGGACTGCGCTTGTGACATAGAAGCAACTTTATGACCAAAATTTTACTTACAGATTTAGAGCATTGCAGATTACATGTCTGCCTTTGCCTGAGTAGGTACACCTATCTATTTTGTGGTACAGCTATTTGCTTAGCACCTTTTTCATACAAACTTCTATGCGGGGGCGTACCATTTCTCTGCAGCTGACTGTACATGTCAGGGATTGCCTACCCCGATTTCTAAATGTCTCTCTAATACTTGATTTGGCTACCTTAGGTAGAAAGTCTGTGTCTAATGACCGGTCTGGCCTAGTGGGTAGCGACAGCGACCCTGCCTATGAAGTCTATGGTCCCGGGTTCAAATGCCGGTAAGGGCATTGACATAGGTCACTAGATAAGTTTTGCAATAGACAAATATGAAATAAAGAACTGGCCTATCACATATACTTTTTAAAATTATATATTCATAGACAATGGCCGGAAAATATTTACTTATTTATTAAATTTACTAATAATAAAAAAATGATTTAAAATTGGAAAACGTCGGCGTGGGCTAAGGACGATTTACGCATATTTCATACAATATTATGATTTTATACAATTTTTATATTTTTTAATTTTTTTAATAAATTAATTTAAAAAGAAAGTAAATGTTTCCGGCTAATCATTGTCTATGGAAATATAGATTTAAAATGTATACGTGTGATAGGCCACCTGTTTGTTCCAAATTTGTCTATTGCTAAACTTATCTAGTGACCTATATATTTGTGATTTTTGTTTCTGAGTCATTGGTGTGTAAGTACGTATTATGTATCTATATACGCATGTATATCGTCGCCTAGTACCCATAGTACAAGCTTTGCTTAATTTGGGGCTAGGTCGATATATATAAAATTGTCCCAAAATATTTATTTATTATTTATTTAAAGTCATGTGCTAGTCAACAATGTTCATGTATTTTTGCAATTTTTATTTACAATGATACTGAGAATAAATATCATTGAAAAATAAGTTTATTTTCAAGTTATTTTCACAAAAGGAACCGACTGTCAAATCAACCTGCTACTTGAAGATAAAGAATTTTTGTTAAATTAGATCATCTTTATCTACCTAAGTAGGTATCTACTTATCTAAATTCGAGTAAGCGATTTGGAGCAAACACACTTATCGATGCGCGATCATCGCGCGCGCATATTATGGCCACTTCAGTTTATGCTTCAGAGTGTGTCCGGAATTATGAAGGTTTTTACCTACGTGTAACTTTTATTTCTTATAAACCGGTAGGAGATTCTAATTGAAATAAATAAATAAGTATTACACAAACTGACTAAGTCCCACAGTAAGCTCAATAAGGCTTGTGTTGAGGGTATACTTAGACAACGATATATATAACATATAAAGAAAACACCCATGACTCCGGAACAAATATCCATGCTCATCACACGAATAAATGCCCTTACCAGGATTTGAACCCGGGACTATCGGCTTCATAGATAGCTAATTAATTAATAACAATGTCATTTAAAGGATTTTAAGATTAATCCATCAATATAAGGTTAATATCAGGTTGACTGGAAGAGAATGTCTCATGGCATTTGTCCGCTTTTTGTACTGTAAGATTTCTTTTGTGGAACAAAAGGTTAAATAAATAAATAAATATCATCATCGTGGACTCAGAACGAGACACGGCCGGTGCAACTACTTTTTGCACAGGTGGGGGGATCAGACCATGGAACACATTATCCAGCGCTGCCGCCTGTATTCCTACCAAGGGCCATCAGAGGATCTGCTGCATCTCACACCCGACGCATCTGCTTGGATCAGCACAATAACAATATATTGCCTATTTTTGTATTTATGCCTAATGATCAAATAAATAAATCATCGTAGAGGTGCGTCCAAATACATCAGGGAATCTAGTCAAATAACAATCGTTGGTAGAAAACACAAACTGAAAATTAAATACCTACTGCATGGAAATAGCCACTTCACTTTTCGTAGCAGGCGCGGATACAAGATTTGGCTTAGGGGGGGGCCATTTTGAGAAAATCATATATTTTTGCACAGAAAATAAGGTAAAAAAAAATTTTACTCAATTTAGTAATGTGAGAGCCAGGGTTTTAGGGGGGGGGCATTGCCCCTATGCACCCCCCCTTGTATCCGCGCCTGTTTCGTAGCATTTTTGATTGGCGTTTGCTGATATATGATTGGCATTTTTGTAGTTTAAATAAATGTAGGTTGTATTTGTCAGCAAAACAACCGACAGGAGCGAATCCATTCCTGAACACTTTACCTTACTTATCTAATCGACGAATAATGCTGAATAACAGAATCGTTCGCGGATGTATGTCAGTCGATATCTTCGAAGACGCCGTCACTTGAGATAGCCTATCGCAGCTACCTGAAATGGTCTGAAAATGGGCTGTTATTACCAAATCATGCAGATAGCGAGTGACATGTCCGGCGAATTACATATTAGAAGAACGATGGACCTACTTAAATGTAGTCGAATCTTGAAAAAAACAATGAACTACATATAATAATAACTAGCGATCTGCCCCGACTTTGCGCGGGTTAATCAAAACCTTAAATACACCTTCCTCAAGAATCACTCTATAGGTGAATGCATAAAGACCCGTTCAGTAGTTTTCGAGTTTATTGCGAACATACATACACACAGACAGACGCGGCGGCGGGGCACTTTAAGTGTATTGAAGAAGTGATTTAAAGCAATAGGTCATTATTTTATATTCTCAATCAGCAGTATGCAGCTGTACGAAATGTCATTTTCTGAGAGAAAATGCACGAAAACCGAAATCACTAAGTCGGTTAATACTTACTTAATTAAATATCAAGTTTTTGGTTTGGTCAAGTAAGAGCTAGACTCACGTTGTATAAATAATCCAAGATTATACACGAATCTGTTTTTCAATACACTTGTTCATAAGGGTGTACTGTACTGGTACTAAGTACCTAATAGCAGATTTCTCCTTTGGGCGAACTATTAAAGGCGTTATTATCTTTTTTAGGGTTCCGTAGTCAACTAGGAACCCTTATAGTTTCGCCATGTCCGTCTGTCTGTCTATCTTTCTGTCTGTCTGTCTGTCTGTTTGTCTGTCTGTCTGTCTGTCTGTCCGAGGCTTTGCTCCGTGGTCGTTAGTGCTAGAAAGCTGAAATTTGGCATGGATATATGAATCAATAAAACCGACAATTAGATATACCCGAGCTGCCGAGGTGCTCAAAAATATCTGAACATGCACTCTAACGCCTTGACAATAGAGGCGTGTTCAGATATTTGTGAGCACCTTGGCCGCTCCGATATATCTGATAGCGACTGCACCTGAACAGTCGCTATAGATATATCGGAGCAACCAAGGCGTTTACAAATATCTGAACATGGCTCTATTGTCAAGTGCGTGTTCAGATATTTTGAGCATCTCAGCCACTCCGATATATCTGATGTCGACTGTACTTTACCTAAGTACTACCAATGCTTCTTTAGCTTCAAATTAGAATTCTATTCGGAGATAAGATTACCAGGAACTTGTATGCGAGTCGCGTGGAGTGCTCCACAAACATACGGACGAATTATTGAGACATTATCGTGATAACGGGCTAGCCTAGTTTCGAGACAATGTTTGGACGGATTAGGAGATGATTCGGTAAATGATGTTTGATGATGAAGATAAGAATTCATCTCGTAAACGAAATTAGGCAGTTGGTATTCTTGTTTTGGGGCATTCTATCAATCGTCTGTCCTTAATCCTTAAGAGGCAACAGGAGTGGTAATTTTTCCATACAAACGTACTCGACTGTTTCCTCCGTGGTTTTTGAAGCTAGAGCAATGATTTCAACACAGATTTTTATTATTAATATCTGTGTGGGAATGTTTTTTTTATATTTTTGTTTCTTATGGCGCTAGTGCACTTTAAATATTCGCAAAAACGGCCTAATTTAATAGGGCACAAAGAGAAGCATGGTATTCAAAACTGAAATCAATTAGCCTAAAAAGCAAAACAGTCTGACACAGACTGGCTTAAATACTACCTATCGAATCGAAATCAATGTACCTACTGAGATCACAAGACCGGAAGAGGTGGATAACCAAATTCACAAAAATGTGCACTTTTGTCTCAGGAGGACCTCAAGGTAGTAACTTAGGGCCGTTACTTTTCCTATTGTTCATAAATGACCCTCCCAAAGCCGTGAAACTCAAATCTATACTTTTTGCTGAGGATACAACAATAATAATTAAGAGTGATAATGACGATATATGTAAATATAAATCTGATATTGGTGAGGCCTTAACTGACATGATTAATTGGATAAACAATAATAATCTTCTTCATCCAGGTCAACTCCTATTCAATTAAAAATTACCATGAATAGTATTGCTCTAAATGGAAACCAAAAAGGTAAAATTTCTGGGCATTCATATGGATTCTTTTCTTGACTGGAAGAGTCATATTGATTATATTTGTAGTAGACTTGACCATTTTGTTTTTGCATTAAGAAAGTTAAGGCAGGGTGTATCCATTGAAGCAGCACTAAAAGTATGAAAATCGTTACGATTAATCTTTAGGTCATTTGAATCAATTTGACCCCTAGAATCATCCTAGAACCAACAAGAAAGAAAAAAAGGAGAGGAGTTGGTTTGCTTTTAAAACCATTTGCAGCATTTTACTAAATTTCGGTGTGTACCGGTAGGACTATTAGGAGTACTTATCCGTAATAATCAATGTTACACTGCAGTAATAAGAGCTGTAAAACTACCAATAGTGTGACTAAATGTTTCTGGTCAACATATGCGTCATCGCTCACATAAGAAACCATCGCAAACCCATTATAGACTCCGCACACACCAGCTCCCCGTAACCATACAGTATATGACATGACAGTTTCGTGGAAGACGACAGCCGAGATTTGAATGCAACACATCCTCTCATCCGACCAAACTACTTTGAACTCCCCTTTCCCTCTTCTTCTAAAGATTTCCAGTACTTTGAGCGGTTGTGAAGAGTCCAGAGAGAGCTCAAGTTATTCTGGTGGATGTTTTGATAGACCCGCGATCACCGTTACACCTGATCTTCTATTCCTATAGCTTACATAGCGTTAGTCGAACGCACGAAAAGTATCACACTGACCTGAACTTGTATGAAAAGGGTTACATTGGACAGTTTAGTAATTAAAGCGGTAGGTGGTTGGAATATCAGCCTGATCGAATGCTATGAATGAACGCTCCATTCACTGTTTCGAAGAACTCTGGGATCGGCATCGTGTAGATTCCATTGATCGATTTAGTTCGATGTGATCGTCATAGTTTTCCACGGTTATCTTAAGACGGAAGTAAAGTATAGCACGTATATATTTTATTTATTTATTTTATTTTATTTTTATTACATACATGGAAAACCAACAGCTTTAATCATTTCTATAACATACAATAGAAATACAGAGCCAATTACAGGTTCTCACTTACAAAAAAAAAAAATATAACAAAGATATATCAAATATAATTACAGTTCAGTATACTCGTCCATACAAAAAAAAGAAAATGTTTTTCCACTTCTAAATATTTTCCATTCTCCTTGATTTTTTAGTATGTTATTGACGCAATGAAAAACTAAGTTAATAGGTTTCCTTTTGTTCAAAATAATAAAAAATGTTTTTTTCTTAAAGCGTAATCTATAAACTTAGAATATATTATACTGAAGCGATGAACATCAAAATCAAAATGATTTGTAAAGGTTTAGTTAGTGGAAACCATTCTCTCCCGAAATGGAATTCTATAGAAGTACCGTTGCGAAGATTAAACAATTTCCATTGGACTTGAGTTTTAATCAAGGGAAATAAAGTCAGACATATTCACAAAACAGTGCGATTATGTTATCCTCTAGATGTCAAAACTTGCTAAGACAAATGTAATTTTGATATGTTAAAATAAAGGTTCAAAATAGAGTGGAATGGGAAACCTTTTTATGGGCCTCTGGGCGGCTAGAGGTTAAGGTCTTCATTGACAATTTCAATTCAACAATCGCCGGGTACATGCACAAGTAACTATAAGAAATTCCCATGTCACTAAACGTGCCTAAAACATTTAAAGAATTTTGTCGATTTCTCCACTCCTGGATCTCATCATCAGATAATAAGGAGACCAGGTTAGACTGACTTCCAAATGTTTTTTTTTGTCATCAAGAAATCGAGAAGGGGCACTTTTTGCTTAGATCTTTGTTATTTACTCAATTACCTGGCCGTTTTCGAATTCATACTTAGTCGCTGTAGATACTTCTTCCAACGAAAATAAGGAGCTGCAACAGTCATGACAAAGTTTCTAATCCTAAAATAGCCGATTTTGTCTGGCATTAGCATCTCCATCAATATGGGCGCCGCATCTCAGGGCAATGCTCGCGGCTTCCGCACTTTTTTTTCGTTGCATCCTCTAACTCATCTTAGAGCTTTCCCAGTTGCATCCTAAGTAGCTTGGGGTCCACTTTTATGTTCTAATCCCACAATGTTTTCATTTACCGAACAGTAACTACAAGGATTCGAACCCACCATCTCCAGCGTGGAAGTCAAACGCCTTACCACTTTTCGACTAGCGTTCATGATGATAAAAAATTGTAATGTTTGGTTCAAAAACAGGGGGTAATTTCGAATGTGTTCTTGAAAATGAAACATAAGTTTCTAATCCTTAAAATTGATGTTTCTGATTAGCATCTCCATCAGTATGGGCGCCGCATCTCGGGGCAATGCTCGTTGCTTCCGCACTTTTGGTTTTTTCTTCCTTTCCACGAAGATCTGTATTTGCATATGCTTATGTTGCTGGGATAAAAGGCATGTTGAGAATAATGAACAATAGAACAGCATCTACCAATAGTTATTTGTGCTACAAGAGAGCTAAGTTTTTGCTACCAGTGCTGAAATTGCTTTACAGAATGGGGAAGGTAATTTTCAATTTGATTTTCTATGGCATTGTGGAATAATCTACAGTAAAGTACCATAGTCGAGAGTGCCATCTACGTTTTTTTTTGGTTCAATATCAACGCCCAATATTGTCCACGACTTCTTTCTACCATCGCACTGCTTGCCGTCGGCAGGATATTGATCCTCACACCCTGAAGAGGGGGCTAACGCAAAAAGGTACTTTTTAACCCCCGACGCAAAAGAGGAGTGTTATATGTTTGACGCAAATGTATGTCTGACTGTCGAGGTTTTCTCAAGAGGCCTCACTAAGTATGTTGTTTTTGTTGTTGTTCAAAAGGAGTGTATATGTTTAAGTAGGTTTTCAAAGGGTAGGTAACGCGATTATGTCAATGCAAGCGTCCATAAGCTGCTGTCATCGATTGGGTCTATACGCTTGTTTGCTATGGACGTGGTACAAATAAAGTTTAACGGTTTATGCAGGCTGTCAGATAATCTGATAAGAGATGTATCACACGTTGTGTAGAATCAATATTGGCTGGAGATTTATGTTCCCAGGACTGTTAACGGTTTATTCTACATTTAAATTTACTTTAAACGTTACTGACTGCGTCAAGTCCAACGCAGTGCCTCTCGCTTGCACCCCTATCAGTACGAGGGAGATACATTGTGAGTTAGTTTACGCAATCGCTAGCGAATATATCAGTGTCAAAATTGTCAAACTCGTGGTAAGGATGCAGTTCAAGTCATAACAGCTCATACGGACGGACTTTGCAAGAAAAAACATACAATTTTCGATACATTGCTGAATAAGTACTTACATAAGTGCATCAAATTCAATCGATCGAATGCCGCAATGCATCAAAATCGCATGCGATTCGTTGCAAGATCTTTATAACCCTCAATGTGAAAAATTCGACCCGTTATTACAAGATTGCGCTAAAAAAAAATCCGAGTGTCGCAAGTCGAGAATTGTAGGTTTCATCTAAAACCTAGTACCAGTAAAGCCAATAAGCATTATTGTGAACGTTATTTTTTCTCAAACTTGTAATGAAATGTTGACATGACTTACTTCAAATTAGGTCCGGAAATACTACATATCAGGTGCGATGAGTGATGATGATATGTAAAGGAATTTCATACTGCCTTACACACCTAGGCCTGTAAGGCAACCTTCTTTTGTTTTTTTAAGTCAAATAATGCCACCTCTTGGCATTCAACTATAAAAAACCTATAAGCAAAATTCTGCCAGTAAATATGCATTTTTTCATGCATTAATTATGTAGTAATAGTAAGTGGATAGAAGTACATTCAGGTATCATGTGATACCTGAATGCATCCGATGTGATACCTGATTGTATCGCGATTTATCAATGGAAGACTCGCTTGCTTTATCGATATTTTGTATTTAGCTTCCGTCCCGATTATGGTTCCGTAGTCAACTATAGTTTAGCTATGTCCGTCTGCCTGTCCGTCCACGGCTTTGCTCGTTAGTGTTAGAAATCTGCAATTTGGCAAATAAATCATGCATGGCGACAGAACCGTAAAATAAAAACTAAAAAACCTTTTTTTAGGGTAGAGTAATATTTACTTAAATAAAAATTTCGCTTTAAACCAATGGTGTGGGGTATCGTTGGATACGCGACTCAGCGCTTAAAGAACTTTAAGCCTTATTTAAATAAAAATTTCGCTTTAACCCAATGGTGTGGGGTATCGTTGGATACGCGACTCAGCGCTTAAAAAGCTTCCGAGTCTTTTAAGCCCTGAGTCAACTCTTTTAAGCGCAACTTAAAAGGACTCGAGCCTTCGGATAAAGATTACGTCAAAAAAAGTAGGTTTTATCTAAATGAACACTAAGGAAATAGGCGTTATTGAATGATGTGTGTTTTATACATAATTCGAGAGTTATCTTTAAAGGACTCAAGTCTTTACAGATGACTCAAGTCTCGATAAGAACTCAAGTAAGAGTCTTAAGCAGAATGCTCAAACGACTTGAGTCTTAATCAAGACTATTCGGGACTTCACATACCTACACCTTTTGAATTTCTTCGCTGATGTATGCAGGTTTCCTCACATGTTTTCCTTCACCGAAAGCTAGTAAATATTAAGAGGCTGTCAATACCTAAAGCACGCACACTGTCTATTTGTATCGGAGTAAATGAGATAGCACTGTCGCATGTTACTGGGCCTGGGCAAGGGAATAATAAGAAGAATATTTAAATAAAAAAAAGTGGATTATTAGTGTAATATTTTACTCAATAGCGGTTTAGATATAAATGTTTTGAAATTGTGATTTTAATTGCAGACCCATAAGTCAAAACAATAAAGACATAGAACCGTTTAATTGTGATTTTAAGACCAATCTTTGCAATTATTTTCTATCGAGCCGATTTCGTTCAACCATGTATCGAGTACAACCACGGTCTTTGAAATATAATTAATATGAACATATATTTTTCTTACTTGACTAAAACAAATAGTCTTTCTTAAAAAACTGTTTAAGTAACATCAATTTCAAGGACATTGGGTGTTGACAGCAGGGATCGGAACCGGTTTTTTTTGCAAAAACATCGAAATAACCATATATTCCGGATTATTTTATACTCTAAATGTAGGACTCAGTTGTGTTTTCAGATAACGACTTCGTATTATTAGATTGCCTAATTAGAAATGAAGTAATTAACAAAGAACGAAAAAATACCGTTTTCGTTCCCATACAAAAAATCCCGTTTCCGTTCCCTGGTTGACAGCCTCTTAAATGATATTCCGCACATTAGTTCTGAAAAACTCGTCGGTACGAGCCAGGATTTGAATCCGCGACCTCTGGATTTAAAGTCGGAATTCAGATCTACTCAGCCACCTTCGCTTCAGCTTAGACTTACATTTTTATTTTAAAATTTAAACTTTTAAAATACCTATGAGGTTAAACATCACGGTGTTGCTTCCAATTAAATGATTTTAAATATGTAAAATGTTGTCATTGGATCTAGACGCGGTCGCTGCGCGCGAGTCATTGTGCATTCCATGCGTCTGCTGCTGGGCAATGATCTCGGCATCATATTCGTTCGGACGCTGATATATGACCGACCATTTGCATCTTACTCGACGACCGCAGAAAGGAGAGTATGATTTTTCTAAAGGGACGTAGCCAGCTCGTAAAGGTTATCTTTATTATTAAAAAACTGAAGAGAAAGTTTTGTTTTATCCACCAGTGGCAAAGTAACTTGATGCAAATTTTGAGTTGGTACTTGGTACATGATGTTGGCTGGTGTAATTGACTTTTAAGTGATGATTTTAAATGATGTATTGTTTTACACATACTATTTTCTGGCGTTGCTATAGAGAAAAATTATATTTCACTCGGTAGCAAAGTTTCTTTAACCCTCGTACCTTGAAACCCTCACAACGCTCCAGAGTCCACTTTTCAAACCGCTCGCTACGCTCGTGATTTAATATATATAATATATCAATATTAGCACGAGGAGTTTAAAAAACAACTTTGCCGCCTGTAATTTTTGTTGGTTTTTTTTATTCAGCATATATCATTTAGCTTCACAAAATATTTGGTTGTATGGTGGTCCCTGGCATAATGGCATTAAAATGTACAATCACTGTCAAGCGACTACATTTCCCTTATGTTAGTCAAGTAGCTGCGCATGATTCGATTTCACCACAGCGGATTCTGCGTATCAAGAGATCAAGCGCCGTGAGCATACTAATGCGCCGAGAGATGGACCTAAATACTTGCGACGCTCAGGAATTTCGATACGTACCTATGTGGCTACCACCAGTTCGGCACTGGCATAAACCCAAGAACGTAACTTACTTTCTATGCATCTCGCTCGTACTCGCATATAGGTGCGAACGAGATTTATAGAAAGTATATTAGGTTCTCGATAGCGTTTATGTCAGTTTTTACACTGTCAGTGACTCATGGTACGGGTACTATTGTGTTCACATTATTGAGTACTCACTAAACTTGTACGCGTAGCGAATGGGTTTTGGGATGTGGTCATTTTGGACGTCGTTATTTCATTTGATGATCGCCTTTTATAGGTTTCGTAGTCACCTAGAAATCCTTATAGTTTTACATAAGAGTTGAATTGCTAAATTGCAGCTTTCTAGCACTAACGAACACGGAACAAAGCCGTGGACGGACAGACAAACGGACGTGATGAAACTTTATAGTTTAGAACCCTTATGGGTACCTAGATGATTACGGAACCTTAAAAAGTGTATGCACAATTAGTAATTTTGCACCTAGGGAACGGAGATGCCAGTGCAGTATAAACATGAGCAATTAATTTGCAATTCTTAGTAATAACATTATGATTATGACCTTAAAATGATTCGGTGTTTTATTGAAAGTACCTAGATGTCTCACTGGGTTTGACCATTCAACAAAAAAACAACAAACAAACGATGATTTCAGCTCTAAACCTAAATGTAGTACCTGACATAAAGAAAGGAGGAAGGAGGCGTTAGCACTATACTTTATGAGAAATATTTCTTGCAATTTGGAAATTTAATTTAATCAAAAGTGACCAATATATTCATAATAATAATTAACATTATGGGATATACCACAAACAAAACCACAGAGGCAATACAATACTAACTGAAAACTTTACAGAAACATAAATATATGGCGTTTTCCTGCTACATGACATTGAAATACACTTACAATACCTACCTCTAACGAACGATTTAAAGGATTATGAAATTATTAATTGTGTAACAAGAAAGGAAGGCTGTTATTTACTGCGAACACTGAAGTCCTAGGCAATAAAAAAATCTATGCTCGCATTAGATTGTCCACATCGTATAATATTGTGTCAAAAAAGAAGGGGCTAATAATAGAGCCTTGGTGGACTCCGGCAATAATACTGCTAGCAGCAACGTCCACCAGATCATCGCACGGTTAACACAGTTAAAAGCTTTCTGTAAATCTGCGTGTCCAACAAAAGAATCGAAACCTTTTCCATGACGATCCAAATGGCAAAATCCATCTTTTAGGTATAGGAAAGCAGGTTTTTTTATCCCCCTTAAGATATATTAGCCCCAAACGGTGCTAAGTTACATCTCAACTCCATCTAAATGCATAACATACTCATTATGCGTATCGCCATGCCTTATCTAAATGAATCAAACGCATTCGAGCGACAAACTATGTATCCCAAGCCTCTCACTCATCTAATAACATATTCCAACCATCTGAGTTGCCTCCGCGCAGGTTTCTCACGCGTCCGCATACATTTCCATGTGTGCGTTTTATCTTAGTGTGCTAAAGGTTATGAAGTTATCCTCTTTGAAATTTTCCACGCAATCAATTCTCAACGGTATTCTGTTTATGTTTGAGTTGATTTTGATCGAGAATTTCAAGGGAGGTTAAGCTGTTTGGAAGAGGGATCGGTAAGTAATTTATTTCATTAGGAGAAGGCAGGATACATGTCCCTCGGAGTCTTCACGCAAGAGTGCTTCGCTGGTCGAAGCATGTCCAGACGAGAAAAAACACATAATGACCCCATCTTTAATGCGAACTCGCAAACCATTTAAGTGGATGGAAGAAACTGGTTAGGTTTTATCTTTTGTTGGGTTTCCGGTGGAATAAATTACGGCGACAATATACTGGAGTGTCCTTAGGTTATGTAAGACTGGCCTCGATTAGGTTTTCTTTTGCATAATTAGTTGTATCTTTACGAGACCAATTTAGTGGTAGAAAAAACCTATTTTGCTTACTCGTTTGTTTACATAAATACACATCAAAGTTAAATCGATAGCGTTATTTGAATGTGAAAAAATCAGTAGTAATTTATAATAATAACCGGCCAAGAGCATGTCGGGCCACGCTCAGTGTAGGGTTCCGTAGTTACTCTTCCGTCACATTAAGCTAAACTGGAGCTTAAAGTATAGTAAATTGTTAACCAAGGGATGAAACGGTACCTTTCACCCGAGTTAAACAAATAGGCAAATTTGCATAATCAGTACCTAATTAAATAAGTCTTTTTACTATGAAGGGAAAACTTTTTGCGATAACTCAAAAACAGCTAAACTGATCATGTCCGCTATAGTTTTCATTTAATGTCTTTCTTAAGCTCTACTTCCACGATTTTTTCCATATTTTTTGGGCCTATGGTTCAAAAGTTAGAGGGGGGGGGGACACATTTTTTTATTCTTTCGGAGCGATTATCTCCGAATATATTCACTTTATCAAAAAATGTTTCTTGAAAACCCCTATTAGTTTTGAAAGACCTTTCCAACGATACCCCACACTCTAGGGTTGAAGCGAAAAAAATAATTCACCCCCACTTTACGTGTAGGGGAGGTACCCTAAAAAAAATTAAATTTTTAGATTTTATTTTACGACTTTGTCGGCTTTATTGATTTATATATCCATGCCAAATTTCAGCTTTCTAGCACTAACGACCACGGAGCAAAGCCTCGGACAGACAGACAGACAGACAGACAGACAGACAGACAGACGGACATGGCGAAACTATAAGGGTTCCGTTTTATGCCATTTGGCTACGGAACCCTAAAAACCTGCCTTCCTATGAACCTAATTCTATAAGGCCGACTTGTTACAAAATCAATCCTAACTCCATCTTTATCTTAAAGACAATGATGATGCAGCCTCTGAATTAAGAAGCGAAAATAATTTGAAAAACGTCTATAATTTTCTTATGTGGATTGTGAAGTAATAATAAAATGAGAAAGTTGTGTTGATGTCCTTAAAGTAGTATTAATAGTTTTCTGCAACCCAAAGGTTTTTTGGAAGAGATCACTTCTTAGCGATAAGACCGCCTGTTGTTACCTAGCTTTTAACTGTATTTCATTTCCTGTGTATTTTTATCTGTCCATACAGAATGCACAATAAAGAATATTTACTTAGTAAGTAGGCCTTGTTGGGATTACTTCAGTTTCCTCACTGAATCAAGCAAGTTACTTATTTGAAGTAGGCAACCTAAGTGTCGGGTAGAGGCTACTGAAGTAATTAATGTCTTCTAAGGTTGCACAGAACATTGGCTAAGGGTTGCGTTTGAAAACAAACGGGTGAGAATTTGCAAACCGTTCGTCAACTTCAATGTACCCATTGTTCCAATTTATTTAATTCTTCAAGGTTCCAATTTGCTTGTCTGGGATGTTGAATAATTTTCTATGGAATTACCGTATTTACCTAACGTTGATGTTGATACGAGTAGTATGTGCTGGGAACTGTCCTAAATAGATCCCAGGGTGGAAATATTATTTTAATTTTAAACCCCCGACGCAAAAGGGAGTGTTATATGTTTCCTTAATGTTTGTATGTCTGTGGCGTGGTAGCTTAGCTATGTTCGAAATCGATCCAGCAGTTTGAAGAATATTAGCTCTTTTCCAAAATGATGTAAGGCATTTTTGGAATATAGGGTAGCGGTTTTTTTTAATTTAATAAGAATTCTATATGGTGATGACTTATTATAAAACAAACGCAGGTTAAATTGGTAACCAACCAGTGAAGCTATGAGAAACCTTTAGGACCCCAGGCAAGATGCGTCTCAGCTGCGTCATGCTTCGCCAACTTCCCCTCAAGCTCTCACCCTTCCGCAAAACTATCCTTTAAACACACATCCTTTAAGCTGACTTTCCTGTAACCCATCTAAGGGCCTACCGGGAACACCGAAGTTCGCAAATTGCGGGCATCTCTCTCTTTTACTCCAATTAAGACGTAATTAGAATGATAGAGAAAGATGCCCATAATTCGCAAACTTCGGCGTTCGCGGTAGGCCCTCTGATTTCACCAGAGACAAAGTGCATGAAGACTAAATACTACGTTGATAGCAGCAACGTTGATATTGCGATGGCTGAAGATTCTTGGTGAAAATGTATACGAAGGTCCTTACTCCTTAAATAGGTCGTATGTAGGTATAACGTTTTTGCAATGTCTGCTGTTAAATTGGGTGCCATTGAGGAGAGTTAAGAATGACTCACGTTAGACTGGTACGGGGCCGGGCCGGGGCGTCCGATACTTCGTTTTCTATGACGGGTGATCGCGGATCACGTGATGCTTTCTGTAGAAAACGAAGTATCTAAACTTATTTTTTAATATAATAGTGCTTTTGGTATAGTATTTTGGTATTATCCATCATGATTCTTCATTTTGGCGGGCATGTTAAATAAGCATGCCTTAACTATTAAACATTAACCCCCTTATTCATAAACGTGTACTAAAGTTACGATGCCGCTAATAATCGTTTGTCCCTTACCATCATACCAATACGTTGGAAAGGGACAAACGATGATCAGCGGCATCGTAACTTTAGTACACGTTTATGAATAAGGGGGATCTACACACATATCATAAACCCTCTTTGATGCGTTCAAAATCCGTAAATAATGGCCAACATTACGATAAACTGTTTTGTTACAACAAATTTCTTATCTGTGATAATGTAGTTATTGCTTCATAACTACATCAAAATCAATTTGGTTATGCATTCAAATTTGGAACATCTCAAGCAATTCGATTTAATTCGATAAAAAAAAAAATTAGAAACGTCGATATTATTTATGAAGACCTGTCCATAAAAAAGCGGCCAAGTGCGAGTCGGACTCGCGCATGAAGGGTTCCGTACAATTTAAGACGTATTAAAAAAAATCTTCTTATTAGATCTTGTTCAACATGTTACCACTTTGGACACACATTTTACCACTTTGGAACTGTCTCTCGCGCAAACTATTCAGTTTAGAAAAAAATGATGTTAGGAACCTAAATATCATTTTTGAAGACCTATCCATAGATACCCCACACGTATGGGTTTGATGAAAAAAAATTTTTTTTAATTTATTGACGTATTAAAAAAAAACTATTCACTAGATCTCGTTCAAACCAATTTTCGGTGGAAGTTTGCATGGTAATGTATATCATATATTTTTTTTAGATTTTTCATTCTGTTATTTTAGAAGTTACAGGGGGGGGGGGACACACATTTTTTCACTTTGGAAGTGTCTCTCGCGCAAACTATTCAGTTTAGAAAAAAATTATATTAGAAACCTAAATATCATTTTTGAAGACCTATCCATAGATACCCCACACGTATGGGTTTGATGAAAAAAAATTTTTTTTTAAATTTTTATGACGTATTAAAAAAAAACTACTTACTAGATCTCGTTCGAACCAATTTTCGGTGGAAGCTTGCATGGCAATGTATATCATATATTTTTTTTAGATTTTTCATTCTGTTAATTTAGAAGTTACAGGGGGGGGGACACACATTTTTTCACTTTGGAAGTGTCTCTCGCGCAAACTATTCAGTTTAGAAAAAAATGATATTAGAAACCTAAATATCATTTTTGAAGACCTATCCATAGATACCCCACACGTATGGGTTTGATGAAAAAATTTTTTTTTTTAAATTTTTATGACGTATTAAAAAAAATCTACTTACTAGATCTCGTTCGAACCAATTTTCGGTGGAAGTTTGCATGGCAATGTATATCATATATTTTTTTTAGATTTTTCATTCTGTTATTTTAGAAGTTACGGGGGGGGGGGGGGGGACACACTTTTTACCACTTTGGAAGTGTCTCTCGCGCAAACTTTTCAGTTTAGAAAAAAATGATATTAGAAACCTCAATATCATTTTTAAAGACCTATCCATAGATACCCCACACGTATGAGTTTGATGAAAAAAGATTTTTTGAGTTTCAGTTCTAAGTATGGGGAACCCCCAAAATTTATTGTTTTTTTTCTATTTTTGTGTGAACATCATAATGCGGTTCATAGAATACATCTACTTACCAAGTTTGAACAGTATAGCTTTTATAGTTTCGGAAAAAAGTGGCTGTGACAGAATCGGACAGACAGACGGACATGACGAATCTATAAGGGTTCCGTTTTTTGCCATTTGGCTACGGAACCCTAAAAATTGAGTGTCAGTTGTAAGTATGGGAAAACCCCAAATATTTTTTTTTCTATTTTTGTATAAAAATCTTAATGTGGTTCACAGAATACATCTAATATTTACTTACCAAATTTCAACAATATAGTTCTTATAGTTTCGGAAAAAAGTGGCTGTGACATAGACGGACAGACAGACAGACATGACGAATCCATAAGGGTTCCGTTTTTTGCCATTTGGCTACGGAACCTTAACAAGTTTTTGTAAAACAAAAATCCTAAAAAAACATTTTCAGTGCCAGTTTTACCATAACATTAATTTTTTATGTAAAAATATTCAAAAAAAAAAAATATTTTGCCAAAGTTTTAACACTTAAACTCATAACATGTTTTCCTTCTTTTGGCCTCAAAAGTGCGTGGTTAAAATCTTTCGGGTTCCTCAAAATTAATAAGGAATAAGAGAGACCAACATCGTTTATTCGTAAAAAAATAAAACACGTGTCACATACTCTAATTTTTCACAAACTCTTGCAGCCGCACTTCCGTACTTAAAAAAGTGTAGACACTACTTCCAAAAGGTACAATATTAATATAAAACAGCAGTAAATTAAAACGCTGTAAAATTGGGTAGTAAAGGTAATGAACGCAATACGTTTACGCGGTGGATAAATTTTGTCTACTTCCATATTCCGCGGGGCGGTCACGCAATATTTTTAAGGTTCCGTAAGATGTTTTCCATAAACCCTTAATTTTATAAATTATATCATATCAAAACTATCCTTTGCCCGCGACTTTGTCTGCGTAGAATTATGATTTTTGTGATTTGTGAACAAACTATTCCATGTTCTTCAGTTTAATGTTCAGCGTTTAAGTGAGAAGACATTACAGACTGGCGGACAAAGTTACTTTCATATTAGAAGGAATTGATTGACTTATTCGTAATAGTAGTTTATGTGCCTAATGAAACTCGCTTTCAGCTCGTTTTATAAATCCACACTCGTATTTAATGCGTACAACACATACACACATAATTATTATAAGCTCTTTATGATGTGTTCAGGAACCGCTATTGAGGCATTTGATCAGATACTTTCAATAAAACGACACGTCAAGATTGTTTACCCTTTTTCTAATGCTAACAAAAAGAAGTATGGAAATGCCGAAAAAATCAAATTCTTTTGTTTTATGGAGATGTTTGAAATGTGACTATCATTATTAAATCGATATGGACGTCATTTTTTACGCCATAATAACATTAACACAGATAAGAAATTTGTTCTAACCAAACAGTTTATAATTATGCTGGCTGTAATTTGCGCTTTTTAAACTTAGAGGGTTTATAATTTGTGTGTCCCTATATAAAAATGTTATATAGAACCCTTCTGCTTTTTAAAAGCACTCCCGTGGTGCTACTCTGCGTTCAGTACTATTATTTATATATGTATTCTGTGGCACTTCATCGCTATATTTTCACGAACGTAATGTTTTGCTCTTATCATTTCCAGAACGAATTGTTTTTTCCTTCAATGTTTTTGTTTTGACTTATTTGAATAATTTCTAATTCGTTTAGTGACAAATGAACCAAAACATAATAAATTCGTAATGATTGTTGTGAACAGCAAAAAAATACATTTTGTGTCTCAAAATGTGAAAGTGGGAAATTTATTATGGAAATAAACCATAAATGGCTCAACAATCAAAGTCCGTGACTGTACAAGTTGTTCAAAAATATCTGAACATCCACTTTTACGGCTTGATAGTAGAGTGAAACGATATTTCTGGGCACTTTGATCCAAAATATTGATTGACAACCAGACAGAAGTTTTTGTGGCAAAATAAAGTGATTGACAAAATCAAATATCGACATGTCTATTATCGATGTTACCTTAGCGTTATAGATATTTTTAACATTGTATAAAAAGATAGCTACCGCGAAATACACAACACGTTCGATATATTCTTTGATACACTCATTGGTATCTTTCTTATTTTTTGACACTGTATTCTACAGTTTACGTTTTTATTTTTAAATACTTAATATATGTAAATAAGAAAATTTGGTCGGATTGGTAATTGATTTGCATTCCTGAAATATCCCGGTAAATTATAGCAAGTAGAATTTACATCTTTTAATTATTCATCTATGACTGACTTATCGATGTTATTATGTGTCGATGTTTCATATTCTCAAGCACTCGTTTTTGCCACAAAAACTTCTATGTCTGTTGACAACTGTACATTCAAATACATGGATAAGTACTTAATTGACAACCTCCCGGTAGAGTTTCCATGCACAAGTCAAAAGGAAACCAAAATAAAATTCGAAAAAACATAAAAAAATTTGGCCTCCACTGATTGGTCGCGGCGCCGTTGCCGCTTGGGCTCACTTGAGATGCGCATCCTCTATCCCTTTTCTTCTTACTCGTTTGTTCAACTGTATATCTCTCTTTAAAGTCCGCAGGATCGTCTCGCTTCAAGAATCAACCGAGATAATTTATCTGGAAGCTTTGAACTTCGAACGTGAGTCTTTTTTTAATACGAAGGGCCAATGAAATCGAAGTGGCCAGTGTTTATAAACATATAGTAAATGGGAGGTAATTTATAGATAATTATAGGCAAGTATATAATATATCAAACCATTTCCGTCAGTATAAAAAGCGTCAAAATTAAAAAAATTAAGTAGGCACGGAGGGTTATGGTCTCATAGAAAATTTGAATTTCGCGACTTTTTCTACTGACAAAATTGTTTGACAGACTTTATTCATATAGTTAAAAAAAAAATCTAGGTTCAAATTTTTTTTTTAAATTAGGGCAATTTTTTTTTGGTATTCTCATCCCGTCAAATATGTATGTACATGTAAAATAAATAGTGTAAGTAAATTTTATTATCGGAATGTCTTTGTATGCAAATGTTCTATATGTTGTAACCTAGATAGCAATAAGCATCGCTATCCAGAGGGGCAATGCAGCCAGCCTTCTGGGCACCCTGCCAAGCGGTCTCGATCTGGGACAAATTTTTTATTTATAAGTTATTAATTTAAGTTTTTAATTGTTTTTCCACCCATTTGTGTTTACTTTTCTAATAAAATTCCTAAAACCTAGATAGTTTAAAAAAATATCAAAGTAGGTATTACCAATTCAATTAAACTTACAACCCTGTTATAATGTCATGTCTTAGTGACTCAAATAAATAAAATATTAAATAAATACCAGTTTTATTCGACCATCCGCAAACTTTTCTTGGACACATTATTACCAACGTGACTACATTTTTATGATAACTTGGTATTTTTCATAACATTTCAGGGATCCAATTTTCTCCACGATAACACAATTAAATTAACATTTCTAACAAACGTTTAAAACCACAAATAAAAAGCGGCCAAGTGCGAGTCGGACTCGCGCATGAAGGGTTCCGTACCATTTAAGACGTATTAAAAAAAAATCTACTTGCTAGATCTTGTTCAACATTTTACCACTTTGGACACACATTTTACCACTTTGGAACTGTCTCTCGCGCAAACTATTCAGTTTAGAAAAAAATGATGTTAGGAACCTAAATATCATTTTTGAAGACCTATCCATAGATACCCCACACGTATGGGTTTGACGAAAAAAAATTTTTTTTAATTTATTGACGTATTAAAAAAAAACTATTCACTAGATCTCGTTCAAACCAATTTTCGGTGGAAGTTTGCATGGTAATGTATATCATATATTTTTTTTAGATTTTTCATTCTGTTATTTTAGAAGTTACAGGGGGGGGGGACACACATTTTTTCACTTTGGAAGTGTCTCTCGCGCAAACTATTCAGTTTAGAAAAAAATTATATTAGAAACCTAAATGTCATTTTTGAAGACCTATCCATAGATACCCCACACGTATGGGTTTGATGAAAAAAATTTTTTTTTTTAAATTTTTATGACGTATTAAAAAAAAACTACTTACTAGATCTCGTTCGAACCAATTTTCGGTGGAAGTTTGCATGGCAATGTATATCATATATTTTTTTTAGATTTTTCATTCTGTTATTTTAGAAGTTACAGGGGGGGGGGACACACATTTTTTCACTTTGGAAGTGTCTCTCGCGCAAACTATTCAGTTTAGAAAAAAATTATATTAGAAACCTAAATGTCATTTTTGAAGACCTATCCATAGATACCCCACACGTATGGGTTTGATGAAAAAATTTTTTTTTTTAAATTTTTATGACGTATTAAAAAAAAACTACTTACTAGATCTCGTTCGAACCAATTTTCGGTGGAAGTTTGCATGGCAATGTATATCATATATTTTTTTTAGATTTTTCATTCTGTTATTTTAGAAGTTACGGGGGGGGGACACACTTTTTACCACTTTGGAAGTGTCTCTCGCGCAAACTTTTCAGTTTAGAAAAAAATGATATTAGAAACCTCAATATCATTTTTAAAGACCTATCCATAGATACCCCACACGTATGAGTTTGATGAAAAAAGATTTTTTGAGTTTCAGTTCTAAGTATGGGGAACCCCCAAAATTTATTGTTTTTTTTCTATTTTTGTGTGAACATCATAATGCGGTTCATAGAATACATCTACTTACCAAGTTTGAACAGTATAGCTTTTATAGTTTCGGAAAAAAGTGGCTGTGACAGAATCGGACAGACAGACGGACATGACGAATCTATAAGGGTTCCGTTTTTTGCCATTTGGCTACGGAACCCTAAAAAACCATGTAATCAATTTAATTTAAATAATAACAATAGTACTTGCAAACAAACCGCGAACTATAGATTTTTCCGGTTCATTCTCCACTGAAATATGTGCGTACACAAAATGTACAGAATACCATTTTAATAAAATATATGTGTTCATATTTTAGATGTTGACCATTGTGTTCTACGTTAAATATTTGTATACAATATGCACCGTATATCCTTGTAATAAGAACGATATTTACTTACTTCTGTATGACGTCGACTGTGATCTTGCGATAATCTGTGGTGGCTGTGGTGGGTCCAAGGCCGTTCATTGTTTGATGTAGGTACTGGTTTTCTTGAAATTGGGAACTATGAACCGCATACTTTATACGCACAATAAGCTATAAAAGTAGGGAATCAGACTTCGCGTTAAAAGATCTTGGGCGTTTTCTAAAATAAACATTAAAAACCTGATTCTTACAAATCTGAACTTTCTTGTGCGCTCTACTCAGAATCGTTAGCATTCTCCATCCTACCATTAAAAATCCCGTTCCATTACGTCATTTTTTTTTTTTTTTTTTTTGTTTATTTCACAAATCACAATATACAATGTACTTATAATTAAAGTTTCGCCAAACTGTAAAACAGTTTGTTGGCGATGCGCTCCAACTAAACTAAAACAATAATAGGTACTGCTTGAGAGCCATATATCGACAACACAGCTGTTACCCGGCCAATAATAATCATGATATAGTGTGAAAATTATTTTCACTTGTATGAACGTGACGTAGTGGAAATTACAGTTTCCATATAAATTACTACTTGCTAGATCTCGTTCAAACCAATTTTCGGTGGAAGTTTGCATGGTAATGTATATCATATATATTTTTAAAGATTATTCATTCTGTTATTTTAGAAGTTACAGGGGGGGGGGGGACACTTTTTTTCACTTTGGAAGTGTCTCTCGCGCAAACTATTCAGTTTAGAAAAAAATGATATTAGAAACCTCAATATTATTTTTAAAGACCTATCCATAGATACACCACACGTATGGGTTTGATGAAAAAAGATTTTTTGAGTTTCAGTTCTAAGTATGGGGAACCCCCAAAATTTATTGTTTTTTTTCTATTTTTGTGTAAACATCTTAATGCGGTTCATAGAATACATCTACTTACCAAGTTTGAACAGTATAGCTCTTATAGTTTCGGAAAAAAGTGGCTGTGGCTTAATCGGAAAGACAGACGGACATGACGAATCTATAAGGGTTCCGTTTTTTGCCATTTGGCTACGGAATACTAAAAAGCTACAAACATGTGAACTGTCATGACAGTCATGACACCAAAGGACTAGGCGTCAAAATGGTCCATAAACTAACAAAGTTGAGAATTAGGTCATAGATATGTATTTCTATGTACTTCATTTCGTTCTATGGGCACCAAGCGGAATTCCATTGCAGAACTGAGATATTTGTATTTTAGTCAAAATGTCATAGACCTTTATTACCTAGGCAATAGAGTCGGCGAATGATTTGCCGCGTATGCAGCGGTGCGCGAACATCTACCCTGCAGCAATGAATTTATTTATATGGACTCTATTGCCTAGGTTATAAGGCTGATGATCAATGAGCGGAATTCTTCATAGCAAAAATCAAACTGTCAGAGGCATTGACCTAACTGTTTTATCGACTTATCGATGTTACGGAATAATATCGCATTAGGTATCCATAATCAACTTAAAAGATTATTCTGTAACATTTGACCTCTTTGATAAGCAACTTGCATCTCCGTATTAAAGTAAATCATGTCAGCGTCACATATGTCATTTATGTCACTTGAGTTTTCATGAGTGATTTCCGTGCCGTGTTACTAAAATGGTTAATCCTAAAAGAAAACAATAAAAAAATGGATACAGAAAGATTCTTATTTCAGTTTCAAAGAAGATTCTTCCACTATATATTGCTCTAAATGTTACGTTCATTTACATCATAAAAGTATTTTCTGTTTTATTCTTTACTATTATACCAAAATACAGTGGCGGTCAGCTAATTAGGGACACCTGTGTTTCGTTAAGTGACAAATATTTATCGATAAGTCGATAAAACAGTTAGGTCAATCCCTCTGACAGTTTGATTTTTGCTATGAAGAATTCCGCTCATTGCTGATGATATTTTGACTAGAATAGAAATATCTCAGTTCTGCCGTTTCAGCTTGGAAAAAATTGTTTTCGTATTTTAGGATGTCTGATTGTTCTCTTATTACGCCACTGTACTATAGGGACCGTGCGCGTTGGAGGGTCTGCCATCTTGTGGCCTGAATCGGAACTATAAACATGCACATGTACACGTCACGTGTTTTCTTGTGCATAGTAGGTTCTGCCATCTTGTGGGCTATATCGGAACAAAAAACATCACATTTACGCCTCGCGCCAAAAATCTGACGGCTCCTGTGCTGCCTCCTACAGTTCATGCACGCTTCCTATTATTAAATATTGTCAGACTAACAAAAAACATTTGTTCTACATACCTAATGTATTAGTACATACCCGTACGGACCATAAGACATACCTTTCCAGTTTTTTAATATTTGAATGATTTGTCATAATTTGGTCAAGGTTCTCCATTGTTGATTGTTTTCGTTTTTTCAAAATTGTGAGCATTGGACCGCAGACGCATGTAGGCATTCAGGGCGCCTTTAATGTATTCAATTATACATCACTGATGAAGATAATAACTGACAGATTTTATTATTTATTAGTCTTTGGCAGTGGTGCCGAGCGAGCTACGAGCTTACGACAGGTGCACGCGCACAATACTGCGATCGATCGTAAAGACCAACGTGCCAACCGTAGAACCGTACCAAAGCTTTGTAGCGTAGTCATCCCTCTCTATCACTCTTCCATATTAGTGGGACGGTGACAGTTACGTTTCGTTCGCTACGGAGCGAACGATTGGACGTTATCTACGCGCCTTACCGCGTAGAACTAAAATCGTTTTTACAGTACATACTACTTTATAGCACTAGTGCGAGAAGTAGCATATTATGTTACTGTGTCGAACATTTAAAGGGCCATATGTACTGTAAAACGTTGTACGATACATGTGCGAATAGGTAATTCGCAACTCGTGTCGATTTAAAACACTCCCTTCGGTCGTGTTTTAATTTATCGCCACTCGTTTCGAATTTCCTATTTTTCGCACTTGTATCGTAATGTACTATTTTAGGGTTCCGTAGCCAAATGGCAAAAAACAGAACCCTTATGGATTCGTCATGTCTGTCTGTCTGTCCGTCCGTGTTACAGCCACTTTTTTCTGAAAGTATAAGAACTATACTGTTGAAACTTGGTAAGCAGATGTATTCTTAATGCGGATTAAGATTTTCACACAAAAATATTAAAAAAAAACCAATAAATTTTGGGGGTTCCCCATACTGAACTGAAACTTAAAATTACTTTTTTCATCAAACCTATACGTGTGGGTTGGGATAGGTCTTCAAAAATGATATTCAGGTTTCTAATATCATTTTTTTCAAAACTGAATAGTTTGCGCGAGAGACACTTCCAAAGTGGTAAAATGTTGCTAACTCTACTTTTCTTTCCACAGGCAACTAATACCCAGCCAGACAATTCTAATAATCTCAAACACAATTTGTTTGCGTTGTTTTATCACAGAGTTCCCATGTCCAAGTCTCCATCATCAGATCAGTTCCACGTCAACATAATATTGAATTGTCATCCGATTTACATATGCATGCAAAATTTCAGCTCAATCGGATATCGGGAAGTGGGTTAAATATAGCTTCCAAGATTTGATCCACACTAACATACAACAGTAGGGCTAAGATGGCCGGTTCTTTATCATTTGTCAAATGATAAATTCCATAGTGGCTGACAAATCGTTTTGACAGTTCGAAAAAAGTAACTGCTTTTACTAGCATACTTGCATGCTACTACGTAATCATGGCACGAGCATAAAAGTCGTTATTTTACGTAACAGAGCAGGTGCGTCGGCGCACTCGTTCTATCCCTGTAATGTGGGGTGCTATCGGTTGACACGTCACGGAGCAGAAGTCAGTGCCAGTAAAACAGATGATAATATACCTCCACCGACGAACAGCTGCCAGCCTGGATCCAGAAGGATAATATTCGGATAATTTCAGAAATTACTACTAATTATTAAAAATCATATAAGAGTTTCTGTTCCGAATTAATAAATAATAAAATAAAATAAAAAAAGCCTTTTATTTCCTGCAAACTAAGACTATACATTTTGCCATAGCTAAAAACACTAAATCTAGATTATGATTAACACTTTTTTTTTATGCTAATAGTACTTAAAGTTCAAGAACCCCTCCGCAGCTGAAGGCCTCCTCCAAAGATGCCCAGTTTGCTCTGTTCTGGGCTATTTGCATCCAGTTTGGACCAGCTATTTTATTTATCTCGTCCGCCCATCTTGTTCGCGGTCTTCCGTTTCCGCGTTTCCCACGTGGGCCTTTCCACGATGTCACTCTTAGGGTCCATCGGCTGTCTCTCAGTCGTGCTACATGCCCGGCCCATTTCCATTTTAGCTTTTTGGCATATTTTAGAGCATCTATAGCTTTTGATATGCTTCTTATTTCAGAGTGCCGTATTTTTTGGATTTTTTTATATATAGCATGCTTCTCTCCAGGCCTTCCGAATTATCCACCACTTTTTTAGTGTTTTTTTGTTTTCGGAAATACACCTTATAGCAAACTTGTTGCACGACAAGAGTCGTGGAATATAAGGAAACTAAAACATTCTATGACTCTTTTCTTTCCACACAGACTCAACGCAACTGTTGAACGAACTGGTTATGTTATAGTTTTAATAATTATTTTCTAAAACCAATATATGTGTCATATAAAAGCCAACACAGCAACATCCTCAGTAAAATAGCAATAGACAGATGGACCAGTGTCGCACCAGAAGCGTTGTTATTTACCTTTTTGGTACGGAGCCCTAAAAAGTGGATGTTGCTGACTTTGCTTCTATTTGACTCATGTGTGATCAATTTACTTCATCAGTTTTTTTTTTCATTTTGCCTCTACTTTTTAATGGAAATGAGTAAGACTCTATTTTAATACGTAAGCAAAGGCAGCAGGTGTTACCCGCCCTCGTTATGTCCCTATAATGTGGGGTGCCATCGATTGACACGTCACGGTATAAGTTATAGCCTGGATATAGCCTAAAGGTAGGTCTTTAGGCATTCATATTATGCCTTTAGGGGTTTAATACGTATTTAATAACCTAGTGTTCGTGTTTTGCACCTATGTTTGAGTCACGGGTTTGAATTACGTGTAGTTCATGTTTGACTTTTGATTATCATTATCATGCTAGGTTCTTGGGTTTCATTCTGGCCTCCGATCTTCGATAACAGAAACATATTAACAGGATATGCTTAACACTATACTCATAATACCTCGACGTATGCTTATCCTGTCTAGGGAAAACATGATGACAACTTACCACGCATACTGTCATTCTGTTTCGTCGAATGGAGGAGACTTATGGGGTTTGGCTGCTGAAAGAAAATTATAAGGAAAATGGCACTAGCCGCCCGTGACGCGCCAGCTTGTCAGTTATTTGTGGACTTTCAGATTCTAATGCTAATACCTGCTTTATTAATTTTGGAGGTAGGTAAATATGTATGTTAGACTATATTAAGAAAAAAATAGTTACTCGGAACCCTCCTACGCTGCTTCGCAAATAGAGAACCTCTCTACTCCTATGGTTGGTTCTACCAGCAATATGCCCTACCTACTATCATTTATGTACA
This sequence comes from Cydia pomonella, assembly GCF_033807575.1. NCBI lineage: Eukaryota > Metazoa > Arthropoda > Insecta > Lepidoptera > Tortricidae > Cydia > Cydia pomonella. The sequence goes on from NC_084724.1 coordinate 9,324,980, forward strand.
CCATCTTTGAGACATATTAACATTATATGCTTTAAAGTCACCGCCTTTCATTTTGATAGTAGCACAATGCACCATTAGGTACGTTCGAAGATACACTCGGGGAATACAAATAGTGTTTTTCTATGTCATATTAATAAGTACTTTGTCGTGACTCGGCATGCGAGGCTCGCATCCATCATCGATTTGTGGTGGATTATGGAAGAAAGTTAATTGACAGATTACATCTATGTTATAAAATACTTCGGCAGCGCTGAAAGCTAACTGTCCTATCAAAACAAACTGGAGAAGGTTTGAGTCCCGACTTAGCATGTGTTTATTATTATTTGTGTGACGGGCACGAATATTTTTACCGTTTAGATAACGTTCACATACCTATATAACGAAGGAGTGCTCCGAGGAATTAATCCCTGCCGCTTCTTTCCGCCATCACTCTACGCGACATTTTCATCTTTACCACTTAGGTGGTTGGCAGTCCTCAACTATTTTTTTCTCCTAACTACTTGCCTGAGCAACTAGCTAGTTATAAAAGCTAACTTTAATTTTATCGTTAATCATAAATCACGATGATAACAGTAATATTATCTTCGGTTACCGCGAAAGTTATAAAAAATTATCATTTATTTCGACCATCTGGGATCATACAACAAACACAACAACATAATACATTACAACAAAATAAATAAATTAGTTAAGTAACAAAATTGAACAACATTATGATAAATTAATGAAATAAAACTATTTTAACCGATTACACCGCATATAATGCCGCCGACGTTTCGATTGAACCCTTAACAGTGTTCGTGGTCAACGGGTCACTGAAGAAAAATATTCACCTCCGTCAAAATTACAAAACGCAAAACTACCCATATTTAGAAATAATAAGCAAAAACTGTAAAGACTACTAGTACTAGTTATACCTGAAAACTGGCTCATAAAGCTAGTTATATAAAACAATTATTTTAAGTAACGTCAAATGTCCACAACATTCAACACTACCTATGGTCTTACATGTAAGATTCATTGTTAAAAGTTCATGGAATTTCTTGTCTAGAAGTATGAATCTTACATGTTTTGTCAATCAATTGTATATTACTAATATTATATTCGAGTAACAACCAACCTATTACAGCATTATTGTTACCAATGTGAAAACAACCTTAATGTCATAGAAATAGAGATCTATGTTTTCTTAGCCAAATTTCAATATCCTGGCATAGGTAAATGATGGTTTACTAAAAAAAAGTTACAATGGAAAATATTTAATTGATTGGATAAATAAGATTGATATAAATATTAGAATGTTCAAAATATTGTTAATAATATTATTACAGATTTAAATTTTATTATAAGTTTGTTATTTATTTAGGCAATTTATTTGCCAGCGAGAACTGCTTTAGTTTTTTTTAAAGGTTTGCTTTGGCGCCAATTTCGATGTTTTAAAAAAGTAGCGGTGATGATTTTCATTATTGATTGTCGAATTTTCATGTTTAATGTATCGATACATATTGGATGAGAATTAAATTATTTTAAGTAATACAAACTGAAGTCTTTCAATGAAATTTGTTTCATACAGTTACAGTCATGTGTCTTGTTTATTCCTTTATTAAATGGACTGGACCCACTGGATCTAGATATCTGGATGTATTCTAAATTCATTATACATTCGCGAAATAATCCGTTTGACTCGTCTTATTGAATGATAACAATATTTTTACTCTGACAGCCTCTGTTCACTCAGATAGAGCCAAAGAACAATCCCCTTGTTTAAACTTGGCACGAGCCATTGTTACAACACGCACCCGACACCCATAATATTTGTGAACGATCGTTCAATATTTTAATTATATTTTAGACGAGACACCTCGTTACATTACCACGTATTTCATTCGTAAAGATTACTGCCGACTGTATTTTTCTGCAAGTCAACATTCTCTCTCTCTCATTTTAGCGGTTATCCTGATTGCGTCCTCGGATGCTGTTTCAGAGCCTCCCTTTGGACTGCTAGTGTTGGTTAGGACTCAAGTCCTTAGAGTACTCTGCTTTAAGACTCGACACAGTTTTTCAGACTCTTGTCATTAAGTCGAAACATGAGTCCTTATCGAGACCCAATTCTTTTGTAAAGACTTAAGTCCTTTAAAGAGAAAACTCAAATTATGTACAAAATTGTTCTAAAAGGCATTGTCTACACATTAAATTCATGGGTTATGCACATATCATTCCCTTTATGTTACTCGTAGATTAAATGAAGCCTTTAAAATTTTTGACGAAGTCTTTATTCGAAGACACGAGTCAATTGCTAGCTGCTAGAGGTAGACATTTGTCAGATCTTCCGTATACAATTGCCAACCCTGAATAACATATTTATGAAATAATATTGAGTAAATCTTGCACTTAATATAATAAAAATTTAAAAACGAAGTGTATCACTCTTATTTGCCCACCCTGTACTTATTCGTAAATAAAAACTATACGGTGAAATTACACAATTATTAAATAGAGAAAATGTGCACTATTTTAAATACCAAAAGCAGCATACAAAACAGTTGTTACAATTACAACATTATAACCTCAAGCCTACCCCAGCTGCACCCCAAGACACGCTTCCGGGAGGGCCGGGGTTCATATCCGGGCAGGGGCAGTTGCCATGGCGATCGTACAGGTGATTGGGCAACTTTGATAGGATATTGGATAAATGCACTGCCCAAGTGCGTGTTGGACCATGTAGGGGGTAATTTTAAGCAACGTCTACTAGTAGGTACAAGGTTTTCTGGAAGAGATCACTTTTTAGCATGAGATCTTTTATTCTAGCGCGTTGTCACATCCATTTCTATAAATGCTGATTGTACAACTAAGATATTCAAATACATAAAGATTTCAACTTTCAAATAAGTTTTAGGCATAATTTAATTTTTGGTACAAGATTTTATCGCTGACTGTACTTTTCTTACCACAGGCAACGAATAGTCATCGAGGCAATTCTAAAAACCCAAACACAATTACGTTGCGTAGTTTTATCACAGGTTCCTATGGCCACCTCCTGTCTCCATGATCAGATCAGTTCGATGGTACCATGACATTGCATTGTGACCCGACTTACACGGGAAGTGGGTCAAATTTAACTTGCAAGATTTGACCCGTACAAACATACATCGGTACATTGCAAGTTAAATAAAAGCTTGTAAAAAATCGTTACACAAAATCTAATAAACAAATTAATAACCACGCCAAATGAAATCGTGATAATTAGTAACAGGTCATAGCACAGATCAGAACTACCCCTCGCAATATTGGTAACAGTAGTACTGTTTAATGGCCCGTCCACACAATGCGACATATGCGGATAAAGTCAGTAACTGCCTCAAATGAAATCGTGACAATTAGTAAGTCAGTAGGTCACAGAACATATGAGAACTACGTCCTCGAAATATGTACGCTTTGGTGATGATAGTACTGCATAATGACTCGTCCACACAATATGATATATTCGGATAAAGTCAGTTACATCGCCAAATGAAATCGTGATAGTAGTAATATTACAGCAGATATCAAAACTACTCTCCGCGTAAAGCATACTTTACGCTGTGGTAGCATCATCTGATAGAGTAGGTCGAAAATCAAAATGGATAATAGTTAATTGCACGTTCTATTTTATTTATCAGACTCCTACTACTCCTAGAACTCGGTAATAGTCTGGACGAAGCATAAATTCAGGTAACTGCACCACATATTTAGGGTGGGATGCGCCGGGAAGTTGAACGCAGGAGATTGACAGGCGATTTATATGTATTTTATCAAAGAAAATCCTCCCTAGGACTCACTGGTCGAATAGTGTGGATGAGCCGTAAATTCACGTAACTGCAGTAGGGTGGGATCTGACCGAAAGTCGGACGCAGGGGACCTTGACAGACGATTTTTATTTTATCAGAGGAAATCCTCCCTAGGACTCACTGATCGAATAGTGTGGACGAGCCATAAAGTCACGTAACTGCAGTAGGGTGGGGTCCGACCGGAAGTCGGACGCAGGGGAGATTGACAGGCGATTTTTATTCAAAGCAGCGTGAAGCTAGTCAAATTTCTTGATTTTACCTACAAGTAACTTATGTAGAGGTTTTCTAGATATATAGAAAATATTAAAATAGCGACAGTTACAATTGCAAGTTTAATAAAGTACATACCTATATAAATTATATAATTAATAAACTTATTTCCAGTAGTCGTTAAAAGCGCTTTGTAAACACTAGGAACAGTTCATCTATTGCACTTTCGTGCAATAGATGAACTCGTATCTTTGAAACTACTTCGTCTATTGGTCACTTTCTAGCCTCCTCACCAATTTACTATTGACCAACTATTGACGAAAACTTGTCTAAAATAGTTGAACTGCGTTTAACCTTATGGAACTCGGTACTTTAACAAAAACAAATACTTAATATGCCATGATAAATGTAGAGTAATTAAATTATGAATTATAATGAGAGTGTCGACTTGTGACATGACGGATGGAGGAGGGGAGATTTGTGTTTTCGTGTTGACTTCTGACCCAAATTAAGCCTTGCCAGAAATAGTACGAGGACCTTAACGGAGTGTTGAAATAGTATTTTTCACCACACCAACTGGTAAAGGCCTTCTTGATTGTTCAAAAACTAATGAGAAAGTTGAGTTTTATCTACATGCGGGGCAAAGTAATCAGATGCAATTTTGAGTTGTTTCCTTATGTTAGCTAGTAGAATTGACTATTAAATGATGATTTTAAATGATAAATTTTTATTACGTTCATTTGGATTTAATTTGGCTTGATTTTTTGGTAATTTATAGTTAGTATTTTCCTCACGGTGAAAAAAATTGTGTTTCACTCGAAGGCAAAGTTTGTTTAATCCTCGTGCCTTGAAACCCTCGCAACGCTCAAGATTCCACTTTTGCTACGCTCATGGTTCAATTTTGGAATCTTTCGCTTGCTCGGGTATCAATATTAGCACGAGTGGTTAAACAACAACTTTGCCCCTTTGTAAAACATTAGATGGTTCATATCACCCAAGGCAGGCATTCACTTTTAAATTTATTCTAAGCTTAATAGCGACGTTTGCAGACGTTTTGGCTTATTAAAAAATTATTTAATATGGATAGCACATCGTAACTGGTAAATTTCCAATATGACTTGGAACTCCGGTAGCCGTTTAAGAAGTGTAACGTACTGTATATGTCGCTATGGTCCCCGAGACCCATATGGTGGGAAAATTTGCTGACCATGGACGAGGTCTTGGTGGCTCAGATGGCAGAGCGCTGGAGTATCGATCCAGATGCCGTGAGTTCAAGTCTCACCTAAGGCAGTAATGTTTCTTCTTTTAAATTTATTCTAAGCTTAAAAACATTATATTTTTATCTTTGTTATCTTTAAAGAAACCTATATCAAGATAACCGGATTTCACTACCAAAGTAACATCTTGCGAAGACCTGCAACTCCAAATCCAATAAGATGGGAAACCTATCAAATTACAAATCTATTTTACAGACGATATCCCCTAGCGCGTGATTTATTTTGGACATGCTTCATTACATGATCATTATACCTCGTATTTAGGATTCCGTAGTCAACTCGGAACTCTTATAATCAATCAATCAATCAATCAAAATATTCTTTATTCAAATAGGCCTAGCAACAAGCACTTTTAAATCGTCAAATTTTACAAATATCATCTTAATCTAAATATCAGAGCAATTTATTGATGCAGTTATTATTGTTCTAAAAAAAACATTGAACTATTATAGATATGGTAAACTTAATAATAAGAATTTCACAAAAAGATCGTCAAACATCAAAATTGTATAAAAATACTAGTCTAGAACCTTTCTAGAATAAAATCTAAATGTCAAAAAATACGGTAGATATATACATTGAATTATCAATTTCATCATTAATAACATAACAATAAATAATTCATTCTTTACAATCACACTTAATCCCACGGTGTTTCATCATTCATGTAGTCTTGTGTGCTATAATAGGCTTTAGAGATAAGCTTACGTTTTACATAATTTTTAAATTTACTAACAGACAATTCAGTTATAATATTAGGAAGTTTATTGTAAAATCTTACACAATTACCCATGAATGATTTCTTAATTTTATGGAGCCTAGTGAAGGGCACTGCGAGCTTATGCTTATTTCTAGTATTAATATTATGTATTTCACAGTTTTTCTTAAAACTGGCAATGTTTTTATGTACATACAGAATATTCTCATAAATATATTGACAGTGTACTGTCATTATGTTAATGTCCTTAAACTTATCTCTAAGTGTGTCTCTATGGTACATTTTATATATTGCACGAATAGCCCTCTTCTGCAGAACAAAAATGGTATTTATCTCTGAAGCACTACCCCATAGTAAAATACCATATGACATAATGCTATGAAAGTAACTAAAGTAAACTAATCGAGCTGTTTTCACGTCTGTTAACTGACGGATCTTGCTCACTGCAAAAGCTGCAGAACTCAGTCTATTCGAGAGATTAGCAATATGGGGACCCCATTGTAGTTTAGAATCTAAAGTTATACCAAGAAAAACTGTGCTATCTACTAGTTCCAATTCCTCATCCTTGACAATGACACCTGTTTGCTCATTCCTTATGTGACTTGTAACAAACTTAATGCACTTAGTCTTTTTCTCATTTAACAATAAATTATTAACATTAAACCAATTTACTACTTTAGAAATAGCATTGTTTACATCACTGCAAGCTTGTTGCTGTCGTTTGACTTTGAAAATAAGTGAAGTATCGTCTGCAAACAATACTATGTCATGGTGGGTCTTTACTAGGTAAGGCAGGTCATTAATGTAGATAAGGAACAGGAACGGCCCCAATATTGATCCCTGCGGTACACCCATAGAGACCAATAGTTAATAATATAGTTTCGCCATGTCCGTCTGTCTGTCTGTACGCGGCTTTGCTCCGTGTTCGTTAGTGCTAGAAAGCTGCAATTTGGCATAAGTCATGCATGGCGATAGAATGGTAAAATAAAAACTACAAAAAATATTTTTTGAGGGTACCTGCTTATACAAAATATTTTTTTTTTCGCTTTAACTCAATCGAATAAGGGTCTCCATTAACCATTTTTTGATAAAGTCATTATTTTCGGAAATAATCGTTCCGGAAGAACAAAAAATATGTGTGTTCCCGCCCCTCTAACTTTTGAACCTTGGGTCTAATAAATATGGAATTTTATTTAAACAAAAGCTTAATAAATACTGTTAATGAAAACTAAAGCGAACATGATCGGCCTAGCCATTTTTGTGTTATTGCAAGGTCTTCTCTTCTTAGTAAAAAGACGTACAAAGCGCTGTTAATATAATGTACGTGAGTGTACTAATATCCCCCGTTTAGCGTATTCCGACAGAATGGTAACTACGGAACCCTACACTGAGCATGGCATGACATGGCATGGCCGATTTTTTAAGGTTAGAATTTTTCTAAACTCAAAGGTATAGTGGTAATTAACTTTTTCTTCCGAATTATATGATATCTAATATTGCGGTACAATAATATGTAAACTTCAGTATAATTTAGTTAAAAGTTGAGGTTATAACATTTCTAATCTGAAAAAAAAACGGACTATAGATCATTACTTAGATACGTAATGCGATTTTGCTCACTGCGTGAGACAATTGAGGTGACCAATTCATTCGAATGTCATTTCAACGTGCGAGGCCTAAAGTAAGTTCGAATGACTTGAATTCTATTCATCTCGCAGATCCTGTCTTGGTGTTTTTGAGTTCTTTCAACCCAGAATCACTAGTATATTCAACCCTGATGGTATTAAAAAAAGTTCCAATAATTTGTATGATAATTTGTAGTTACGTCACGTACATACTAAAACGTAATGGAACGGACATATTGGGACATATTTATTTAAGGAGAATGCTGTCAGTTATGAGTAAAATGCGCATAATAATATTCAGATTTGTAAGAATCAGGTTTTCAATAACTATTTTAGAAAACGCACCGCTACACTCGTGAAATTTCATTTAATTTCAGCAAGTCGTTTTAAATGTGAGCGTAATTTTAAGTGTATGATTATGATGGCGGCGATCGTGTGACTTAATAACCAGTGTCTAACTCGGCCTTCATCAGTGAAGAATTTGTTGTAGGCATACATGATGCTTTGAAAACGTTATTAAGAGGACAAAGGCGTCTTCTGGGAACGCGGTGGTTGCCATGGCGACGCGCCGCATCAACACGCCGCGCGTGTGAATATCCAGGTGACCTGATAAGGGCGAGGGCGTAGCGGGTGCGAAGGATGTCTTCTTAAAATTACTCGCCTTTTAATACAAATGAATGAATGAAAACTCCTATAGTTTGCGTGACTGTTACATAATGAAAGGCATTAAAATACGAGTGTGGGGTTATGATACAAGCAAAGCTAGTTTCATAATAAAATTTCACGAGTGTTTTAATGGCTAATTCGATTAAGATGCAATTGTGAACTTCAAATAAAGCTACGCCGGCACTAACACTACACCTCTGACCCGAGAAGATTTAAATCCCTCCTAAATTGTAGGAGGTATCCCAATATGGGACCAGCAAGAAACTGGCGGGCCGTATGCTTGTTTGCCACCGACGTAGTATTAAAAAAAATAACTCGGCGGGACACATATTTTCAAAACATTACATCTTAAACTAACATGCATTAAATAAAAACAAACAAACATACAGTTTCATACACTACTTTATCTACACACATTATAAGCTCTTTAGTGTGTTCAGGAACCGTATTTTACGTTCGCCATTGCGGCATTGATCATACTATTTACCATTAACATTCGATTCGAACAAAACATCATCTCGAGTGATATTAAAATTGAGGTCTAAGGAATCAAATTCTTATTTTTTAGAGAGTAAAGTCGAGTTCGATGTTTTTATTTTTACACAGTCAAACATTTTCACAGTTAAGAAATTTGTTCTTATAAAACAGTTTATGTTGAGGGGGGTTTATTATGTGTCTACACTCTATTTTTAGTATGAGTTAAGGTGATGCATCTGTTCTGTGTTCATAAACTTCTTTATACAAGTTTCTGTGGTGTTATGAGTTTTAAGTTTTTTTAATGATTTGTTGTGATATAAATAAACTAAAAAAAAAGTAATGTGGCATCAGTGCAGCTGCAGTTCACATCTGAATGTCACCTTAACAGTGTTCACACGTGACTTGTGTTAGATATTCTCTAAAGCACCCATCTGAAACGTCCCTGTACACCCCCGACTTGACTGTATGGCTGTGTGCGTGCCGTGTTTATCTGCACATGTACGTCACCTCACCCACACACGCAAGCGTAACTCGTGTTAGATAATGCGGAGAAAAACGAATGGCGAATATGGGGGTAGATGGGAGTGGTTAGTTATAGCAGGTTATAGCTATAAATATATCTATTATGTACCCATCGCATTAGAATAAATTGGCTTAAAAATTACCCCTCGATTGTGCCACGAGCGACTCAACTTACAGCGCACAGGTTGACAATGTCAAATATTTGTAATGGCGAGATCTTTGACACGATTATATTTCTCTACTCGTTGACTGTAACGGTTGAATTGTGATATCGTATACCAAACTATAATTGCGTACTTTTCATGTATGGGCTTCGACTTCGAACTCAACTATAATATACTTTTTGATACGCTGACTTCGCGCGTTTACTGGGATACTTACCAATTTTAATTAATTATTTAGGTTTTATAGTAAAAAAGTATTATTTTAGATGACTCGTAGAAATAGTATTGTATGCAATAGTGATATAATCAAGCTTTTCAATCTCGTACCTTACTTAGGCAACTCAGCAAACTTCGTAGCCTAAGCACGGTACTCGACTGAAAAGCTCTCTATTATATTGCGATTGTATAAAATTTTAAGAGAGGTATGGGCAATGTGAATGTCATCTCGCCTTGTGTGGTAGGGCACAGCACAGCAGATGTCATTCCAGATCTAGAGCAGAGCCCAACTGGGGAAGTACCTCCACCTTACAGAAAACCGCAGCCAAATAACACTTGACCCTACTCATAGTGTTGTGTTCCTGCCGGTGAGTAAGGTTGCCAGAGCTCAACGAGGGGGGTGGGGTTAGGGTCGGCAACGCGCATGTAACTCCTCTGGAGTTGCAGGTGTACATAGGCTACGGAGACTGCTTACCATCAGGCAGGCCGTATGCTTGTTTGCCACCGAGGTAGTATAAAAAAATACTATTTTAAAAGATATACCTAGGTAGTCCACCAGGTATCCTCTTAAGTACATAGTTTTTGTAAGTTACACGCTGTATGAAAAATCCTTTAATTAGTCTTTTACTACAAAAGACCAATACAAACATTACAAATACATTAACACAAAACTCCCTTTAGAAAACCCGGCCGGCAATCTGTCACGGTGCTGACTTCCCGGCACCTGGCAATCACTGGCGAACAATACCCGAATTTCCGAGCCGGTAAAAAATGATCTGTCAAACTGCTTTCCCGCCAATTTGCGCCCCACGCGCAATCAAAATGGGGTGATGAAGCGATATCTATCGATAGGGTATATATATTTATAAACGATATGGATACTTTTGGTATATCACTACACCTTATAAAACAGTCCCCGCCGCGTCTGTATGTATGTTCGCGATAAACTCAAACACTACTGAACGGATTTTCATGCGGTTTTCACCTATCAATAGACTGATTCTTAAGGAAGGTTTTTTGTAAGTGTATAATTTGTTAAGGTTTTGTGTAACTCGTGTGAAGCCGGGGCGGATCGCTAGTTATCATAATCATCATCATCATATCATCATCATCATATCAGCCCTCTATCGCCCACAGTTGGAAGAGAGGCGCTAGTAGAATAGTACCTAAAGATACGTTAAGTTATAATAAAATGCTAAAAACTCTTTCGGATTAGCCCATGGTTGACTGGTAAAGAAAGCCTTCTAGCATTAAGTGAGCCATTTGTACTCTTCATGTATTGTGCAATAAAGTTTAAATAAAAAAAATTAAAAAATCAATGAAATGATACAAACTTACCTACCAACTCAGTGGAGTTTTTCGTCTAGCTATGTATTTAGATATTGGTACCCATTGCAGTAATTATTTTACGCATAGACAGCCGAACATGGTGAAATCATGGTGGTATAAATGAAACCACATTTGGTATAATAATATATGAGTTGTGAAAAAATGCAACGGCAACCTACTATTCTTAGGTATAGGCAAAAAAAAACGTTCACTGATATAAGAATGACGTCTAACAGAACCCCTAGTGTAAATTTATTCGATAGCGTGAAGTCTCATTTTGTATGGGATTTAGAAACAGCGCGCCAAGCGGGACGTTTTGGAAACTCAAAATCCCATACAGAATGAGACTTAACGCAAACGCGTACGTCACGTCTCGCTATCGAATAAATTTACACTAGGTGTACTGATGTCATTGATTCCGTTATCATGCATTTCGCTCGTACAGTCACAAACTTTAATTTGTTGAGCTATTTAGAGTTCAAGTAAAATTGGTTATCAATATTAACGGTACGAAATGTCCAATATACATAAAGTAAACCCTAAATGGCTCAACCATTAAAGTCCGTGACTGCACTTGTCCGTAGGCAAAAAACCAGGTTTATAATAATAATTCCGCCTATATACGTCCTGCTTGCTGGGCACAGGACTCTCATGCGCGAGAGGGCTTGGGCTACAGTCCCCACGCTAGCCCAATGCGAATTGGGGACTTCACATACACCTTTGAATTTCTTCGCAGATGTATGCAGGTGTCACGATTTTCCTTCACCGAAAAGCTAGTGGTAAATATCAAATGATATTTCGTACATAAGTTCCGAAAAACTCATTGGTACAGTCAGCATCAAAAGTAGCGGATGAAACAATGCGCTAAAAGTATCTGATATTCCGGATAACTTTTCCAAATATAGATAAATTTCTAAAATTCGCGTTCAAAAGTATATCTTTACCAGGCTTAGTTGTTCTATATTAAGGACATCACTTTTTGTTTAGCTGTTACAGAACTTATGAAACGTTATTTGATACGCTACTTTTGATGCTGACTGTACGAGCCAGGATTTGAACCTGCAATCTTCGGATTGAAAGTCGTACGTCATATCCACTGTGTCACCACCGCCTGACAAAAACGCGTAATTAAATAACATGATTCAAACATTATTCCGAGTTCAGTGTACGAGTATTACGTTCGAATTCTCCTATTCGCAGATAACAAGAAAATTAACATTTACTGTTTTAAAACTTGCAAAAACAAACGACTGACCTTTCCCCATGATTGGCATTAAATTGCTTGACCTTTACCAGATCCCCCGTGACCTTTACCATCTCACCAGATACCCCCTCGAGATGTGCCCTTCACGCCGCCATGGCGACGCGGTGCAAACATCTGAGGGGAAAGAGAGAAAGGACTTTCCACCGTAAAAACATTGTTGGCGTCACAATAATGTGTACAATTTTCGGCTAACATTAAGCTATTTAAGATTTACCACACGTGTTTTTAGTCACTCGCCGACGTTTCGGAGAGCCTAGCGGCCCGATTCGAAGAATGAAATACGACAACGATATCTAAGTTCTCATTTAGATACCGTTTGTATGTCGTATAATTGACAGAAGCAGCTCGATTCGGGCAACCAATGTCACTTTGACGTTAGAAATATCGTAGATAGATCTTATTGGGATAACAGCGGAATCGAAATAAACGTCAATTTTGACATGTCGTTTAGTTATCGATATTTTCAAGATCTTTCGCCAATAGTATCCTTATTTACTTATGCAATTTTTAGGTAACTCACATCGTAGTAACATCATAGTATCTACGTAATTTGTATTTACTCGTATTCATAAAAAAATATTTATTGAGTTCTTTATTTTGAAATAATTTATATTACACACTAACATTATTAAAATACAAAACTGTACCATATGAAAATATCATTAAAATATAATCTAATAACAAAATCGGCAACAAAAAAACAGATACACAATTAATTAACCACTTATCTCAATCTCGCCAACATGCTAGCTTTTCAAACGATATCAAAAAGTGCAATTGCTAAATAAAAAACATACAAAACTAAACCCTATTACAATTCCGATAAGCTTTCATTTAAATTACGCATATTAAAATTTGAACTATGATAACAATCAATTAATAAACAAATAAAATCGAACCTTAACTGGAACTGCTTAAAGTTAAATTTCCTTTGCAGCGTGCTCATATATTAGTTATGGTATAATAAAAGGGGAGGTAGGGGTCTTGGGGTTTAATTCCCGTAAAACGCAGCGTATCTCAGGGGAGAGTGGGCAAACATCATTACGTTACGGAGGCGTGTTGATATTTGTCGTGTCAATACGAATAAGTGTATTGTTTTTTTACTTGAGGGGGTTTTTCTTGGATTTCCCACCCTTTAATGACACGTTATATGACAGCTATCGGAATAAGGTACATGTTATGCTTTAATTTTAAAATATGAAGTTTATTGTTTAATTAACATTTAGTTTAATTTGCCCAAATATAATATGAAACCAAAAGATATAAATAAATAAATATTGTAAGACAAACTTACACAAATCCTACCTAATTATGCCAATGCCAAAATCTTGTGATGGATGCGGCAACAACGATTTCAACATTGATCATGCCCTTTGTTGTAAAACTGGCGGTCTAATCACGAGACGTCACAATGAAATAAGGGATCTCAGCATGGGGAAATGTAGTCAAAGAACCCATTATCACTGAAGGTGACACTGGCCTACGAGGCGATTTAGCATGCCGTGGCGTGTGGGTTGCACAGAGGGAGGCGTTATTTGACATCCGTGTTGTAGACACCGACGCTCCCAGTTACATCTCACGCCCCGTTGTTTCTGTCCTGAAATCTGCCGAATCAGAAAAGCAAAACAAATACGCCAACGCCTGCGAGTTGCGTCATGCCACTTTTACACCCCTCGTCACCTCCGTGGATGGAGTTTTTGCACCACAATTAGCTACCTTTGTTAATCACCTCGGGGAAGCACTTGCATCTCGCTGGGACAGATCCTTGTCTCGCGTTTTGGGCTGGCTGAGAGCTCGTATAATAACTTCAATAATTAGAGCGACCAGCATGTGCATTCGAGGCGCCCGCCACAAATGGAAGCCAGCAGCGAAATTATTTGATTTTGAATTTCGATGATGGTGCCGCCCTTTCACACTCCGACTGGCAGACGTTGTACCAGATATTTACTTATTTATTTATTTTATTTCTACGATTATAATCTGTATTGTATTTGCTGGTATTGCAAATCGACCTAATTCCTAAACTCAGAATAGCTTGGGTTATGGGTACTTACTAGAAAAAAGGAAAATACATTTATGAACATCATAATTTGTACAAACATTTGACAAAACTGTAAAATAACACACATAACACAATACGGTTCTCTGCCTTTTCGCCGAAAATTGGATTGCCAAATTTCACTTGGCAACCAACTTTTCGCAACTTTACATAATCCAACCTAACCTAACCTAATCTAGTACGCTATTTTTATTTCCCAACTATGGGGTTGGGAAATTAAATGGTTGCGAAAAAATTATTTGGTAAAAGTTGGTTGGCAAGTGAAATTCGGCAATACAATTTTCGCCAAAAAGGCAGTACACCACATAATACAAATTACTTAGATGATAAATAGGAATAACAGGATCCCCACTTAGCATATTGCCACGGCAAGCCATGGCGCTGATTTCAGTAGGTATTGAATAGAATAGAATAGAATAGAATTTGTTTTATTCATAAACACACAAACAGTAATAGACAGACATAAAAGAGAACATAGTGAGAGTAAAGTGTCACGAAATGGCCTCATCTCAGCATGTTGCTGGCGACTTCCAGCGCTGATCTTCCGATGAGACCATCGAGTGCGAAATAATCACGGAAGGTAACAGAAATAACCGGCCAAGAGCATGTCGGGCCACGCTCAGTGTAGGGTTCCGTAGTTACTCTTCCGTCACAATAAGCTAAACTGGAGCTTAAAGTATAGTAAATTGTTAACCAAGGGATGAAACGGTACCTTTCACCTGAGTTAAACAAATAGGCAAATTTGCATAATCAGTACCTAATTAAAATAAGTCTTTTTACTATGAAGGGAAAACTTTTTGCGATAACTCAAAAACAGCTAAACTGATCATGTCCGCTATAGTTTTCATTTAATGTCTTTCTTAAGCTCTACTTCCACGATTTTTTTCATATTTTTTGGACCTATGGTTCAAAAGTTAGAGGGGGGGGGACACATTTTTTTTTTCTTTCGGAGCGATTATCTCCGAATATATTCTCTTTATCAAAAAATGTTTCTTGAAAACCCCTATTCGTTTTGAAAGACCTTTCCAACGATACCCCACACTCTAGGGTTGAAGCGAAAAAAAAATTTCACCCCCACTTTACGTGTAGGGGAGGTACCCTAAAAAAATTTTTTTTTTTAGATTTTATTGTACGACTTTGTCGGCTTTATTGAGTTATATATCCATGCCAAATTTCAGCTTTCTAGCACTAACGACCACGGAGCAAAGCCTCGGACAGACAGACAGACAGACAGACAGACAGACAGACAGACAGACAGACAGACAGACGGACATGGCGAAACTATAAGGGTTCCGTTTTATGCCATTTGGCTACGGAACCCTAAAAAGGAAATAACATAAAATAAACATGACGAACATACTTAACACTAAGTTTAAATAAAATTGCACGGACGAAACGAACCGTCTGCACCGGTCCGGTCGGATCGTATCGTGGTGCGGCATTAAGCGTGCGTAACTAGCGCCAGGTCAGCGGTAGCTACACGAATTAAATCCAGTGACAGATTTGACAAACATAATAATAAGATGAAACTCATAATCTCAATCCGTTTTCGATCATGAAAACCATAAAACAAAGTTGACTAAAATACGTAAACAAAAGAAAAACTAATGGTAGCATAATCAGCTTAAATAAAATAACTATTATAAGGATGGTGTGTGGGGAATGGTGTCGATTCCATTGCGGAAGGAGCAAAAACATTGTGGTAAGTAATAATAGTCTTGACTACAGGCAACTTGTTTCCAATCTGCAGGTATTGATTAGAAGAAGATGTAAGTATGTAATAAACAGATATCTATAATATTTATATATAATTTAAACATAAACATATGTATATTGTGTACGGCCTTAGTAGCTCAGATGGCAGCACTATACTAAGTGATCCAGTGGTCGTTGAATTTTTCCACTTTTAATTTATTTTTATAGTAATATATAGTATCGTCTACAGACTTTTCTGTTCATCATAGGTATGGCGTGTTCTGTGAACTTCCCTCATTTACGAACTAGTGATTTCTCGGAAACTGTAATAGCATTAAATTTTCCAACGGCTTTCGTTGGAAATGTATTTTCACCTCAACAGCTCGGAAAGGTTATTATTGTTAAAAATTTGTCGATTAGGAAGTGGCCAAAGGTTTTGAATATTAATTACGTACAAAAGGTTGATATTTAGATTATATTAGGCATTTTTTTTAATCTACATGTTTCCAGTAGTGCGGTTGTTTGCAAATTTTTCAATGCCTAGTTCCAAAACGTACTTACTTTTCTTCTTGCGCCCCTGTTTAGCCGTGTCGCTGACTGTTAGATAATGCAATTAGGTATTAAATCCACCAGAGAATCAAATGTGTAACTAAATGTATGCCCCTTCCCTTTTTCTTATTCCCTCGCTAATGGCCATATCAACTGCCCCTCCCCCCTCCCCAGCTCATCACTGCCCCCCCCCCTAGCCCGTCACTGCCCCTCTAGCCCATCACTGCTCCCCCTAGCTCATCACTGCCCTCCCCTTAGCAGCTGGCAACTTGGCAACACCCTTGAGCAGGATTGCAAGTACTCGTATTGTAACTTACACACGATCAATCCTATTGTATCTTGACCAGTGTCTAAATTTCGTTATTTGCCTCTCAATCGCACGAATTAGATTCAAATATCACATTTTATTTGTAGCCTTGGGAAATATCTATTAGCACAAAGATAGTATGCTGAATATATTAAAAATAAACCGGCCAAGAGCATGTCGGGCCACGCTCAGTGTAGGGTTCCGTAGTTACTCTTCCGTCACAATAAGCTAAACTCGAGCTTAAAGTATAGTAAATTGTTAACCAAGGGATGAAACGGTACCTTTCACCTGAGTTAAACAAATAGGCAAATTTGCATAATCAGTACCTAATTAAAATAAGTCTTTTTACTATGAAGGGAAAACTTTTTGCGATAACTCAAAAACAGCTAAACTGATCATGTCCGCTATAGTTTTCATTTAATGTCTTTCTTAAGCTCTACTTCCACGATTTTTTTCATATTTTTTGGACCTATGGTTCAAAAGTTAGAGGGGGGGGACACATTTTTTTTTTCTTTCGGAGCGATTATCTCCGAATATATTCACTTTATCACAAAATGTTTCTTGAAACCCCCTATTAGTTTTGAAAGACCTTTCCAACGATACCCCACACTCTAGGGTTGAAGCGAAAAAAAAATTCACCTTCACTTTACGTGTAGGGGAGGTACCCTAAAAAAAATTAAATTTTTAGATTTTATTGTACGACTTTCTCAGCTTTATTGATTTATATATCCATGCCAAATTTCAGCTTTCTAGCACTAACGACCACGGAGCAAAGCCTCGGACAGACAGACAGACAGACAGACAGACAGACAGACAGACAGACAGACGGACATGGCGAAACTATAAGGGTTCCGTTTTATGCCATTTGGCTACGGAACCCTAATAAAGATGTTTTATTCAATGAAATACTGCGTTTATAAGTCTTATGGGAATGCCAGTGGTATAATTTTCTCCAAAGAGAATATTGTATGACATTCGATCGATGGTCGCTGTGAAAACTTGTGGGCTTCTTACTTTACCTACGAGTATACACCTAGAGTATTTATACATTTTTAATCTATCACAAAATCATTCAGTGAAAAATAGTACCTACCACCTACCTAATTCGTATATTTAATGATAGTGTTGGGGTACAAATCCGTTGATCATCTCTTTTAGAAGAAAATATCTCTCGATATTTATGTAATGTAACAGTAGGGCGACACTCCTCCCTCCTTTCGGCTTTTGTCGGCTCCGTTCGGCTCAGCATTGCTCCGAGCAATTATTAGGGTTGGCACAACTTGACGTCCCTATACGTGCACGACCAGAGATAAGATAATTACTCGAGTTTTGACAACCCTAAATGGCCGAAAAGGATAGTGCCATACATTAGAAAGGGACAGCATAATTCGTCCCTGAATCGCTGTCGAACTTCAATTTTGTAGGATGTCATTTCTGTACGGTAGTATTATTATTTATTCTGTGCTAGAAAATAGAATTTGGAAAAAAATACGTAGGGACGCATACGGATGCATACGCAGGTTGACCGTGTTGTTGGCAGGATGATTCTGCATCAAAAATAAGATGACTAAAAATAAATAAATAAATAATAAAGAAATAAATAAATATTATAGGACATTTTTACACAAATTGACTAAGCCCACAATAAGCTCACGAGTCTCGAGGCTTGTGTTGTGGGTACTCAGACAACAATATATATAATATATAAATACTTATACATAGAAAACAACCATGACTCGAACAAATATCTGTGCTCATCATACTAAATAAATGCCCTTACCGGAATTCGAACCCAGGACCATCGGCTTCGGCGGCTTATGAATATGAATAATTAAATGAGAATAATATTTAACTTATACATATATACAATGACAACACTGTTTAGCGTACAAATGTTTGTTTGTATTTTTAGACGCCCTAACCTTATGACTCATTGCATACGAAATCGAAAGCTCCGTCAGTGAGTCATTTGACTTCTAATCAAGTGACCTTCAACAAAGCCCTTGTTTTTAGGGTTCCGTAGCCAAATGGCATAAAACGGAACCCTGTCTGTCTGTCTGTCTGTCCGAGGCTTTGCTCCGTAGTCGTTAGTGCTAGAAAGCTGAAATTTGGCATGGATATATAAATCAATAAAACCGATAAAGTATTACAATAAAATCTAAAAATTTAATTTTTTTTAGGGTACCTCCCCTACACGTAAAGTGGGGGTGAATTTTTTTTTTTTCGCTTCAACCCTAGAGTGTGGGGTATCGTTGGAAAGGTCTTTCAAAACTAATAGGGGTTTTCAAAAAACATTTTTTGATAAAGTGAATATATTCGGAGATAATCGCTCCGAAAGAAAAAAAAAATGTGTCCCCCCCCCTCTAACTTTTGAACCATAGGTCCAAAAAATATGAAAAAAATCGTGGAAGTAGAGCTTAAGAAAGACATTAAATGAAAACTATAGCGGACATGATCAGTTTAGCTGTTTTTGAGTTATCGCAAAAAGTTTTCTCTTCATACAAATTTGCCTATTTGTTTAACTCGGGTGAAAGGTACCGTTTCATCCCTTGGTTAACAATTTACTATACTTTAAGCTCCAGTTTAGCTTATTGTGACGGAAGAGTAACTACGGAACCCTACACTGAGCGTGGCCCGACATGCTCTTGGCCGGTTTTTTATTATATGTAGGAGTAGCCGTTTTATCTCTTGGTCTACCCTTCACTAAGTCCTTATGCCGAGTATTCCATTGCGACATTCCATTAGAGCGTTGGGAGGAGCTTGCGGTTCAGAGATCAGAATGGCGCAATATGGTAAGAGAAGGTGTAGCTACTTTCGAAGAAGCTCGACTTGAACACCTGGACCAAAAGCGCCTTCAACGGAAGTCTCGACCTAAGCCGTCCTACGTATACACATATAACGACCAAGGACAGCTTTATTGTGCACAGTGCGACCGGGCATTTAAGACTAAGTTCGGTTTCGCGAGCCATATACGTGCTCATCAGAGGAAATTGTAAAGGTCGCCGTTGTCGGATACGACATGGAGGACTTTATATATATATATATATATATATATATATGCCGAGTATACATCGTGTCATTCAAGACGACGCCTGCTTTGCCTCGTTTTTTTTTGTTAACCTACTTTAGTGTCCCACTGCTGCGGAAAGGCCTCCCCTCGTTTTCTCCACTCGACCCTGTCATTGGCATTTTCCCACCATTTTGGATAGAAAGCGTACAAGTCGTCCCGCCATCTCCTTTTCGGTCTGCTTTAATATTTTTTATTGTAAATGTACTGTTCATAAGCGATTTGATGCACCTATTAAGGTTATAAATTAATTGAGAACCTATGTAAGTGATCCGTTGGTAGTGGTTACTACCAATACTAACCAAACTACGTCCCGACACGCGAACGGCGCGAGATTCGCGTGGAGCCTCGGACGGAGAACAGATGACGTCATGGGAGGGAGGCAATATACTCTCCCGATAAACACTGATTAACGGTGAAGAGGGTGTCGAGTTTGTAAAACATCTGCACGAGCTGGAGCGGCTTTTAACTTTATAATTTGACATTGATTTGATATTGCCGGTGATTTGATATTATTTTCGAGTAATGTCTTTTACTCGTGTCAATAATATTAAATCGTAATATTATGGGACACTTACACAGATCGACCTAGTCCTACAGAAAGCTCAAAAAGACTCATGTTATGGGTACTAGACGATATATGTAGGTATATAATAGATACAAATATCTATGAATGAGCACACAAATAAACGTTTTTAACAGCATTTGAACCCGGGACCTCCTCCGGCAACTCTGGGATCGATGATCGGCAACTTTCTTAGACCTCGAACAGACTACCTATAGGGCTTTTATTTGATTGTAGGTGAAATTATATTTGTGGGTAAAAAGTACCTGTTGTCGTTACATATTTTATTATAATATACTTGTTTTAAACAATGTATAACATTAGATAGCCTTATTAATGCGATGATGCAACAAGATCATGTTAACAAGCAAATAAATTTGATTAAATGTATCAAAAGCATAGGGTGAAAACCACCGCATCTCTTTTTCACCCTCTTTAATTCAGACGATTGCATGATGCTATTGTAATTATAACATTTATAACATTTCCGATGTTTACTGATCATAAAACTAAAATAAGGTCTTATGTACGATAAATTAGATCAACGCATTCGACTTTTAGAGCTGGATATATCACCCCATAAGAGAAACAAGCGTGGCAACGGGACGTTCAAGCCAATTCGAACTTACTTTGACATCAGAATGGTATTTCAATCATGTTATCGTGGGTCTTGCCCGCGCCAATATACGTACGGACAAGTACGAATGAAATGCACGATAACTAAATAACATGATTCAAATGTCATTTTGATGTTATTCGAATTGGATACACAGGGAATTCAAAAACATTTCGTCTCGGTTGTGACTAATTTACCTTGACTTTGAGGTTAGTATCAACATTTTATAATCAGAGGTCTTTTAGTACTGGTCAATTTACTTGATTGTTTTGATCTGGCTTGATGGTGTCGATTTACCGCGATCATCAGACTCGTGCTTTAATTATGGGTAATAGATGGTATTTGGGTATCGATTCGTTTTGGTTCAGGATGATATACAATATTAATATAACGGTCCGATTCGAAGAATGAAATACGATAACGATAAGTTCAGGTTTAGATAAGTTCTCATTTAGATATCGTTTGTATGTCGTATAATTGACAGAAGCAGCTCGATTCGGGCAACCAATGGCACTTTGACGTTAGAAATATCATAGATAGATCTTATTGGGATCAGAGCGAAATCAATAAAATAAACGTCATTTTGACATGTCGTTTAGTTATCGATCTTTTAAAGATATTTCCAAGATCTTAAACGTGTCGTTATCATTCTTAACTGGTTAAAAATAAGGCAGGTAGAATGCAGTTCATGTATCTGAAGACGTTTTAATAATGTTTTATTTAGTTAAATTTTGTTACACAAGTAAAGAAAAATGTACAAATTAAAATTAAAAATATCTCTAATTCTCAATTCGTCGGGATCTTATTTTTTTTACTTTTTATTTAATTTATTTGAAGATCCAACAGCTGTGATATTAAATAACAAAATACCATTTGGTGGTGGTAACTGCTGATATGAAGACCATAAAATGATGAACGGAATTCTAAAAGGAAACACTGCATTCTTGCATGTACATACATATATACATACATTTTATATCTACCCGAAAATTTACAAATTGTTTGTTTACTTTTATTTAAATACCTAAAGATACAGAGTATAGATAACGAACAACAGTCACCACAGCCTCTTGTAGAGTCCTCAGCGCAGTAGGGACAGTGGCCTTATCAGGCACTGATCCTCGCTTCACTTTGTATTTAAGAACTAATATAGTTATATAATTATTTGTGTTGCCATACCTCGCGCATCCAATTATGATCGCCATGACAGTTCATTTTCATGTCATAAAATGTTTGTAGACATTTTTTGGAAGTATACCACTTCAATTTATTTAGTAAAATGTTACATTTAAGTGATAAAAATTCGTAAAACACGATTGAGGGACTGTCATAGGACATAGGATTATCATTTGACACGTCAGGTACAATTACCTACTATGGATTCATTTGTCTGAATTCTGGGTTGGGTGGTCTTGTGGACTTTCAGCTTCCTGTGTTCTCGGAGTGATAATTAGATGATTTGATCACTCCGTTTATCTGCGTTTCTTTACCTCACACCCTCTTTTCAGATGGAACCCTAAAAAAACAAAAAAAGAACACAGAACACACAATCCTCCCCTCGCTGATCTGGCGTCATCTCGTTAATGAACCGCACCTTTATTTGGGGTCCGCCATCGCCGCTAATGAGATTGCTTTTCACAGTTTAATTTTGACTTCTCATTTCATTTGAAAGTGTTATAATTCATTTGTTTCCTTTCATTCCGAGTCTTATACCATGTATTTATTACATTATGGTTAATTGTTAGCCGATTTAAGAGATTAGATTAGTCGCGAGTCAATGCTGCACATTGTACTCGACTCGCGACTCGAATTGTGGGCTGCCAGCATATTTTACTATGTATATAAGTATTTATTTATCTATATACGTATATATTTCTTCGCCTAGTACCTATAGTACAAGCCTTTCTTAGTGTGGAGCTAGGTCGATCTGTGTTAGGTTGTCCCCAAATATTGATTTATTTATTTACTTTAGGGGGCCTATATTTCCATAATGACATTCTTTCGCAGAGAAACGAAACGAAACGCAATCTGTCTCTATCGTACTAATGCGGAAGAGTGATAGAGGGACATTAGCGTTTCGTTTCGTTTTCTGCAAAGGATTGTCTTCTTGGTTAGTTCCGCAGATCGGCTTGACTCCTTCGCGCTGCTAGCCTCGCTCTGCATATTCTATCGCATGTACTTTTCTATAGAAAATTTACGTGACTATTTCCATACATTATTTAAATTTGGAATAGTGTTTTCTATCAACGTATGTCATTTTGTCCCCCTGTACCCGTGCTGTACCTGTAGCAGTGGGATGTGAATATATAGACTGGAGATGACACATACAACACCAGTCTATCTATAGCTGCAATACCACGGCGCGTGCGGCGCATCACGGTACCGCATCACGACGTAATATCGTGACGCACAGGTGTGACAAGAATACGTCACGACTTCAACGCGTTGACGTAAATTCACGTAGTAACAGTATATGGGGCCTATAGAGAGTTACTACGTTTTGGAAGAGAGCTGAGAGCTACGTGATCAGATGAAGTGCGGGAAGTTCAATGGTCAATTAGTTAATGGGAAATGATATGCAACTTAAAACAAATAATACTTTACCATAGTGGATGGCTGCTTTCCATACAAACGTTGTCCTCGTTTTCCTTCGTGGATATTATATTTCTCTTGCAATCAAAAAAAATAAAAAGCATTTATTTCGGACAAGATCCACATAAAAACACAAAACATCAAACAATTAAAATAAAAAAATTAAATGTTGCCATGACTTACCTACTTCAAATTAGGTCCGGAAATACTACGTATCCGGTGCGATGAGTGAAGATGAGTAAAGGAATTTCATATTGCCTTACACACCTAGGCCTGTAAACCTTATTTTGTTTTTAAACGTCAAATTGTGACTCAACGTCTTGGCATTCAACCATCAAATAGTAGATTCGTAATTCGTAAGCTGTTTCATTGCAAGTTTGAGAAAAGCACTATAACTATAAAAATCTCGGCGAGAAACCGGATTGCTGGTTGCCGGCCGCGTATCCCGACCGTCTCGCTACGCTCGGCCGTCTATATCAACTTGGCGTGGAAGTATTCGTTTCTCGGCCTCTATAGTAATGTACTATTGTAGAAATCGCGAAGCGTCTGGTCGATGTAACTGGTGACCGAAGAGCTGGCTGCCTCGCACAAAGTATCAATATTGCGAAACAACGAGGAAAAGCCGCCAGCATCCTTGGTACAATGCCTCAAGGGAGTCAAGGGCCTATTTTAGATTTAAGCTAGCTATAGTAATCCTCTGTATATATCCATTATGTATACTGTTATTTTAAATAAAATGTTTATAAGTAAAGAACTCCACACACATGCAAAACGCGAAGGTCGTTCGGAATATAATATTTTAATATTATTTTAATGAGCGTTAATGTGGCAAGCGTCCCTGCGTATTGACCCACTTGCTTAAGATGCCTCTAAGTTTATTAGTTTGCCTAATTGTTATTAGTTGCTAATGTTGAAATTGCTTCAGCGACGCAGTAGTAGTAATATACAGTAGGCCCATTTAGAAGTTATTAGCACAATATATATTCGAAGTTAAAAAAACCTTTATAATGTTAAGATGCAGTAGGTTCAGAAAACGGATTAAAAAAAAGTCATTGCACTTTTTTGGATTACAATACCGCGGCCATAAATTTTATTAGCAATCTTAAAGCTTTTCTCAAGGACTTGTATTGATTCAAATCCTGAGACTTGATGCCTTTCGCTCGATAGAAAAAAATTACGAACATAGGTATCGGCCTAGTTTACCCTCTGGGTGGGCAGTCGCTTTCGTAAAAACCAGTGCCGGTGCCTACGCCAAATCTTAGGATTAGTTGTCAAGCGGACCGCAGGCTCCCATGAGCCGTGGCAAAATACCGGGACAACGCCAGGAAGAAGAAGATTTTTTTTTTATGAAACTCGCCTACTGTACGTAATTGTATAGCTGTAATAGCGGCGCGTGCGACCGTAGCGAGCGTACATTATCTCGTTATGAGCTAAGTAATTCATGATCATTATATTTATACGCCACCTTGATGTTTAAACTGATGTGTATTGACGTTTTAATTGGAGATAGTATTAGCTAGGGTCATTATACTCATTGTTCGGCCGTTTGATCTGAACTTACGTAGACACATTTGATCGATATTTATGTCAATTTCGTATATTTCTTGTAGGTAAGTTCGTAAATTTGGACCCGGGGACGTCCTTAAGTCCACAAGAGAGGTATGGGCATTGTGAATGTCATCTCGCTTTGTGTGGTAGGGCACAGCACAGCGGATGTCATTGCGGATCTAAGATCTAGAGCAGAGCCTAACTGGGGAAGTACCTCCACCTTGAAAACCGTAGGCAAATAACACTAGACCCTACTCATAGTGTTGTGTTCCTGCCGGTGTTAGGGTCGATAACGCGCATGTAACTCCTCTGGAGTTGCTCCGTAAATGGCCCTACGAATATTACAAACACAAAATGATGTCTATACTCGTACATATAAGTCCTCATAGCAAATAAGCATAGACAACGCATTATCATATCAATCGAGCTCTATCTACATATATTTATATGCTTCTTATGGCCTAGATTCCTCTTCGGCGTTCAACGACATTTATTTCATTAATTTTTAAGACAATGTAATGTGACAATAACAAATATAACTTTACAGTATACCAACCCGATCTTAACTTTTAATACCTAAGACAGAAAGTCCAGTTTTCATTGACAATTAGGTGTGCAAGTGCAATTGGTTAGAATTAATGCGTAGAAAAAAAATAGAACAAAGAGTTGCCATTTTTGACAGTGGATGTTTTCGTCTATGAATAAATATTTAAATATGCGTGATGACACGATAAGAGATGACCATAGTAGATTTATTGAGCGGCGCCTTTGGATGGACGAATGGTATATTATAGTACAGGAGATAAGACGATTCTTTTTGATATTATTTATTTCTGTATTTAGTTCTCAAGGGTGGCAGCATGTTTCGTTTTTATCGCCTGCCACTATGCCTGTCACTTTCGCACTTACATACTTGTTAAAACGTGACAGACATGGTGACAGGCGATAAAATTGTGACCGTGGCTGGATAGATAGAAGTGTCAACAAATTGTTTGCACACCGGTGGCAGCTGCCCATGAACGAATTTTGTATGAAGAATACATATCGGAGGACAGTCGAAATCGCATCAAAACAATGTGGGGTATCTTTCTCCAGCAGCGAGACCTTCAGTTAAAGAGCTTAGATCTGTGTTACACCTTAGCATGAAGGTCTATGTGTACACCGAATCGAGTGTCCAGTGATGGCAGCATGTTTGCATTTTTATCACTTGTCACTATGCCTGTCACTTTCGCACTTACATACTTGTTAGAACGTGACAGGCATGGGATAAGCGACAAAAATGCGTCCGTGCTATAGCCGCTGGTGAGCAAAAACGATTTATCATTTTGTAATTACCTATCTTCAATCAATTCAATGTGATACATTTTCCCTCGTTTTAATAGACAGTCCGCTTACTTATAAAAATAACTCTGAAAAGAACGTACTCTCATCTTAAAGGCCGGCAACGCACTTACAACCCCTCTGGTGTTGCAGGTGTCCATGAGCGGCGGTAATCGCTTACCATCAGCTGATCCGTCTGCTTCTTTGACTCGTGTATTATAAAATAAAAAACTGTAGGGAAATTATGACTCTTTTCCTACTCCTCTACTGTTATCTGTCATTTATGCATTCATTAACACGAATATAAGAACATACATAAAAGATTTCAAGAAAAGTCTATATTGTCTATTCCTCATAAAAGCTCTTGTGCTTTTACAAGCTATAACGTTACTGCGATTAATGGCTACCAACCTAACAAAATCAAAACGAATACAGTTTTAAAGTGCATTGCTGCCAACTTACAAAATATTCATTTGGTTGCATAGTAAAAACAATCACTTCATAAGTCAAAAACACGCATGTGACACCCGTAATATAGCAACACCCATAGACTACGAAGACCGCTTAGCGTTGCTTGTTAGTCTCCGTAGGCTACGGTGGCCAAAATCGAGAAAAAACTATCCAAAAATTTAATTTAGCAAGTAGCAAGTACCAGGGCCTCATGAGTTACGAGGAGGTGTCGCCGACCGGCCGGCCGCGACCCGGGGCGAGCCGGGCGCGTAACAAGGTATGCTCGCGCGTCTTGGCGATATACTTTTGCTTTGTTTACCTAAATTAAGATTTATTTTTGTTGACTCGTAGGAAAAATATTGTATGCAACGTTGTATAAGTAGGTCAAAAAATGCTCGTGGCGTATTCCTTTACAATTTTCGCCTACGCCTTCGGCTCCGGCTCACATTGTAACTCACGCCACTCGCCTTTTTTGACCCTTCTTATACAACTGTTGCATAAAATACTATTAAACTCTCGCGTTTTGTACACATATTTTATGTCATTAACGGGTCTGCCTCGATAAAATTTCATTATTTTACGTTTAATCCGACGTTACGTTGACTTGGGGACCAGTGAGTCAAATGTTTAAACCAAGGGATCTGTCTTCACCACACGAACTGGTAAAGGCCCTCTTGATTGTTCAAAAACTAATAAGAAAGTTGCATTTTTATCCACATGTGGGGCAAAGTAATCAGTTACAAATTTTGAGTCGTTTAGTCGGCTGGTAGAATTGACTTTTAAATTATGATTTTGGATGATAAATTTTTAATTAAGTTCATTTGGATTTGATTTGATTTGATTTTTTTGGTATTTCATAGTTAGTATTTTCCTCGCATTGGTGTGGTGAAAAATGTTGTGTTTCACTCGGAGGCAAAGTTTGTTTAAGCCTTGAAACCCTCGCAACGCTTAAGATTCCACTTCTCGACTCGCTACGCTCGTGGTTCAATTTTGGAATATTTCACTTGCTCGGGTATCAATATTAGCACGAGCGGTTAAACAACAACTTTTCCCTCTTGTAAAACAAATAACTATTGTATCCGAACATTTTATATAAACTAATATAGGGTTGTTTAGTGTTTGTTTACCAATATCTCCGTTGACATTTTGCTGTCTTCCATGACCACAGCTATTACAATGTAACCTAGCTGAAACTTCAGATTAAAGATAAAATAATGAAATTTAATCGCAGTTAATGATATTAAATATGTGTAGAAAAAATAATTATTGTAAATTTTCTCGGCCCACTCCCAGCTCAAGATCCTTTAGTATTCAGGCCACACCAGCAAACTAACGAACTTCCACGAACCTACCAAGCTCCAAAAACGCTCTAACACAAACAAACTTATTTCAGAGAAATAAGATTCAAAATCCAACGGACACCGAAAGAAAACCCCCGCAATCCTGAAAGTAATAAAGACCATATCGATAGCATGCGAATTTCGAATTTATTCAAAGATGATTGAGTTGATATTAGAATACAGTAGGTTGAGATTTAGTGCTTTTATTAATGTTTCTCGTCCAAATAATGCAGAGATGCTCGTCACTGCATTGGTGTTCGTATTAACATTTCTTTTAGGGCAGGAGCAACGCACTTTCGCGATCGATGTCAATCGAATATATCGATTAATGAGCTATTATGATCGTGTCAATCAACCTTAATGTTTACGAATATGTAAAGCACAAATTTTACTTGTACTGATGGCAGAAGCGCTGTGCTGTATGAATATTTTTAAGAAAAAAAAGCATACAAAAAATTAACTGCACATAGATAAACAATTAGGTAGGTAGTCAGTTTCTATTACCTCTAGATCTGTAGACTTAAAGGTCGGCTTTTTGACTTTTATTTATTTATTTATTCAAACTTTATTGCACAATATAACAAATAAAGTACAAATGGCCAACTTAATGCCTAAAGGCATTCTCTACCAGTCAATCATCAGGAGAAAAGATGCTTATACTTGCAGAATCTTGAGAAAAATTTCTGAGTCATATTTTATGGTCACCATAGCACATAAGATGTAACTGAGTCTGAGACCTGATTTTATATTACCTATTTGAGGGGTTGGAGGGGTGCAGAAATCCGTCAACTCTAGGTTTGAAAAAATACTGGTATATCGTGAAACTGTAACATAAAATGGGTCACTCACGAGTTTAAGTCATAAACTCGAGAAGCCTGTCCGACTTGTGTGAGTGACTCGATTAAAAGTATAGTTAAAACTGGCCAAGAGCATGACGGGCCATGCTCAGTGTAGGGTTAAAGTCTTTACTAAGTTTTACTTACACGATTTTTTTCATATTTTTTGGGCACATGGTTCACAAGTTAGTGGGACACATTTCTATAAGGGTTCCTAGTTGACTACGGAACCCTAAAAATCTTTAGTTAGATAATGTGATTCAGTGTTAACAAGCTTAAACATTTAAGTCTGTTATGTTGACTGTAAGCACGTCAGTCATTCTAAATGAATAATATCGTATTTCATCATCGTAACCATATAAGGCTTTGCTTTTGTCAGTCACTTCTGAGTCAGATTTGATTGATTAAAATCTTCCATTTGAAAAATAATATATTAATTAATGGTTACGTCAAACATCACAAATAGTTTGTTCTTATAAAACTTGTCAATACGAGTATATAATACAACTTAACTCGGTACAAGGTGAAACAAGTCGAGCGTTTTTCGACTTAATATACGTGAGTGACCCGTTTTTTATATATATTTAAGATGTATGTGTCTCACTGAAGGTTAGTTATTAAAATATGACAACATAACTGTTGAAAGTACGACCTTGAAATGTTTGACTTCAAATGTTTTAGGTAGATACTTCAATAAAAAATAATGTTCAAGTTCAACCCTTAGGGTGAAAATAGGATTGAAAGTTTATAAGAACCTTCTACGCAGATAAAGACGCGATTGAAGGGCAAAGGCCGTATGTAATTACGAGTAAATTCCTAAATAAATACGAAATCTGCTAACTGTGAGGGTTTAACTGGATTTAAGGCCTGACCGTTTCCCGACGTCGTTCCGGGTTTCCATTTCCGGACGTCAGACCGTCGACATCTCCAACATCTCCTGAGGATGCCTCGTAGAGAGACGAAACACGTGTCGAATTTTGTACTTTTGGTGGTGGTTTGTTGTATTTATTTTTACGAGGGGAGGGTGGGAAAATTAATTAAGTACATATGAAAATACGCAAGTAAGTATAACGGGTTAGCACTGATTGACTAGCACGTTATTATTTCGCGAATTAGCAAAGTAATATTTTTGTTTTAATTAATATGAATTTTCGCAAAGTAACGCCTGATTCTATTAATTATCGCTCTTGCGGTTTACTTAACAACATTTCATTCGTTATGATGTCTGTAAGTCTGAAATAGGATTGATTAATTAAGCGTGACAATTTTTTTTCGGTTATAGCGAGCACGTAGGTGCACTTTTTGATCTGACTTTGTTTAATTTTCAATACATCAAAACCACATTCTAGAATAAACCCACAGATATTTTACGCATCGGCTGTGAATGTGGAATAAAGATCTCAGAAGATTTATCTGTGGCGACGAGAATGTCGGTAATCGGCCTAAGAATGCTGTTATCTTGGCACGCGACACGCGTAGGCACAACAATATGTAGACCTTACAGTGTCAGAATGGTTCCTGAAAAGGATATTAAAAATATTAAAACAGGTCAAGTCGAAATTACTCGACATGTTTCACTCCATACCGACAGCATCAAAAGGAGTTCCCGGCATGAGTTGGCGGACCCACGCAGACTGCGGGCTGTAGCTCTCCGCGTCCGATTGCTCAGCGCGGGCGACGGTGGCGGCAGAGGAAAGCGAGAAACTACCCTTGTTGTCGGCATTGTTGTCAAATTATGGGTTGCACATGGGCGAGGAGAAAAATCTCGTATATTACACAACCACAATTTTGACTTATTGGCCTTTTTCCCCAGCTTCTTCATTATATGAACTCACGCTTTTAGGTTTATTATGATTAAAAAAAAAATAAGGCACCTATTTAATATCTCAGATGAAGCGCTGGTGGCGTAGCGGTAAGGGCGTGCTACTTGCAATCCGGAGGTTGCGGGTTCAAACCCCGGCGTACCAATGAGTTTTTCGCAACTTATGTACGAAATATCATTTGATATATACCAGTGGCTTTTCAGTGAAGGAAAAAATAGTGAGGAAACCGGACTGATTCCAATAAGGCCTAGTTTACCCTCTGGGTTGGAAGGTCTGAAGGCAGTCGCTTTCGTAGAAACTAGAGCTTACGACAATTCTAGGGATTCGTTGCCAAGCGCAGCCAAGGCTCCCATAAGTCGTGGCAAAAATGCCTGGACAACGCGAGGAAGAAGATAATGATGATTTAATAGCTCAGATTCCGTTTCAAACCAGAGGGTCACAAGGCAATAGTACATTGTGGAACGAGGGGGGTAAGTAAAAGTTTGGATACGAGGGAATTAAAGACCCGAGTTTGCAATATTCTTACCCCCGTAGTTTCACACAATGTTTTCATCACATCTTGCGAAGAAGAAACTAAATTTTAAACGAAATAATTCTTAAATACGGTGACATATCAAACATTCGTCCGCCATTTTGTAATTTCTTAGTATCGAGGGCACAGACCTCTTCGGCATTCAGCCACGATTAATAATTATGTAAAAATATTTTAAACGGCTGTTAAATTAATCGAATTATTTAATTTTTAAACATAAACAAAAATATTAAATTATAAACGTCAGTATTTTAAAAGTAAAACTCATTTATGCTACTTGGTTTGTATGAAAAAGTGTCATTACCTTAAAAAAAATTTTTTTTTTCACAATCCATAACTCCCCCGGGAACAAAATAGGCCTTTGTCCTTCAGTACACCTGCATGAAATAAGAATTTTTTCGAGCAAGTGTGATGAAAAATATTGAATAAGCCAATTCTAAAAATTTCAAATTCAACAGGGATGTTGAATTCATCTCCCGAACGTCACAGCTTATCTCCCACCTAAGCGCCTGTCCAACAGAGGCACTTATATTGTCCACCTAAACAAAGGTCCCAACTATCATACAAACCATACTCACATACACCCAACACATTAAAGGCATTACCTCCTCTTAAATTTGACCGTTTCGATGTCTTAAGTGCTTTTGTCTAGAGTTAAATTGTTTGAGTTTTTGCTGCCTACTGAATTCGTTTGGTTTCTTTGTTTGAGTGAAATGGGTTAATGAGTATGGTGTTTCTATACATTAGAGATATAGTTACTCTGATAAGTCACTTAAAACTTTTATTTGAAGAAGTACCTATCAGTAAGCACACGGGTAAATTTTCTCGGGTTCCGTACCTTAAAATGAAAAACGGAATCGTTATAGAACCACTTGTTTCTGTTTGTCCGTCTGTTTCAGTCCATTTACTCCGAAACTACTGGACCGATTGAGTATAAATTTGTTACACATATGTAAGTCGGTGACCCAAAGACGGGTGAGTAACGTAAATAAATGAATTTCAAACTTGGCGGCCATTGTTGAGAGGTAAATTAAAAAATAAATACCTACAAACTTTTTCATATTATATCGTGTGACATATCTGATATCATATTAAAGGGCTTTGTGAGGATTTCAATAATATTTTATTCATGCAGATAATTTTGAGTTAGTTAAGACAATAGAAGAAAACATGCTCTGAATGTAAAAATGTCGATAACTAGCTAAATAAAAAAGGGTATTCCGTTACATAAAGCGAACGAGTTTATTAAAAATATCTTCTAAACGGAACATTTCAGAACTAAGTATTGCAAATTGCAACCCTCTATGTTTTTTGAAGTATGGTCACCAAACTTTTAATGTGGATGGCTATAATAGGTATAATATCTTGCGTTTCGAAGATATCTTCAATAGACGCATTTACACCAACTGACGCATTTACTCCTGTTAACGTTAAAGATTTTCTACTCAAAAAATGTGAGTGACCCGAAAATAATTTATTATATGTGAGTTTTTTTACACACCTGTAAAAACATGCTTAGATATGAATTTACCGAACTATGTTGTAACATTTTTTTTAAAATATATATTTTACTTTTCTATTCTTTCACCTACTCATTGCCTCACTGTCCAAAAGCAGTAGGGAAAGCCGAGCCATTGTATATACAGTTATTATGTATGGACGGGAGGTTTGGGGGGTGGTTATCTGCCCAACGCTCCCCTGAGAGGCGCGTGTGTATGAAATATTAAGACAGACAGTTGGCAAGGGACGCAATGGCTAAATACTAAACGAATTTTTATGAAATAGAAACGTCTATAAGCGATACTACAATTTTTTATATTACTTAAAGGAAAAGTTAAAAGAATTACTACCTCCGGCAAGACTCGAACTTGCGAGCTCTTGAAACACCAGTCCAATCGCTGCTACCAACTGAGCTACGAAGGCTTACGGCTTAAAGCTCTCTATTATATCACGATTGTATACAAACATACTTCACTTTTTTTGTTAAGCTGTCCAAGAATGGTAGATACGTTTGGCGCATGATCTGATACGCTACTTCAGTTGCTGATTGTACTTACTACTAGCTATCTAAAACTATGGCGTGACGTTCACAGGTGTAGGTACCTCTCAAACACATAAAAGAAAACAAAGATACAGGATATATACCTATTAGATCTAATGTCAATGTAGACAACCTTGTAATACAAACAATTAAAACTATTATAGACAGTAGTATATACTCTGTACTAATAAAGTTGTATCAACCCTAGTACGAGAATCTCAAAAACGTGAAAACGGTGACCACGCGGCGCCGCGCCGACGAGTCTGGCACGCACACAGGCGCAAAGACGTGACTCACCTCGCCTCACCTGAGGGTGAGTAGGGGCGCCATGAAGCACGGGGGTGGCGGGACTGTCCTGCAGGGATAAACTGAAATTTATTTTAGTCTGACTCGTGGAAGCTCTACTGCACTGAAATTGACGTAATCTGCGATAATTTCAAGGTAGTTTGATTTATCCTTCTATTGGATTGTTAACTACGTTCTTGCTTAGGTGAGACTAGCATGCACACAGGCGCAGGATAGACGTGACTCACCTCATCTCACCTGAGGGTGAGTAGGGGCGCCATTAAACATGGGGGTGGCGAGACAATCCAGAAAAAAATCTGGCTTGTGGCTTGAGCATCCCGTTTCAGTCAACTAAATTTGTCTTCCATAGGGATGCAAGCCGTGCTATTTCGTAGGTAGACAGTTTCACGGACACTAGATTGCTCTTAACAGTTGCTCTTACCTTTGGATTGCTATCTACGTTCTATTTTACATGTAAGATTACAATGATATTTAGAAGACCCGGGACCCGGGTATGTCCTTAAACTACGTCCAAAAGAGAGGTATGGGCAATGTGAATGTCATCTCGCCTTGTGTGGTAGGGCACAGCACAGCAGATGTCATTCCAGATCTAGAGCAGAGCCCAACTGGGGAAGTACCTCCACCTTACAGAAAACCGCAGCCAAATAACACTAGACCCTACTCATAGTGTTGTGTTCCTGCCGGTCAGTAAGGTTGCCAGAGCTCAACGAGGGGGGTGAGGTTAGGGTCGGCAACGCGCATGTAACTCCTCTGGAGTTGCAGGTGTACATAGGCTACGGAGACTGCTTACCATCAGGCAGGCCGTATGCTTGTTTGCCACCGACGTAGTATTAAAAAAAAAAAAGAAAGAAAGATCGAAAACTCGTCGAGTGGAGCGTAAATAACAGACAGCATAGGTATAAGTAATTAAGTATACGAATATATGGAAAGAATAATACTAAATCGCTCTGTCAATACGTTATGAAAATGAAAATGAAAAATGAAAAATGATTTATTTAGGTATCAAAATTGCAGCTTATTACACAGTAGAAAAGTATTACATTTTTAGAAGCATTCTATTGTTGTTGGAAAGCCTAGGAATAGTGTCCTGAGCCCTAAACTAGGTAAACCTGTCTTATAGGGATCAGGGAACCACCTCTATTTTTAGAAATGCAGCAAAGGTTAGTTGGTACACAAATCTAAAAATTGGATAATCATTTTGCTTAATTAAGTATATACGTATACAATATCAGTAATGTGTGTGTGTGTGTGTGTGTGTGTGTGTGTGTGTGTGTGTGTGTGTGTGTGTGTGTGCTTGTGTGATGAACTTTTCATTATATATTATTAATTTATCATACATATACCTACTGCTGGTTGTTGGTCAACAATAGCCCTTACGTATATAAGACTATGAGTGGTTGCAATTTTGTTGTTGCAATTATATGCGATGACTTCGACTTAAGAATGCGATCGTTTATATTCGCAGGACGATCCTTGTTATCTCTTACTGCTTGGTTTCCATAGCCGCTTGCATATCGATTGGCGGGGAGGCAGGGGCTGCTCTTTTTACGTGCACCTAAAACAGGATAAATGCGGTTTCCCATACTGAGGATACCGAGAAAGGGGCGTTTGTTTCCACCCGTGACTTTCCGACAGATATTGGCGTTATAAAAGATATTTTTCTAGAGTTTTTATCGATTTTGGGATGTTTATATCGTTTTCGATACCAGAAAATATTCAAAATTTCATAAGGATCATAGTGTATGTGTGTAACCTATCAAATAGGGAGATTAAGTTAGGTGCTTGAAGGTAATGATGGAAAAGAAACTCTGAGCTGACTGATTACCAATTTGACCTATTGACTTGCTTTTGACCTCTAGTTTTCTTTACCTATTAGATTTAAATCTTGTCTTCTGTAATGATGTTTTGATAAAAATCGAATTTGTTCCATAACAACTAGGCGGTACCCTCTATCACAATCAATTCAAGATTTCCTAAGTCAGTATAACAATCAAAACAAGCTTATTAGGGTGGCCAATGAACCACCATCTCAGTTCTCATGGCAAGCAACCACAAAAGAATGACAGTGCGTACTGACACAGTAGATTTACGCAAAACGGCCACGCTAGCAGTTGGCGTTCTCCACTTGTGTCGACATTTGTCGGTCCTTGTAGGGTCTTTTCAAAGAAATACTGCGGATTAGTTATTGAGGCTTTGGCGAGCTCTTAACTATAAAACTATAAAGAAACTAACAAACAATGCTAGATATTCCATAACCCACTGTAGAAACTCTTAGCAACTACCTAATTACGTAATTGTGTATATCGAAACGCGGGAATTGAAGCATTTTCATGCAAAAAAAAAAACATATTTTTTTTAACTTTTTTTTTCAAAAAATCTATCTTTTATAGTTTCTGATATGCTCTCACTGCCCTATTTGTATCAAAAAGTACAGAGTCAGTAACTCGAGCCAACACAGATCGAACAATAAAAACACTTAAAATCATTATTTCGCTTAGGTACCTATTCGTGGAATAATACCAACATAATTTTACCTTTAGGATTCCGTCGATGTCAGTGGGAAACCACAAACATTATCTGTTTGCAGTAAAATCCTAGAATGCCGGATAATAGAATTAGAGGTATAGGAGACGAGAGGCTATCCCACGCGCCATGTCAACTGCACCGACAACTGTATTGCTTCACAAGTAGCCCACGTACCTACTTACCTGCCTACTTGTAGTAGGCATCGACATAAAGAGGTTAAGATCGGAAACATGAACTACCTCTAAAAGTCCTACGTAATACTATTATAATTAAAATATAGCGAGTCACTCACGTAACTTTTTGGTCAAATTTCGACTCGAGTTGTGAGTGACCCGTTCAATTTTTTTTATAAAACACGAAGAGCCCGTCGAGTTTTATTTCGTAAACCTCAAACTAAAATAACAAATATCAAATCAATTAAAAACTTCTTTGGCGTTGTAGCAAAAAGTTCGTCAATAATAAAATTTATTTCTTTTCGTATTGAACAAAAGCGAAGCAATCAATCGCGGTAAACATATGACAATTTTTGTTAAATCAATGCATTCAATAAAACTTTAACTCCACAATTAAGTAAATTTTAATAGATCACTATCTATCCGAAAAAATAAGCCGTCGGATAATTGTGCTTAAAATGTTTACAAGTCGTTATTGAATTATTAACTGTATAGTCATCGTGGCTAAGAAGCTAAGTATATTAGAAACGCAAGTAGGTAAGTATATTAGAAACCTGAATTCCTATGTACCATTTGTTTTGACAGAACCTACACACCCACTAGACGTCAAGGTTTGAACTGCCAACAATTATAAAATATTCACCAGACAATAGATTCAAGCGCGTTTCTGTCTAGACAGTCTTACATAGGGAAATATAAAAGGACTAGCTAAGGTAGGTATTTGTATTTCTATAGTAAAAAATTCAGGCGCCACGGTGCATTGAATAGTTATTTACGATACAAGTGCAGAAAATAGGAAATTCACAACGAGTGGTGATAAATTTAAACACGACCGAAGGAAGTGTTTTAAATGGTGTCCTGTCGTTTGGCCAAAAGATGTTTAGCAAATTGACACTTGGCAACCAACTACTGGCAAAATTATATTTTAGCAAATCATTTTTCTACAACAATATTTTTGACAAATTATTCTTATTACCAAATAATTAACTAATAAAATTTCATTTCATAACAGATATTTTTGACAAATGATTATTTAACAACAAAGTTAACAAATAAATCTATCATTGGTCAAAAAATGTTTGCTATAATGTATTATTTGACATGTGTTTCTGTACTAATCATTTATATTATGGGTCGAATTGAAACATTTAATTTTGAAACAAATCATATATTTTAATTATACATTTTACACACTTCAATCATCATTATTGTAATTTTAAATGAACTGACAGCGATTTTAATAATTTTACCTCTGAATAATCGTTTTCCTTCAAACCAATATGCAATAGTTTTGCTATCTTCATCCTTGTTAAAATGTGCATTTTGTGCATACTTTTTCGCCATGCCGCTACTTTTGACTATCCTGAAAAAAAAAAGAAAATTAGTTGATAACTATTGCATGGAATAATTAAAAAGTAAAGATATTTAACTTGCTCCACTTGAAATGTTGTAAGCGAGCGAGCCAGACCTGTCGGGGCAATCCGACTCGGATAGGTTAGGTTAGAAGCCTAAGGCGGGAGCTTTGCTCCCGCCTTAGGCTTCGAGGTTATTTTTTTTTTAACAACGCGAAAAATGTAAGCAACGATTGCTTGCTTGTCTTGCAACTAAGTAACTTACCTCAAAATAATCTGGCCCAAATGAAAATTGCAACCATGCAGAATAGTACCTTCAACACTGACGTTTTTATCAAATAACAATGTGTTACATGCATTTGGTGAATGTATAAATTTGCTAAACATATTACTAGGTGACATGAAAAATATAAAATTGATACTTTGTATTTTGACATATTGTAATAATGTATTATTTACTAAATGATTATTTGTCAAGTGACTTTTTATAAAATGATACATTTGCGGAATAACATATTTGCCAAATAATACTTTGGTGAAACGTTTTTTGTAAAATGAAAATTTGCCAACATTGTTTTGGTTAAACATTAGTGAACCGTTTTAAATCGACACGAGTTGCGAATTACTTATTCGCACGTGTATCATACAACGTTTTACAGTACATATATATGGCTCTTTAAAGTTTCGACATATGCACGGAAAGTGCTCATTCCCGCACACGTGCGGGAAAGTAGCACCATATGTACTTACTGTAAATACTTTTTTAATACAGTTGCTCAAAAAGTGCTACTTTACTTTGCGTGCGGAAAGTTGGATTTCGCGAACTAGTGCTTTTTACTTTTCCACTTGTTCCAATTCATGACTACTTATTGATGAGTGTTAATGTTAGTTTCCTTTAAAAGTCGAAATCAACATAAACACCTACTGTTAATTGGTGGTGGAACGGTAGAAATGTCATTCTTCACTCATCCCGAGTCCTGCCACGAACCATTCGGTATTCGTGAAGTAATGACATACTTTCCGCACTAGTATCGAAATGTACTATTTCATTTCTCACTGCGGTCGAGCGCCAAACTACCTCGACCGAAATAGGTGCCTTTCATTCCTTAGTTAACAATGTACATTAATGAGACTATCTCATCACTAACTCAATACTACAAGCAATTATATATATTGTTCTAGTTCCTTCTAGACTACCTACTAAGGCTGGAGGTCCCGGGTTCGAATCCCGGGAAAAGATTTTGTGTTTTTATTACCAATATTAGAGATATTTACACTTCGTTGTCTCATACGCATAACACAACCCGTATTTAGCTTACTGTGTCAAGAGTATTTATGTCAGATTGTCCCATTATACTTCCTATCATGTAAGCACAAATCTTTGTTTGACTGCCATATTTTATTTATCTCTCTCAGTTGCTTAAATATTAGCTGGAAGAAATCCCTTAAAGGGATAAGTTCGCCTTGTGTTATCTCTTTGTTGTGTAAGTATGTACTTGTTTTGTGCAGTAAGTTTTTTACTACTACTAATACTATATTTATTTACTTCTTGAATTCTTCAATTAAGTTTCTATTCTATGTTGTTTTAATTAAATAGCACGTGTATGATTTATTTATCATGAAGTCGAATTTATTTATCGATGAGAATGAATAGGTAATAAATATCAGGATATTTATAATTTTGTTACTCTAAAAATAATAAATATTTTTTATATTAGTCAGCAAGGATTAAGACCGGAAACAAATCTCTCCAAAATTATATTCAAATAATAACAATTACATTTCGGCCATTGGTCGAACCCTTCTGACCACTCATTTAAATCTACTTGACCCTTCGGACATGGAAATTTGACCAGGGGTCATCTGGACCAGACCGGACAAAGCTGGACCTTAAAAAAATCCTATTGGTTCCTTTTAAAAAAGTGACCCTTAAATTTGGGGACAATGGGGCGCGACCCCTGTGAGCATTTTAGGGTTAAGATTAGAGGTGTAACGGCCATGAAAGGGTCGAATGAAAAGGTGTCGGTTTATGGATGTTTACAATAAGCTTTATTTTGTTTGGAGATGTTTTTTTATCTGTGAAATAAATTTGGTGTGTACCTATTTATTCGTAGGTAGCTGGTAGGTAGATGCATAATTATCTAGTTGAATAAAACATGGAATAACGACGAATTTGTACAAGTTTTTCATTTGCTTAGCTGTTTCATTTTAATATGTTGTTTTAGTTAATGTTATGGAATAAATCCGTAGCTGATTGAATTTATTTATTAAGTCCATCTTCGTCCCAATTTTTTATTGTAGGGATTGTTTCTCATCACAAAAGCGTATAATAGTACATTTCGATGCTAGTGCGGAAAGTATGTCAGTACTTCACGAGTACCAAGATATCATGAAGGAAGAATGGTAGGCGAGTGGCAAGACTCGGGATGCGTGAAGAATGACATTTCCGCACGTGTAGCGAACGACGTTTTTTAATACAGTTGTGAAAAAATAAGAAAAACAACAAGTACTTTTTTTATGCATGTAAACAACAATTGTAAATATAAAATTAAGTAGTAAGTAGATACCTACATAAAGGTATCACGCAAAATAGGCGCAAGTCGTCGAGTTGCGGAAAATCGCCCGAATACAATACAATAAGATAAAGACCTACATAAAGATGGCTTCATACGCTTTTTTAGAAAAGTACACATTATATTAAATGTAATTTATAACGAGTTACTCAAGCAGTTATGGTCAAATGTGACAAAAATTACATGCGTGACCCGTACATACATAGGTATAAACATTTGCACTTAATCCATATTTTAACAATAAAATACGAGTGTAGATTTGTTTTCTATTTTAAACTATGTATTTAACTACCGATCATCCAAAATGACTCCAACACACCTTGCACAATTTCATTCCAGCCACCATTGTTCTATGAAAACTAACAATAAATCCTAAGATCAAATCACACTTTACATACCAACATTATGTCAACTCTAATTTACATACAATCTGCCACATTCCAGCGTAATACATCAACATTGTATGTAAGTACGTAAAGGTGGCATTCGGATTGCGGTCGTAGCAGTTTTGCTGGTGCAGCGTTACTGCAAGGAAAGCTGCGGGAAAGAGACGATGTCACTGTCAAATTAAATAAATCATCATCATTCGCTTGCCCTTATCCCATTCGTTTGGGGTCGGCGCAGCATGTCTTTTTCTTCCATATCTTTCTGTTACTCGTCATCTCATCATTCACTCGCGTTTGTTTCATGTCATCTCTCACACAATCCATCCACCTTTTCCTAGGTTTATCTCTCCTGTTTCATCCCTCCACATTCATTCGTAATACCTTTCTCGTCACATGACTTTCATCTCTCCGTATTACAAATTAAATAAATAAATTAATTAATATTTTTCTTTTACTTCCCGGCGTTCACTGGCTGTCGCGGCGCACCGCCATTATAGCACAAGGTCGCACTGGCAGAATCGCCATGTGAGGTTGGGCGTTTAATCAAACAACTAGGTTCGAGGTTAAACGTATAAAAGCTTAAATAACACATACATGCACTTATATGTGTTAAGGTTATTCTAGTGTACAGGAGAGGCGTAGCACTCACACTACACTTTTGGCTCCTCTCCACGATTGGCCATCATACTGGCCCACTACGATGGAGATGGACCAGCGTGTAGAGAGGTAATGGTGTCGGTGGTGGTGGCTCATGGAGCGGCGGGATGGCGATGGGATGGCCACGGTGTCTGTTTTTCGCACATCAAAGGTAGTGGGCTTGCGATGGCAGTATGCATCTACACGTGGCCCATTCCGAAAGCGTTCTCGAACGCGGTTGAGTGTGGACGTTCGTCCTTTATGTCAATTTACGATTTGACTACATGGTCTCATCATAAAGTAATGAAGTTTTTAGTACTTTATCTTATATAACGTTGTGTTGTGTCGTGTTGTATAACATTTTGTAACACCAATGTGGGAGCGCCTTTAATTCGTCACTTATTTTGCCATGTAAATTGACAGTGACAACACCTCTTTACCGTTGCTGCAATTCTGCAGCACTAATGCTGCTGCGGTCGTATTCTGAATGTAACCCTAACCTGTCAAACGACAAATAACTCTCTTCTCAGGGAACGTAATAAAATTAACAATCAATGTGCATACGATGAGTTACTACATGTTGCATCTCTTGTAAACACAATGCTAATTGTTAACAGATGAAGGTAGTAATGTTTGGAGTAAGTTATTTATACATACCAAATTCTTAGTTTAATTTATAGTATTTTATGCAACAGTTGTATAAGAAGGGTCAAAAAAGGCGAGTGGCGTGAGTTACAATGTGAGCCGGAGCCGAAGGCGTAGGCGAACATTGTAAAGGAATACGCCACGAGAATTTTTTGACCTACTTATACAACGTTGCATACAATATTTTTCCTACGAGTCAACAAAAATAAATCTTAATTTAGGTAAACAAATTACAGCAAAAGTAAGTATATAGCCAAGACGCGCGAGCATACCTTGTCCGCGCCCGGCCCGCCCCGGGCCGCGGCCGGCCGGTCGGCGACACCTTCTCGTAACTCATGAGGCCCTGGTACTTGCTACTTGCTAAATTAATTTAAAATAAAATGTATTTTCCTACTCCTCTACTGTTATCTGTCATT
Organism: Cydia pomonella; assembly: GCF_033807575.1. Classification (NCBI taxonomy): domain Eukaryota; kingdom Metazoa; phylum Arthropoda; class Insecta; order Lepidoptera; family Tortricidae; genus Cydia; species Cydia pomonella. The sequence goes on from NC_084724.1 coordinate 9,367,628, forward strand.
TATGCATTCATTAACACGAATATAAGAACATACATAAAAGGTTTCAAGAAAAGTCTATATTGTCTATTCCTCATAAAAGCTCTTGTGCTTTTAATCTCTATAACGTTACTGCGATTAATGGCTACCAACCTAACAAAACCAAAACGAATACAGTTTTAAACTAAGTGCATTGCTGCCAACTTACAAAATATTCATTTGGTTGCATAGTAAAAATAATTACTTCATAAGTCAGAAACACGCATGTGACACCCGTAATATAGCAACACCCATAGACTACGAAGACCGCTTAGCGTTGTTTGTTAGTCTCCGTAGGCTACGGTGGCCAAAATTGAGAAAAAACTGTCCAAAAATTTAATTTAGCAAGTAGCAAGTACCAGGGCCTCATGAGTTACGAGGTGTCGCTGACCGGCCGGCCGCGGCCCGGGGCGGGCCGGGCGAGTAACAAGGTATGCTCGCGCATCTTGACTATATACTTTTGCTTTGTTTACCTAAATTAAGATTTATTTTTGTTGACTCGTAGGAAAAATATTGTATGCAACGTTGTATAAGTAGGTCAAAAAATGCTCGTGGCGTATTCCTTTACAATGTTCGCCTACGCCTTCGGCTCCGGCTCACATTGTAACTCACGCCACTCGCCTTTTTTGACCCTTCTTATACAACTGTTGCATAAAATACTATTACAATGCCTAAGACGGTAGCTAGATGTTTTTGATTCCAATCGTGGCAACGCCATTTATTCGTGTTCTCGGCAAGGATACTTTTTCCTGAGTTATGGGTGTTTTTTTTAGGTTTGCCAACAGGTGCTCCCTGCCGAGGTTTTCCCGAGGGTATACAGTACGGGGTTCTTCAAAAAAGGAGTGTACAGGTTTTTAAAGGGTCGGCAACGCACTTGTAACACCTTTGGAGTTGCAGGCTACGGTGACTGCTTACCATCAGGCGGGCCGTATTGCTTGTTTGCCACCGACGTGGTATATGAAAAAAAAGGTGCGATACAAAAATAATTATAAATGACAAGTTATAAAATAAGATTGCTTCAGTATTCACCCAATTACAGGCAAACACGGTATGCATGTAACAGATGTTTCTTACGTATTTTTTTAATCCTAAGTACTAAATATATACAATTTTATTAGTATTATAAAACGTCATCCGTATTGAGCTTACTGTCAGACTAGGCCGAATTATTTATAAGATTATCCCATAATAATAATATCTTAATCTATAAAATTGCATTTTCAAGTCGAAGACATGACATTTTTGACTGATACAGACCAACGCAAGTGGCTCCCGTTAAAGATGCTCGTTACGGAGCGAAAATTGTCGGGCACTGTTCAACTTAAAAATGTGATCGACGCGTTTTAATATATTTAAGCCTCACGGAAGTTAGCTTAAGAAAGGTAACTTTAGATATTATGAGATCATCTTACACAAATCGATCTAGTTTTTATACAATGTCTGCTATCTGAATCCTACGCCGGATCAAACGACGCAGCTTCGGCAACTTAGCCACGCTGTTACGTCTACACATCGTTGCCCAATCTATCAATCGAGTGTTTGATTTATGTTTTGACTTTTTGCTTCTTTGTATTTACATTTTTTCTTTAGTTTAATAATGCTGTGTAATTCATTAGAATTTCATATGTCTCTCTTCTTCTTCTTCCTCGCGTTGTCCCGGCATTTTGCCACGGCTCATGGGAGCCTGGGGTCCGCTTGACAACTAATCCCAAGATTTGGCGTGGCACTAGTTTTTACGAAAGCGACTGCCATCTGACCTTCCAACCCAGAGGGTAAACTAGGCCTTGTTGGGATTAGTCCGGTTTCCTCACGATGTTTTCCTTCACCGAAAAGCGACTGGTAAATATCGAATGATATTTCGTACATAAGTTCCGAAAAACTCATTGGTACGAGCCGGGGTTTGAACCCGCGACCTCCGGATTGCAAGTCGCACGCTCTTACCGCTAGGCCACCAGCGCTTCAAGAATTTCATATGTAAATTCCACTTTGTACAAATTGCTTACTCCAAGTTTCACGCTCATGCGCCCGCGCAGCTTCGCGGGTTTCCGTGCAAAACACCGGCATCTCGGCTCTGATGTGGGAAACATTCGCACGCGCGATCCTTTTTGAGCTAATGAGATAATTTACGAGCAGCATTCTTATAAGTTACTTTTACTTAGATATAAGAGGAAGGGTATAATTTTAAATAGGTATTAATAATATTAAATAATTTGTACATAGGTTTATATTTATTTAGGTATTTCAAGTTTTCACTCAATTGTGTGTTCTAACTTGCTTATGTGTGACACTGACTATGACGCTAAATCAGTCTTGTTTCAGACCCTATAATATCGGAATCCTAATCTATAAAGAGTTCGCGCACGCACTTATCTAGTTAAGATAATATTCCGCTGACCGACACAGTCTTTATGTCTATTCCCAGTCACTGATATTGAACGCTAGACCACTAAATGACGCCTTTTCGCCCATTTTTTTCCTACAGACCGAAACAATTTTCAAAGCTCTAATCGTCGTAATCAAGAAGCATAACCACGCCACATACCATCTTCATCATGACATTTACGACCATTTCCTATGCGACTCAGGAGAAAATAGGTGATTTCTGCAGCATGTGGTCCTTGTAATCATTTCACATGATCGTTGTCGTTTATATCCCCTTCATCTTTGATTTTTTGTGGTCTTAACTCTAGCATTTTCTTTTCCGTATTGGTTACAACTTGAAATCTCTTTTGTTTAAAAGTTTTCATCACTGGATACACAACTCCGGGTATATCTAGAAACTTTTCATCATTTTCTTCTGAGAAATCTTGGTTTTTGATCATTTTAAACCACTTAGTGGTAGTTTGAGGTGATACTATGTAAAGACAAAACACTGTGGAAGTGGTGGACAATACTAGTAACTTGAGCCATAGCTTCATAACTGACATCTTTATTGCAATTTCACGGACAGAAATCGATTTAATGGTTGATTTTCTTCATTTTATAGACATGCAAGTAAAGTGTGGCAGTTGTGTACTTTCATTAACCTGCAATTTATTTATCTATGTATTATCTAAAGCAATTGAAATTTGATGTCTCTTTTTTTTTCTAGAATCTGTACTAAAACTAATAGAATGACCTATAGAATTTTTCTAAATTAGTACTTTCGTCTTGGTTTTGTCACCTTTCATTCCAATTAGCCTCACTTTCTGGATATCTGGCCCTCTACAGGCAAGTCATGTGCATCCGAGAGGACTAAGCTATATCTCCCAAATAACTTTTCAGATTCAAGAGAAAGAAACGAACCTAGTTGTGACCCATTAGCTATTCTTTCCTTTGCCTTATTATATGGGATTACGAGGGGCGGGAGGGGGTTAGGGTCGGCAACGCGCATGTAACTCCTCTGGAGTTGCAGGCGTACATAGGCTACGGATACTGCTTACCATCAGGCGGGCCGTATGCTTGTTTGCCACCGACGTAGTATAAAAAAAAAGATGCGAGCATTTAGGATAAAAGAAAGCCCTTATGAGTTAATTCCAATTTCAATGTCGAACAGATATCTCGTTTAACTTCATAAACAAATATGACATTGAAAGGGACAGTTTTCTCACGTCATAATCTTATTTTTATAGAATTTCTCTCTATTGGTTTATGACATCCGTTTTGAGCCTCGTCTAATCCTATTAATATGAGTAATTCTATGAGTTATTATAACAAATGTATTTGAATCTGCGCTATCCAACGACCATCCTAGTCCAGCTGCTGTCCAACAATAGGGGCCCGAAGAAAAGGATTCGCAACCCGTTACCTGCGAATTTTTAATTGCTCATATTTGCATAAACGGGGAATAGATAATAGAAGACGTGATTGATGGTCGAGGGACTAGGAGAGGGTTAAATCCGGACGTCTTAGGTGTAAACAAATTTTGAAGAAATTCGGTTACGTAGACTTAAGTAGTTTTTCATATTATAAATACAGACGTGAGACTTGCAAAATCACTTTAAAAGTTAGATAAGCTCTTCAAAACGTCTGGAATATTTACAAAGAATTAAGTTTCTATTCTAGGACTAAGCTATCTATAAAACATTTAAGACTTATCCTAATCGTTCCACGTGACAGAAATTTTCGCAAAAAGTCCTCCTCGCGTCGTGTTCCTCAATATTGAGGGTCGTGACCTCCCTTTGTATCACTTTCTGTCTTATGATCTTTCTCCATCTGTTTCTGTCTCTGGCGGTGTGTAGAGCCATGTGAACTGTGGGGTCAAGAGCGATGCGGACCTGGTCAGACCAACGTGTTGGACTGCGTCCGCGTTCAGGCCTTCAAAAAGAAAAACGTAGGTACCTTTAAAAGTAGACGTCACAGAAATAGGGCTTATATTATAGATTCGAAAACTGTAATTCTACCTCCTATGCCTACTAAACACTAGAACCTTTTAAATAAAATCAGAAATACACTTTTTATTAGCGTGATTTTTTAATTAATTTTGAGAAATATGAATAAGTAGGTACAAGTAGGAGACACCCTACTTGTACCTACTTATTCATATTTCTACGTTGTACGTTCTATATAGTGTTTGTGTGTTTTTGTGTGTTGTTTAATGTTACTTAAAGTTGTATTATTTTTTAAACCTAAAAAGTTTTATAAAGCAACAGAAGTATTTCTATTTTAATGTGAAATTTTAAAATCAATCCCAAAATTCGGAATTAATATCTGAGATAACATTAAAGATAAGATCCCAAATAGCGAGTATCATAAACTTCTATTATTATAGTTTCAAAACACGACCACTAATCCCATCGCGACAGCATCCCAAAAAAACACAATAAAAAGGCCAAATTACCATAAACAACGCATTATAAGACGGCGGTTACCAAAAACCGGTCCAAAACCGGTTATATGCGGAAATATGCAGATCTCTTAAACTTACAAATTTAAATCTGCAGTCAAGAAACGCATTACAATTGTGAGCGATTGTAGAAGTTATCTGCATTGATGCTTCTTTGTTTTGTTAGCGGCAGGTTGCAATAAGTTGGTAAAGTGATAACTTCCTGACACCATTGAACAATTGGCTCTTTGTCTCTTTAAGCGTTGGTCCATTGGCCAGGGTGAGATTAGTGAGAACTATGGATGGACAAACATGGGGATGGGTTTTGAACTTTTGTTGCTTAATTGCGGGATTTTTGCTTCCCATGGGATGAAAGAAGTTTGTTATGGTCATGGATGTTAGAAATGGGCTACATCAGTTAGAAGACTTTTAAATTTATCTAGAAAAGAAATATGTCCAATCATTTTAAATGAAGAATATTTTAATACCTTAATGTAAAACATGAATTACTTATTGTATAAAAATCCGTAAATAAGCTGGATCTGCATTGATAAAAATAATCCCCCAAACTCATTGAGTAATTCCAAAAAGTATTTTGATCATTGCCCTAAACCGATATTATTGTTACACCCCGGCCTGTTATTTCTTAAGTCCCAATTTTTAAGCAAACATTTCTTTCAGTGTAAGTTATAATTTACAAAAGATTTCCTACTGAATCTTATACCTCAATAGATGTATTCAAGATTCAAGCCTTCGGGCTTAATTGAAAATACCTTCATTTCTGATACAGACTAAGTATTAGCATGTGTCTTTTAAGTGTTTTCTTGTTGTTTCTATTAAGAAACCACTACATATCACAATCATAAAATAAATCTGTTCGTGTTAAAAAAGGTTGACTAACGAAAATTTTCTCCCATATTATTCACCTTTCACTTCCTAAACAATTTTGCCCCATAATTTCATCGGGACGTTTTGAAAAAGTGTTTATTTAGCTTAGTGGTGGGAAAACTTTCTTCATGGGGGGCCAGAAAATTAAAAAAACCGAGGAGGGCCGGAACTGCAGAATAAATGTATTTTGATTTAAAACCGTTATATCGTGAGCCATATAAAGATTATTTCGAAGGACCGGCGGCGGCCATGATGAAACCCTTGCGCGAGCCGGAGCTGGCCCGGGGGCCTTAGTTTGCCCACCACTGATAGCGTATGAACTTAACCTGGCATGCCAATTACTTAAAGCGTAAATTTGGAAAACATTAGATAGATAGATAAAAACTTTAATGCAAAACATTATCGTGACAAAAAAAAACTTATAATAAAACTAAAACTTAGGTGTACTTTACCAAACTAATTACTATAACTAGTAGGATTTTTTGTCACGGCTGTGTAGCCGCGAAAAGGCGTCAACTCAGCATGTGCTGCCGCAGCGCTGGTATTCTGCCTTGGGACTTGGGACCTAGCAGTGCACGCACAGACACACGGTATGATCAACCAACGGTGACAAAAGAGACAGGACAGCATTGGTTTTGGAACTAAGCATTCTGCGATATTTAGTTTTGGTTGGGATTCAGACCAACTTTCGTCGACGCTGACCTCACGGAGATCTTCCTCCACTCTATCCGTCCATCGTTACTTAGGATGACTGGCAGGACGACGTCCAGTCAGTCGACCCAATTAAGTATGCTCTTTTGCAGGCTAGCGGAGACAATGTGCTAATTACAATTCGGCTCTTAGGTAGTACTTAAGTAGGTAGGTTTTTTTTTCACCAAAATGGATATATAGCCGGTCAAACAGCTTTCTCAGTAGAAAAAGGCGCGTAATTAAAAATTTCTTTGGGAAGACAACCCTTTGCGCCTACACTTTTAAAATTAGTCGCTTTAGTATACTGACGGTAATGCCTTGAGAGACTATACTTATTGAATCAACATGATGATGAAATTTGCAATGGAATCTCCAAGAGAATAGACAAAATGGTTGATAAAATTGCCCAAGAGTTAATTTGGGTCTGGTACAAAATACAGTTACAAAGCAAATAAATGAGTTAACAGTCCATAAAAAGAATTCAACTTAAAAATCGATTGTGATCCTGCATCTGCCAACTGAACCGAGCTGATAAGCCGTGCCCTGATAAGGGACCGGTTAACGCCAACCAAAGAGCTAAAAAGGACCTTAGTACATGGATATAAAGTCCTTAAAAAGCTGAGAAATTACAACGATAAAAACAAACGAATGTATCCATGTTAAGAAATCGAACTACAAGTACAAGCGATTTGCGTCTGTATTTAGACAAACTAAGGTTGGTTTTGGACTGAGTTTAATTTGGTAGTATTTAGTTATTGAGGTCAACGTTTTGCACCTTTGAAGCTCGTTCGGTTATCGGTTGACAAGAAAATGTGGGGAGAAAATCGATGGCTCTTTGTTCGGGTTTTAATAAAACGTTGGTTTATTCATTCTTGCTTGTTTGGCCTTTAACGGACAGGTATGTTATGTAACCGACAAAATTATAAGGAAAAAAAATGAAACTTATATGATTTTACATCAAAATGTAGCTTAACGGTGCCTTATATGGACTTAGTAATCCTCAATACGGGCATCTTTATTAGACTAGAGCGCCATCTATATTGAAAATCAATATTTTTTATACCTTCGATTAAGTATGGAGCTTTATAAGTCGGTTTTTAATCTTTAGCCAAAATAATATATCTTGGAAGTTACCCCAAAATCCTGAATATCCGCTGTTTCGCGCCGCACTAAAATTCGTAAGGAAGAAACCTTAACTATACTGTATGTATCTGGCCGTTAACGTTAATTACTCAAACCCGTTAACGTTTAGATCATACTGAGCAACATTTACTATGGGACCAACCCCGAAATCGCGAAATAAAAATTGACTGACCCCTAGGAAATTTCAACATTTAGACCAGCAAAATTCAGCAAAAGAAACAGCCAAAATTTTTTTTCGCGATTTTAGGGTTGGTCTCATATAGTCAAAGTTTCTCAGTATGACCTAAAGATTAACGGGTTTAAGTAATCGCTTTCCTCTACAAAGCGGGAAAGCGCGGGGATCAGCTAAGAACGTAGCGCTACGAAAACGTTGGTAACGAATCATGTGTTAATAGTGTGTATATCTATTTTTAGGGTTCCGTAGCCAAATGGCATAAAACGGAACCCTTATAGTTTCGCCATGTCCGTCTGTCTGTCTGTCTGTCTGTCTGTCTGTCTGTCCGAGGCTTTGCTCCGTGGTCGTTAGTGCTAGAAAGCTGAAATTTGGCATGAATATATAAATCAATAAAGCCGACAAAGTCGTACAATAAAATCTAAAAATTTAATTTTTTTTAGGGTACCTCCCCTACACGTAAAGTGGGGGTGAATTATTTTTTTCGCTTCAACCCTAGAGTGTGGGGTATCGTTGGAAAGGTCGTTCAAAACTAATAGGGGTTTTCAATAAACATTTTTTGATAAAGTGAATATATTCGGAGATAATCGCTCCGAAAGAATAAAAAATGTGTCCCCCCCCCCCCTCTAACTTTTGAACCATAGGTCCAAAAAATATGAAAAAAATCGTGGAAGTAGAGCTTAAGAAAGACATTAAATGAAAACTATAGCGGACATGATCAGTTTAGCTGTTTTTGAGTTATCGCAAAAAGTTTTCCCTGCATAGTAAAAAGACTTACTTTAATTAGGTACTGATTATGCAAATTTGCCTATTTGTTTAACTCGGGTGAAAGGTACCGTTTCATCCCTTCAATTTACTATACTTTAAGCTCCAGTTTAGCTTAATGTGACGGAAGAGTAACTACGGAACCCTACACTGAGCGTGGCCCGACATGCTCTTGGCCGGTTATTATCTCTTGTTTAGGTATTAAGTGCTTGTACACGATGTATTTCGTAAATTCTTGATACACGAAGACAGAGACATAATTTCCAAGTGGAAACTTTTTAATTACTAGCGCTATTCAAATAAGAGTCTAATTAGCAAATTCCCTCACTTAAACCAAAATAATCTTTAATAGAAAAAATCACTTCACAAAACTGTTTAAATGCCATTGAAATTATAACTATCGCGCTATTTTGTTTTCGCAGTGTACAAAGCAACTCCAAATAATGAAAACCATACCATTAAATAAACTACGAGTGACAAAACGTTTTGCAACCCAATGTTCGTGAATATTTCGTAACTTTTGAGGTGCGTTGGGATTTGGGATAAGTTCGCGTGTTTTGGAAATAGCAAATACCTATCTATAAAATCGGAGGCACTTTATACTTTAGTAACACGCTCTACTGCAACTGGAACGCTTACCAAGGCATCTTGTTTACTATTGCAACAGTAGGAAGTGCTTATATTTTGCTAGATATTTGGTACGGGTAAATTTAATCCTACTTATGATTTGAAATATTTCATTTTTTCTTTTTTGTCAACAAACACCATACATATCTCGCCAAATATAGATCCTATAAGTATGGTTATGGCCTCATTCGATTCAGCTCAAAAAAATACTCGAAATTGACACGTCACTCGCCTAGTTTTTAGAACGTGCATTTTATAAAATGAACCCCCCGGAAAGGTGGTAGGACCCCTAAATTTTGCTTGGACTCAGCAGGCTCTCATTTCTAGTGCGAAGATAAAGAAAAAAAATCATTATGTACATACTTTGCCGCCAAAATATGCAATTTTTCCTGTATTAATTTGCCATTTTCAAAATTAACTTTTGATGTTATCCCAATACACCGTGCAACATTATTGCATTGGTAACATCAGCAGTTACAACGGAGGCCCATTCCTTACCACATGTTTCCGCCCTGTCCAACAAATCAACAATATGTCGTATTTGGGAAAATTACTATTAATTATATCGAATAGATGATACTTATTTAAAATGATCATTGATTCAATCAATTACCATCAGTCTGTGTGGCCAACATTATTGAACAAAATTCACATTATTTTTCGTACATTATTATTTATTATGAGACAATACACTAGTACACCTATGCAATCCTAAGTAAATGTAAAACTAATGTACGAAATATTATGTTTTATTTTTGTCCATATGTTAACGGCACCAATCATGGGAGATTTAAGAGAAAATTTGGAGTATTTTTGATATTTCACTGACACATTTCAAACTAACAAATATCATTGAAAAATGTAACTTAAGAAGAATGTGTGAATGTAATGTGCTTTTTGGCATTAAGTCCGCCATTTGTACATTTTTCTTTGTTTGTGCAATAAAGTTTAAATAAATAAATGTGGCCAGCGTTTAAAAAGCGATGGTAAATACTTGTTTTACAGTATTTGTCGATAACCATCCCATTACCGGTGCCAGTCCCGTCATAGGCGCGTTTACTATATTACTTATTACTATTATTAAGATTTTTACAAACTAACCGTGCGACCATCTCAACGCAAGCATGCGCAAAATGCCATAATGACCCTTTTCTGTTTTCGAAATCTTAAAAAGCCACAGACACTTCCTCTTCCGCCGAACCCATCACTTAGTCCACTGCATCTCGGCCTATTGTCGGTAACCTTCTAATTTGCATAACCGATGCACAAAGAACAAGACTGACCCATTTCATTCAATACCCTTTCTTCGCAGATTTTCCCACTGCCCAACAAAGACTGTCCTATCTTCACCCTTTTCGCTACCATTTTATGGGAAACAATTCTCTATGCTCTAGTTTTTGCATTGTCCGAGTATCAATAGGCCAACGGATTCGCCAAAGGCGAGTTGATTAATAATATCAGGAATATTGTTTAGCTTTTGTTGTTATGACCGTTACTGAACAATTATATCAAGTAAATATATAAAACACATATGGAGCAACTGGTTGACAAAATCGTTAATGCCGTTAAAGAAGCGACCAAATTGTATTTATCAAAGCAGGCTCTAATAAATATACAGACGAAAACTTAAACGCATTTTCTAACGGTTACAGTCCAAGAACTTTACCATGGACCTTTTAAAGTAGAAGAATGGTATTTAAATAAATACCATTCTTAGGTATTGTTTGTGAATTGCATCCGCGGGTCCGTTAATTTCGTAAAAGAAAAGAAGAAAAAAATATCCAACGTTACCTTGCAAGTGATTCGATTTGAATTGCACATTGTGAACTAACCAGAATTTCTAGAAACTTAAGTAATGGTTTACAAATAGCCCCATAAAAGTATCTCCTAAATCAAACATGAAAGCGTAGAGGTTATCGCGATTTTCCAGATTTGCCGGTCCCGTTCTCATTTTAATTGGAGGGATGGTCAGCCAGGTAGCCAGCCAACCCGTGCCCAGGGGTCAATACAACCCTTTACGCCAATTTAAAGACCCCAAAATCAGTGCACCGTGAGCGATGGGGTCAGCTAGTGACCCAACTGACCTTCTTATAGAATTCCACCCCTTTCTTACAAGGCATTATTAGTAATCCCTTTCGCGAATCTATTCCATTGTGTTCTATCTATTATGTCCGTATAGTTTTTGGACATGTGTCTATCGCTGAAATTTTTGCGTGCGTGAGAACGTTCTAGTTTCTTTGCAAAACCGTAACGTCCGTTTGTATAGGAGTGGGAAAGCCGGGTTTCTTTGGGTTGGAGACAAAGAGTGGTCTCTTTTTAATGATTGGCATTGTGTGTTTTGATACAGTTTTTTTGTTCGGTCATCGGTGACCGTTGGGCAACGGATTTGGCGATGTTATTTAAGGCCCGGGCGACCGTTAGGCGATGCAGAATTGGTTGGACAGTTGATCAGGCAGTTTCGTTCCTAACGACCATCAGTGTGAATGCATTTCTAGTCATTTTTATCAATTCAACCGTAAGCGTCCGTTACAAGGAATAGATCCAAACCATGCGTAGTATAAATTGAAATTGTGTAGATAGAACATAGAACCCATGTGGTGACTTCAACATAATTTTCTGCGGATTTCGATTCTTACCAGTTGCCACAACTGTATTGAATGTGTTTCAAATATCAAATATCAAACATTTATTCAGCAAATAGGCCACAGGGGCACTTTTACATGTCCATTTTTACAAACAATACTTTAAAAAAAAAAACAATTATAAATATCGAATCTATGAAATAATAAATACTTTATTAGAGATGTATACTGTCTCTAAATGTCAAATTACACAAAAAAAACTATGAAAAAAAAAAAAAACCATAAAATACTAAAATTCTTTAGAGATGTATAAGTCTCTAAGTGTCAGAGATAAAATATAAAAATATATATTAAATTATCCTTAGAGATGTAGAGGGTCGCCAAGGCTTGAATTCTTATATAAATAATTAAAAGACAAAAAAATTAAAACAGACAAGAACCGAATGAAGTGTCTCACGTTAATGTCACTCAAAAGTAAAGTTACATACTTTAACATAACCTGTACCCCGTGTAAGCTTAAACAGACCGGTCTCCACAAACAGCACCCGTTCACGAGTATGACGTGTATCTCAGCCATCGCCTCGCGTTTATTTTTATTTAAGCACGGACCGATATTGTTTTAAATATTTTTTCATATAATCGCAGTATTATTCCAATCCCATAAATATAAAGATATTTTATGATTCAAGTAGGCATATTACAATGCGCTTATAAACGTCAAATAAAGCTACACCGGCTCTAACTCTAAACCTCTGACCCGAGAAGATTTAAATCCCCCCTCAATTGGAGGAGAATATAAGAAATTTTTAAAGTTTTACAGATTCAAGTAAATGGAATTTCATGACTTTATTCAACATTTCTCTTGTAAATAGAGAAAGTAAACCTTTGCAATTTGAGTATTTCATTACTTTAGGTTTCCATTTTGTATTTATCGTTCACTTTAAAAGGGACCCATACTATAAACAAGGTTCTTCAGATCAGTCGATGCTGGCTGCCATAAAATGTATATTCAGTCGTTATCTACACCTATAAAGTACTATAAACAATTACCCTCCATAATATACAGCCTAGTTTCTTTAAACAGCGAGTATAATATTAGATATATTATTTTCATGAACAATGCTTCATTACTATAACTTAGGTCCAGGTCAGACCAGTCGAAGCCAGCTGTTATAAAATTTAAAGTTACGCTATAAACGATTCACATGAATAACTTTAAGTGCGTACGTTACATTACCACCCGCACCCTCTATAACATACAGCCTACTTTCTTCAAAGACAACGGTCAACGTCCACGTCCCCGGATGCAGCGGAAGTGGCGGGGGTGTGGAGGGGGGAGAGGGGGACAGTTGGCACGTGCGCTCGCGCAGGTGCCTCTCGCCTGCGCGCGGCGTCGACAACCTTCGGTAACCTAGTATTTACAAGTTTGGGAACAAATCAAATGAAATTAACGTTATTGATAAAACAAAATACAAGTAGGTATGTAAAATAAGAAAGAAGTATGCAAAATTAAAGTATTTCAGTAAATTAAAAAAATATATTTAAATAAATATTATAGGACATTATTACACAAATTGACTAAGTCCCACAGTAAGCTCAATAAGGCTTGTGTTGAGGGTACTTAGACAACGATATATATAATATATAAATATTAATAAATACTTAAATACATAGAAAACACCCATGACTCAGGAACAAATATCCATGCTCATCACATGAATTAATGCCCTTACCAGGATTTGAACCCGGGACCATCGGCTTCGTAGGCAGGGTCCCTACCCACTAGGCCAAACCGGTCATCAAAAATATAAAAATACCCTAAGTCGTGGTCGCTACCCAGAAGGCTGGACGTATTGCCCCGCTGGATAGCAAGGCTGACCCGCTGCGCGAAATATTGGCCAGCCCTCTGGTCACCGGAAGCCTCTATAAGGCGCTTTGATAGCTTCTCATAGAGGCGACGCGCGCTAGGCCCCCACTGGACAGACTGTATTTTAGCCAATATTTATTTTGTATTTTTAAGTAGTCACAAAACTTGTACTATATGACGGGGTAGCCTACAAGGTCCAGAGCGTTAGCCGCAATAGTTGAAGACGCTAAATCTAATCCGGATTCGATTTAGCGTCTTCAACTATTGCGGCTAACGCTCTCACGACGGAGGCCGGCCTCCGCCACTGAAGGGCTTAGTTACTCTCTTTAAGTATATGACATCTATTTTAGTTTCTCCTTCTTCTACCTAAGCCTTTTCCCATCATCGGGGGTCGGCTTTCTTAGTCCTCTTTCTCCACACAGGTGATTTTTTGCAGTTTCGGCGTCAATTTTTGAATTTTTTAGGTCATTTTGGACCGTTGTCAGCCAAGTAGCGGGACGTCTATCTACATCTATTTTAGGGTATAAATACCCTAGTATTTGTTAATTTTATAAGGTATGAAAATAAGTACAGTCAAAATTAAATAGATAGTGACGAGCAAAGTGGGCAAATTTATCGTATGATGTGTTACGATAAATTTGGCCATTGTTTCCATAGAAATAAGGACGTGGTCCGACGTATTGTAGATATATTCGACCAATTTGGCCGTCACTATTTGATGCTGACTGTAAAGTACTCATTGTATGGTACCTACAGTTTAATTTTTAAAAACATCTTAATAAATAGTTGAATAGTTATACATCGTTGATAAATAAAATAAATTTAATAAAGGGCTAAACAAACAAATGTTAATACCAATACTGTAAATTGAAATAATAATTCATGTGTTTATTATGAATTTTGAATATCTAATAGTCTCTATCTTTTACGCATAGCAAATGCCTGTCTGAAGATATGCAGTACTTTGTCTTCTATTTTTTTTAATTATTCTACTACTGTATCTGTAGGTATGTAAATGGACAAACTAGGTTGTGTTAAGGAAGAAAAGTTAAGCGGGATAATATCGTAATAAAAAAGGTTACGCACCCCTGTAGGCTCTTCTCAACCGTCGCCGGCGCATGTGTTGATTCGTTGTTTATTTTTTATAATTTTTTTATCGGATCAAAGACTACTGGCTCGGGAATGTCTAGAAATACTAGAATACTAGGTTTAATGGCTGGCATTCCTGCGTCGGTGTCAGATGCGATCGTGACGGCATTTGTCCATTTTGTCCTTTGTGCAGGCCCAGCAGGCCGCTTAACAATTAAAGGATAAGTGTCTTGGGATAATACCGCTAATATATATTTTGTTTTCTGTTCTTTATAAATAAAGGCTTTGAGAATTCCACACGCAATTAACATGTGTCAAGTGACAATTGTAACATATCAGCTTGTTATGTTATAATAAACACCCCTATAATGGAACAGGCACCAGTAATGGGATGGTATAGACAAATCCTGTAAAACAAGTATTTAGCATCAGTTTTTAGAGAGCTAAGAGCTGCTTAAAATTAATTTTTCATTTATATTTGTTAGTTTGAAAATTAATGACGCCATACATCCCATGACTGGAGCAAAACACCATAGTTTTAATTGGTTAATAATATTGAAACCAATTTCAGTGGCAGGCTAAAGTAGGACTGGGCAGGCAATGTATGACGTATGTACCCAGAGAGGTGGGTAAACGCTGAAGTGATCAGCCGGAGAGGAGATCGCGGGAGGATCTGGAATTCTGGACGCATTTCTCAGCAACTGGACGGATGCTGCAGTTAATCGAGAAGATTGGAAGTCTGTGGGGGAAGCCTTTGCCCAGCAACTAGCAGAAGGATACTTTGTAGGCTCTTTAAAAAAAAGTACCGATGTAGGTAAATATCATTTGAATCAAATCTGTATACCAAAATTATAAGTAAGCTACCTAATTTAAAAGCACTTCCTGATATTGTTACCTATATTATCAATGATAATTTATTATTGACATCGAGCTGATCAGATCAGATGCGGGAAAACGAAGGCAATCATATAGGACCTAGTTGGTAAAAAACCGCAACCTCAATGTTAGATTTGTTACAATCGTCCCATCGAGTAGTAAGTATTGTTGTAAAGCTTGTGGAAAAATTTTTGATCACAGAAATGCTTTCTATTTCGGTCCAGAGCTAAGATGCAAATCGTTTGTGCCGTAGCGAATGAAACCGTAATCTCTCTATATCATTCTTCCATATCAATGCGACAGAGAGACATAGCATTTCATTCGCTACGGCGCAAACGATTGTAATCTTTGCTATGCCCTCAGGTTATACGAGTACATAAAAAGCGCTCATAGTCTCGTGTATGCGCATGCGCAACGGAGTCCCGGACAAAGGAAGTAGCGCAGATAGGGGTGCGCGGGCGACGCACCTGTGCGTCTGTTCTGTGCGAGTTGAGTACGATACTTTATTTTTATTATTAAGATACTCTTTCCTTTTATACCCTCCGAACGCTCGTTAGTAATATAGTTATTTGTACAACAAGAGAGCAAAGTTTGATATTTCTTCGAGTGCTTGTTTTGAGTCCCGTGCAAGCGAAAGATTCTATAATAGATTCACGAGCGTAGCGAGTGAATCTAAATTAGAATCTTGAGCGTAGTAAGGGACTCAAAAGCGCACGAGATGTAAATAACTTTGATCTCGTGTAGTACACAACATTTTTCACGTAAGTCAGCCATCAAAAAATACAACCTGAAAAAATGTAATCCGTCTTCATCACTATTTCAATCATGTTTTCTGAAGGTATTCTAACAATTAACTTTAATTACCGCAATAAAACAAAACGAAAGAAATTTCAATAAAATGATACGAAAATAATGAATTAACGAACACCAATTGACAGTTCAATCGTCAACTTTTTTTTGTTAAAAAAAAACTTTATAAGATACGGTCCCAATTGCGGATACTACTATTTGTCAACTATAGTAGAGATCGTTAAAAGTCGTTAAGTAGAATTATTTACTGCGTAACAATTGCGTAAATTTGAATAAGTACATTGTTTTGATTGTATAATAAAATACGTAAAATATGGTATTTTTATTAAATTTTAAGCTTTTATTTCATTTATTAATTATTACGAATGAAGACTCGTAGGGTGTTTTGGAACGATGCGGTCTGACTTATTTCGGGGGTCTATTATAAACCGTCAATATATCGTTGAATTACGTATGCACTTTTTTTGTCTCTTTCTTTTTGGTAATGACGTGAAAGGGACAAAGACAATAGAATCCAAATACTTCGAACTTGTATTAGGCCCCGCACGTTGAAATGACATTCGAATATGAAGGTCACTTGAATGTTATTTTGTCTCACTCATTGAGCAAAATGCGATTTTGCTCACTGTTTTTAAGCAGCAAATTACCCTTGTTCTAGCTGCTGACGTGAAAAATGATTGTCAAACGCTTCGGCAGTAAAATTTGGATTTAAAACTATCTAAAGTGAAGTTTTCTCTTTGGCTGTTGGTTCATTCTGTGGATATTAGAATGTATGGAATCTAAATCATTTGATTTTCAAACAAAATTAATTAAATCACCCCCGGTACATGAAAATCAGAAAAGAATACGATTTTAACATTTAAAATGTGTATCAGATCATTTTCGCAGGGGAGTGTCATTCGTCTATATTTCCTAAAGTTATAGAGAGACGAAAGGCATGTCAAAAATCGATACAGGAGCTTGCGGCCCTTGCGGGGCATCGTAAACCGATGTGTAACATTTTGTGGAAAATCGAAAATGGTGGAAAAAAACCAAAAAAAAACCTTTTTCGGACAAAAACTAGATTATTCTGAAAACGAAGTAAAGTTCGTCAAATAAGATTGAAAAAAGGTTAATTCAAGGTTTTTTTTAATGTGAGCGAGATAGATGTGCGTGCTCGATCAATAAAGTCAATTAAAGTCACTAGAGATAATCCTCAAGATTGACAGTAAAAATTTTGGCAACATTATTGTGACTTAAAAAGCGCTACGAAAGTCCACTGTCGAAACCAACGGGACCTTAACTTATTGTTTTTGTTATTTGGGAGAAATAAATTGTAGGTACATATGTAAGATAGACAGATTTCAACATAGTACAAATACCGAATACAAAGTAGCATAGAAGATTATTGTACAAGCTTTATACATTTTCATTGGGATAATAAAAATCTATTTTTACTAACGTACACATTTTTAACATAAAACATGCACAAACATATCATCTTTTGCGACAAAGCTTAATTATCTGCAATATTCACTAAACATATCGCCTCTAGCCAGTATATATTGATCTCGATTTAAATATAGTTGCAATAAAACTAGAGCTCTAATTAGGTAATACGGATAGTACGAATCCAAATGCAAGGTGAATTAAAAGCAAAGATTTCAATAGTAAAGATAGGCCCATTCATATAATTCCGAGCTAACATTCTCATTTGGTGTGCCTCGGTGGAATGCTACAACGCGATTGGTTGATGAGATCGCATCACGCGCGCGGTTGCTCGCCACCATTGACATATATCTTAAGGACGGGCCTTACGGGCAATAAGAATGGTGCCAGTACAGCGATGTCACGCATACGAATTCAAGCCAATCGTGCAGTCTAACGCCACAACGCGATTGGTTGATGAGTTCAATCACGCGCGTGATTAGTCGCAACTAGTTGCATTGGACTGCACAATTGGCTCGAATTCGTGAGTTACGCCACAGAACTAGCACCATTCTTAGTGCCCGTAAGGTCCGTCCTTAGATATATGTTAATGGTCGCAACTAGTTGCGTTGAACTGCACGCTTGGCTCACATTCGTGTGTCACTGACACCGCTGTGCTAGCACCATTTTTTTTAATTGAAATCATTTATTGCATATCACATAGCAGGTACAGGTGTTCTTAAATATAAGGCTGTTCATGTGACGCCCTGTTAGGGCACAGCAACATAGTTCCACATAGGGCTACATACTAATCTATTGTAAAATCGTACATATTATTTTCTTGGTGCCCGTAAGGCCCGTCTTTACGAAGTAATGTATAAGTCAAGGATTAAAAGCACGCCAGTGCATGTCACGCTTGCACACCAGATAGCACAACATACGACATAATTGCCACAATTTTCATAAAGCGGACAATTTTACAGTCTAATGGACTACGCCTATAATCGCCCTATTAAATTATTTCGCTCGTAATACGTAGTTGCGTGATTAAAAGGTAATATAATGAAGCTTTTAACCTTTACTTGAAGATGTAATAATCAATTAAAAATAAAACTATAATTGCTTCATCTTGTTTGTGTGTTTTTCTGTTTATATAGCGTGTATGAGGGTTCTGAGGTTAGTAATACTCGTATGTAGTTGTATCACAACGTAGTATTTCAATATCTTGACTGGCCACTCAGAATTTTTTTTAAATACGTCAGTGGCAAAGAAGAATTCGGCCCGCCTGATGGTAAGCACTCTCCGTAGCCTATGGACGCCTGCAACTCTTGTGGTACCTATATGCGCGTTGCCTACCTTAACACTCCTAGTATTGGTTAGACTCGAGTCCTTTGAGTCCTCGACTCTACTCAGTTTTTCCAACTCTTATAAGTAAGACGAAACTTGAGTTATTTTCAACTAACTAGAGACCCTAGTCTTTTGTAGAGACTTGAGTCCTTTTCGTAGAACTTGCATTTTTTAAATCAATTAGAATCATTTATTTATATATTGTGCATTGCAGGTAATGAATACAGATGTTATAAACTATTTGTGTTATCTGTAACAGGTCTTGTTTTTACAAATAACATCGAAATGCGTTGTCTTTGCGTAAAATTCATGGATGTTAGTACCTAACACAAGTCATACAATAACGCCTATTTCCTTTATTGTTGTTTAGGTAAAATCTATAAAATAGTTGACTGTGTCTTTATTCGGAGGTTCGAGTCCTTTTGAGTTACGCTTAAAAAAGACTCAATAAAAGACTCAGAATTTTTCTAAGGTCTGAGTCTCGTAAAAACACTAAAAACAAGTCGAGTTATTCAATTTAGACTTTTCGTCCCGATTCGAAGAATGAGATACGATAACGATAAGTTCTGGTTTAGATCTCGTTTGTATGTCGTATAATTGACAGAAGCAGCTCGATTCGGGCAACCAATGTCACTTTGACATTAGAAATATCGTAGATAGATCTTATTGGGATCACAGCGGAATAGAAATAAACGTCAATTTTGACATGTTGTTTAGTTATAGATCTTTTAAAGATCTTTTCATCTGCATCTGAAAAATTGCATCTGATTACTTTCACCCACATGTGGACAAAATGCAACTTTCTTGTTAATTTTTGAACGGTCACGGGGGTTACACTACAGTATCAGAAAAACATTCCCTCCCTCACCAGTTATTAGAAACCATGACTTATCATAGGTAGTGAAAGAACACGTCCGTTACTTTCTTGAACACGTGCGCCCTTTGTCCTTTAAATTGGACGTCAGGTGTGCGAGCGCCCTAAGACAGAGCATAAGGACGGACGTTAGAAGCCGTTATTTTTAGCGGGAAGTTCGGAATTCAAATAGGAGTTTTAAAAATTGAATTTTTCTAATGGTTTGCTTGGCTTGATAATACCTAGCTAAGATTAAGGTTGAATCTCGAGAACAGTCCTGATATTTGGTATGCGTGTTAAATAAAAGGTACAGTTAAAGAACTTAATTTCAGTACCATTTCGTACCTTGTCAGAGTGGCAATCAATATGAAAGTCGCTAGGGACCACATCCTATTGTATACGACCAGTTTGGCCTAGTGGGTAGTGATACTGCCTATGAGTACGAAGCCAATGGCGACCACGACTTAGGGTATTTTTATATTTTTGATGACCGGTTTGGCCTAGTGGGTAGTGACCCTGCCTACGAAGCCGATGGTCCCGGGTTCAAATCCTGGTAAGGGCATTAATTCATGTGATGAGCATGGATATTTGTTCCTGAGTCATGGTTGTTTTCTATGTATTTAAGTATTTATATATTATATATATCGTTGTCTAAGTACCCTCAACACAAGCCTTACTGAGCTTGTGGGACTTAGTCAATTTGTGTAATAATGTCCTATAATATTGATTTATTTATTATTTATCTATTGTCACTGTGACAAGGTACGAAAAGCAGACCAATTTAGGTGTTTGGGGACCATGAAAGTAGAAGATTTTGTTCTAGTCCGTTAGTATTAGCAATTAGTAAGTATTTGTTAATTGGTAAGATATATGTATTATCTCAGTGACCTGAAGAAAAGAAAGAAAAGATCCAACCGCTTATCGTCGTTTTAAAAACTCAAGACTTCTACTTTTTTCACCTCCAAATACAGAACAAGTTTTATGGTCTAATATAGGTTAGAAATAATAGACTGACAGTAGTTAAAAAAATCTGCGAGCGAGAAGTATTTTCGTCATAATATTTCTGAAGAGTTTCTACTCCTTCACTGAAGAGTTTCTGCTGAAGCTGAACAGTATTCAGTCCACGAATTCGTAGTGACGTAACAACGATCAGACGGTCATCTCTCAGAAGTACTGCGAGTTCTGCCAGTTTCGGGTCTTCTGGAGAGCGTCTGATCGTCGCGGAACCTTTGAAAGACACGTTGAACCGATGACTTCGATAAGTTCAGTTGTCGAGCCACTGCACGTTGACTAAGCCCTCCCTGCAATAGGGCAACTGCTTGGCCAGCTTCAGTCGAGTTAGTATCCATTTTACTTTAGTTTTTCCAGGTGCAGTCGGTGAGAGTAGTGTTGACGAATGATCATAAACAATGATAATGACTGGTTTTATACCTAATGATAAGTGGTTAATTAGTACATGCGTTAATGAGGCAGTTGAAGAGGGATGATTTCCAGGCCCATATTGTGCACAATATCCATCCCCACCCCTGAATATTGATGTAATTGGATAGGGCAGAAAATTATCTACCACGTGGTATCTAATCTAAATTATCATAATCGAGCTACGAGTTTTTACAGAAATTGACAAAATAAAATGCTGGGGTGGTCTGATTTCTTTGCACCCGAGTGTACTAACTATTTTGGCACAATTCTAGAGATGGACAGGGAAACATATATACCCCTTTATTATATGCTTAAACATCAAATTACTCATTCGAATATCAATTTATACTTTTTTATCAATGCCGACTTCAAGACGGCTGCGCAAACGCATAAACCGCCACCAAAAAAAGTAAGCACTTGTCCTCTGACGTAACCATTCCATAACCAAAAAAGGGTAAAACAGAAAAAAACGGTAAATCGATACGTTGCGTAACTTCGCACCTGGGGGGGCAGCTGGTACTAACACTTTTACATTCTTAATTGATTATGAATGAACCTTATATCCTTTGTAAAAAGGCTTATAATTGGTCAGTTAGTAGTGGGTATGACACGTGCCGAACCTTCGTTTTGAAAAAGGACGAATCTCTGGTGTCATTTTGGCACGTTCACGGCGTTCTGGAGTTGATGGGGCTACAGATAAAGCTAGGTTGGAGGGTGATTAAATATGCAAGTATCGTCTGATATTGTGTGGAACTTTTCCTAGTTTTGGTTTTTATGGTGAAATTCATAATGAACATAATATATCCATTGAAACGTCCAATATGTCAAGCCTAAAATATATCCCCTACCTGGACTCCACTTGACGTTTAATTGAACTTGGGATTCCACGAATGTGCGGCACGTGCATTTTTGTACTGAATACTCGTAGGTATGCTTGTGCCGCACAGTGCTGCATACTGGTATGATCCCGCCTTAATACATAGTTATGGGAGGTCACACTGTTGTCTAAAGATATAAATTTACTAGTTATAGTAATTGAAACAACGCCATGACAGCATAGACAATCTGTTTATTTTTTAAACAAAAACAACACTGGTCAATGTGCAACATAACACCTTTCCACTAAAGTTGACACAACATTCATCAGACTTAAATCTCTCGAATATAATTAACTACTCAACAGTACTCTCTGTGAGTGAACAACAACAACAGATATAAATTCTAACATTACAACATGCAACAAAATCAGAATCCAATTATATCCCTCCATTCACTTTCAGGTGGTATCACAATAGGCGGATCACACGCCTGTGACAGATCTCTGACCTATCTCTCTGGTGTATCGCTCATGGGGTCTGGTGGGAGTTCAGTCTCAGAATCCTGGTCCACGCTGTTATCTTTCCTTGCTCTGATCTGATCTTCAGTTTTTACCTCATAGATTGTTTCACTACTCCGTTTCACCACCATACCTTTTATTCACTTCCCTATAGCACTAAGCTTACTGTAATGATTTAGACACTTCAGGCTGTCCATTGTCTATCACCGATCAGTATACGTGTAACTGTTTTTATATGCATATGTATAAAATAGCACCAGACCACCTTAGACCTAATTTTAACAGTTACGCACGTGTCTAAAACGTTGCAAGAATATATTCACCATACTTACGTATGGTATATCGTGTATATATACTCATACATACACACTTTGGCACGTGTCAAATTGTGTCTCTAACATCTATCCAAAAAACTGCTACGCGATAATTCATACAAGATTTGCTTTCAACGTACTTAGTATTCAGCTATAGCTTCATACATTCCAGTACAAAAGAAAGCCTATTGTTTCAATACTAAAAGTCACAATTAAAGTCCGAGAGCGTTTGCGGTTACTTTCACCGTATGGCCCTCGGCCTATAATAATTATATAACCTTTTCTTAGCACCCTCCCTTCTTAGTTATAACGCGGCTACGTGAGTTCCAGCTCTGAAGGTTAGTTTCATAATGAATAAAAAATCTCTGGTCTGGCCATACTCAGTGTAGGGTTTCGTAGTTACAAGCACAAGGGACTGAGGGAGTATCTTCGCAGCGCTATGACTGAAAAACGAACTCAAAAACGGCGGGAACGATAATGTTCGCTATAGTTTTCATTGAAAGTACTTACCTATGAAGCATTTGTTTCACGATTTTTTCATATTTTTTGTTTTGTACCCGTGGTTCGATAGTTAGAGGGGGGAGGGGACATATTTTTTTCCTTTCGGAGCGATTATTTCCGAAAATATTAACTTTATCAAAAATGGTTTTTGGAGATCGTGTTGAAAAACCTATCCAACGATACCGCGCATTTGTTTTTTTGTAAGTAGTTTTTATTTTACAGTTCTGTCGCCATGCATAAGTAATGTTTTCATGCCAAATTGCAGCTTTCTATCACTAGCGATCATGGAGCAAAGCCGCGGACGGACAGACAGACGGACACGACGAAACTATAAGGTAGAAACCCTTAAAGACTTCGAAACCATAAAAATCGCATGTTTTAGTCAGTAACAGGTTTGCTATGGCCCAAATGAAATAGATATACTTGCTGGCATTTAAACCTGAAGGAATACAACAGGCAATCTATATAAGAATAAAATAAATACTCGTACTATAAGGGCCTCCGCTAGCTGACGCGGACGCCCGCCGCGTGCGCACGCTCGCGGGTCCTGCTCCCAGGCCAAATCCGTTGCACGCGCCCGCTAGCGCTGTTCATACAATTTCTTATTAGACGGGGCGTCCATTCCGGATAATCCGCGTCAGCTAGCGGAGGCCCTAAGGGCCTACGCTAGCTGGCGCGGGTGCACGGAGCGGACGAGCGGGTTAACGAAAACTAGTATGAGCGACGCTAACTGAAGCGGACGCGTGCGGCGGATTTCACCTACAAATAGCAACCGCGTACGTGCGCATGCGGCGGGCTTCCGCGTCAGCTAGCGTAGGCCCTTAGAAAAATTGTACACAGATCGACTTAAGTCCCACAGTAAGCTCAAGGCTTTTCTTGTGGGTACTTTTACAGGTTATGGATGTGAGTAGGTACTAGACGACGATATAGTATTTACATAATATATATGTATATAGAAAACATCCATTAGTACTCAGGAACAAATATTCGTGTACAAACAAATAATTGCCCTTACCAGGACTCTCCTGCTTAGGGTCCCTACCGACTAAGGAGGCCATTAAAGTACATATATCTATAAAGTACCAATCCGGGCACACTGTGGAAACGTCGGTGTGGGTTTAATCGGTAGGTTCCTCCCCCTCTTTCTCAGTAGAAAAAGCCGGGAGATGAGACACAGCATAGCCTCCCAAAATGGGCCCACATCAGGCCCAAGAGATATGTTCCCACACAGTCAGAAAAGGTACAGTAGTAGTGCTCAGACCCGAGTAGTGACGTAACACGCCCCCACGACACATCGAAGACGTTAGGGCCGCCCGAGCGCGACTCCTGCGCAGATGTCCGCGCATCTGTGCGGCCACTGACCCTACGGTACTTGACCTGAAGTTACATAAAGATGTGATATAGATAAGATACATACAGAAAAAACACCCAATTATTTGACTCTTGCTGAAACCACAATAGTACTTTTTATTTTGGCTTATACCTTGAATTAGCATATAGGGTATTAACTTCTACCCCATTTCATCCCCTGAGATGAAATGGGGTAGAAGTTAATACCCAAAGGTTCTTGAATTCCACAATGCATCATATATAGGTTACTTACTTGCATTTTTGGACAAATATGTTACTTCCTGTAGGACTGTATTAGGTACCTCCTATACGGTTAAACGAATCTAGAAGGTCAATTCCTGGTATAAGATACCACGTAATGGTTAATAGTTTTGATATGTAAAATCGTGTTCGAACATGCCTGTAATGGTCCGGCAAGAAAATTAGGCTTTAAATTCCATTTATTGTATGATGTCCACAGAAAAGAGTCATAATCTTAACTCATCCTAAAAAGTTTTTGACCAAAACCGTTACCCTAATCGACATCATATAAGATAACATACTTATTTACGTACATGAAATTTTGCAATATGGCCAGCCAGCGTCGTCTTAAGTTGCTTATTAATAAAAAAGCCTAAGTTTTATATATGATCTAAGCGTTTGAATCTCGGCATTTAACACAGGCATCGATAATGAATAGGTACAGATAGCCAAGCATGAGAACTGTTATCAACCGCACTGTGGTCCGCCGCAGCTTCCCGCCAGATGAGATAAGTCACATCACTTATGGGAACATACGAAAAGGTCATTTATAAGTTTATGAATGAATGAAGGAATGAATTAATTAATGTTCGAGTCATGGCAAAACAAGCATCATTGACAAAATTATTATTTTGGATTATTGAGAGAATTTTCATTTTTAGGGCTCCGTACCCAAAGGGTAAGACGGTACCCTATTACTAAGACTTCGGTTTCCGTCCGTCCATCTGTCACCAGGATGTATCTCATGAACCGTGATAGCTAGAGAGTTGAAATTTTCACAGATGATGTATTTCTGTTGCCGCTACAACAAATACTAAAAAGTACGGAACCCTCGGTGGGCGAGTTCGACTCGCACTTGTCCGGTTTTGATACAAGATTTTATCGCTGGCTGTACTTTTCTTTCAACTGACAACTAATACTCATCGAGGCAATTCTAAGAAACCCATTCACGACTTCTCAGGATGCCTTTTCCAAAAGTTTAGAAAAATAAACGGTTTTGGTAACCACACTTTGAATTTGCGATATCATTTGATGGACAAACATACTTCGAAGTTGCGATAGGATACCATCCGAAACAAATGTAAAGATATACACGTCGTATAGCATAGTTGAGAGTGGAAACAGCGGTGGTGTAAGGCTTCCCATACTCTCGGATTACTTTCCGGGCGGACATAGGGGACACGGTCGGTACACAACGCACACTACTATAGCCTACTATACCTACATATGCACGTGTAGTGTGAGTGAGCCTCTTAAGGAGTTATGACAAGAGGAGGTTTGGTCAATAAGAGAATTAAGAAACCAAAATACCCAGTCAGTTGTACAGTTAAGATAAATTAATTTTTAAAAAGCAGAAACGTCTGCGATCGATGCTTTAAGTTCAGAATAAATTAATTTAGTATTGGTGAATCGTTACTGGTGAATTTCCAATATGACTTGGAACTCCGGTAGTCAGCTAGG
Source organism: Cydia pomonella (assembly GCF_033807575.1). Classification (NCBI taxonomy): domain Eukaryota; kingdom Metazoa; phylum Arthropoda; class Insecta; order Lepidoptera; family Tortricidae; genus Cydia; species Cydia pomonella. The sequence continues at coordinate 9,394,187 of NC_084724.1, forward strand.
AAGTGTAACGTTCTTACGGTAGATATCGCTAGAGTCCCCTCGACCCATATGGTGGGAAAATCTAGCTATGGATGAGGTCTTGGTGGCTCAGATGGCAGAGCGCTGGAATATTGATCCAGAGTCTGTGAGTTCAAGTCTCACTTTTTAAGTACTAGTTCTGCTGTTTGAATGAAAAAGCGTGTCAAAATCATAGTTATTTGTTTTACAAGGAGACAAATTTGTTGTTTAACTCCATGTGCTAATATACCTGAGCAAGCGAAAGATTACTAAATTCATCCAGGAGCGTAACTATTGGTTTTCATGCAAGGCAAATCGTTGCCTACAATGCCTAATACAATAATTCTTATTAGACAACATTATAGATGAATTATCATATTGGTGTAATTTCTTAGTCTAGGTATTTGACTGGATATTCTCCAGACTAGGGGTTACCAAATAGGGGACCGCGGTTCGGTTCAGGACCGCCGAACTATTTAATTTTTTTGCTTATTAAATAAACTCAAGTAGGAACGCTAGTCTCGGAGATAATTTGATTTTTAAAAGGTAGCTTACCTACATCATGAAATCTGCGAGAAATCTCATTTAAATCTACATCGGTTGTCAATATTTCTTCTAAAATCACTGATATAACGACTATTCTTTATGGTACTTCCGGCATTCTTATTATAATTTTCTACCTGTCTTGCCCTGTTATTTTTTTGTTCCTAAAACTGTACAATCCTTCGATCCTAATAAGACCATTTGATAGCGGAACTGATTATTTAAATTTCGAATCACTGAGCGTCAACCATTATTTGTTGAGACCTGTTATTATAGTATACATTTGGAATCGGGGATCAATTTATAAAAGCTAACCCCATTGATCTTTGGAAGAACTTTAAAAAATGTTGGTGGATGTCATTCTAATTTCCGTTACGTTGCGGTGATTTTGTTTTGTCACAATTTGCTTACGAACTGTTTAATTAATTAATTATTGAATTTAAATTCGGTTCCAATGACAGGGGAAAACATTTTTTAAAACAATATCCTTTAGGATAATTAACATAATGCAGCAAGATGATATCTAAAAAGCGAAAATAAATAAAACCTAATACTCGGCATTGTCTATACAACGTTTTATTGACAATAACACAATTTTGATTACACAAGACTTCTGCAAATGAGAGTTCGAAATGTTTTTGATTTAATCCTGAGGTCTGATCGACAGCATTAACCCAAACATTTTGCAATAATTCACTTTTTTGAAGGTGACTGCAACCTGACCTCCCACCCAAAGGTGAAACTATTAGACTATAATGGACCTAAAATTATGTAATGTAGGCAAATATATTATACTCAGGCGTCACCAAACTACGGCTCCAGCTTAGGGCTAATTACTTTTGGCCCACGGAAAGGTAACCAGGACCAGAAATTCCTTTGAGGAAAATCGGACCTACTCAGCGAAAAACGCAAAGGAAATGGGTCAATATACGCCGATCAAAAAGAGAAAATTGATATGTGAGATGCTACGAAAAGTCACGTAGGTAATCATTACCATACATTATTTTACTTTAGATTGGCGTTTTTTTTATCAACGTTTGTCACTTAACTAGGCCCCCTAATCAATTGACCATGGCCCTTGGGGCAAAAATTTCAGAGACCTTTCAGATCTACTCGTATTATTCAAATTGTGCGACTCGAGTATGCTACCGTTACTGACCGTTCTGCCTGGGCTAGCATTAAACCCACGCATTAACAGTCGCCAAAGATGACACGTCTGGGAGACTCCACGCATGTCGTGATGGCGGAAAATTAGAGAGAGCCTGCAACGGTATCGATCGTAAATGCACATCATGTTAAGAATACTGGTATTTTCGCTGTACAATCGAGAGCAATGAACACGGGTCAGGTGGAAAATTCCACATAGTGGCCTGTTTTAAATTTTTAATTGTTCTTATCTTAAAGTTTCACCCCCTTATTCATAAACGTGTACTAAAGTTACGATGCCGCTGATCATCGTTTGTCCCTTTACGACGTATTGGTATGATGGAAAGGGACAAACGATGATCAGGGACATCGTAACTTTAGTACACGTTTTGAATAGGCTACGGAGACTGCTTACCTGCTTAGTATAAAAGGGGGTTAATGTTTTACTTGTCAATGGATACGTAGGTAACAATGACTCATTACAAGAGAAAAAGTCGGTGGACCATCAGGCTTACCATCAGGCGCGCCGGGCGCCACCTTTATGTGTTAAAAAAAATATTACTTTGCTGTAGTCTGTGCGGAAAGAGAAGAGTCGTGAAATGTATGGGGCATAATACATTTCACGACTCTTCTCTTTCCGAACAGACTCTAAAGTAAAGTAAAGTAAATTTTATTTGTGGAACACAGGTGTTACATTTAAGGTCTTATATATAAAGTAATAAATAGAACTCTGTGTTTTGCCTATTGGCATACAAATATTAAAAAAAGTCACATACATATGTTAATAATAAAATTATTACAAATCAATTACCTAAATTAGGATTATCAGTAATATTACAGCAATAAAAATATTTATAATAGAAAAAAATAGCAACATTTCACAAATCTAGAATATAATGATGAAGTACTTACATGTTAAACTAGTATCTATATAAAATGGACAAGTTATAACTATTTCAGGTATCTTCAAAAAAATCATTTACTGAGTAATAGCATTTGTTTATTAAGTATGATTTTAGTTGTATTTTAAACTGGTCAGGTTGCAGGCACTTTATATCATTTGGGATATTATTGAAAATTTTTGGAGCCATACCCAGTATACTCTTAAGGTGCGTTCGGGTAAGTTTCGGACAATTTTAGGTGTTTTTTGTTGATGCTGATAGAATTTTATTTTCTCAGCTTGTGTATACGCTACGAACCTGATTCATATATCAAAATAAAGAGAAAGAACTAATCTACTGCGTGTAATTTTATTAAATCCCTACACGTGCAGGTAAATGTGTAATGAGTGTTTAAAAATGAAAAAAAAATTTTTTCGGCCTCTGTGAATTTTTACGTGGTGGTGTAAGAACGGACGGGTCTGTAAAATCGATTCTATTACTGCTAGTAGAGAGTTCATTATAGAGAATAATCCGACTTTATTCGCTGACAAACATATATAGTAGATTTGTACAAAAGTATAGGAAACAAAAGTTTCCGGAGCTATTATATTTTTTTCGACTTTTTCCGTCCGATCTTACCCGAACCACCCAAAAACACAGAAATTGTGGATCTCAAACTTTTTATCGTGGGGTCAACGACCTACAAGTGTTGGGTCAATAGCCGTATCTACAAGCGCTAAGAAAATCAGGAAAGTGTTTTTTACTAAAACTAAAATAAATACAACCATTGTAAATCAGTCTTGAGTTTTACTCAACATTCATTATATACTTTTAATACAAATGTCAGAAAACTCAAAATGTGTGTACCTAAGTAATTAGAATTAGATATACCTAATATCTTACTTAGAGATCAATTTTATTTGGTACACGCAGTTTTTTTGGCTTCTTTAAGTTTACTAGTTTAATTTCAGTCGAAATAATTGAACACGATTGGAGTTTTACTTATTTATAATAATAAACATTCTAAATCGAAATAATTAGGTAAAATATACCATTTTGTCAACAATAAACCAAGCGTAACCGAACCATAATTTATACCTTGAGTGCAGGATAAGCTTGGATTGACAAATAGAAACAACTTGAAATTGCACTAAGTATGTACCTACACGTATTAATAAATCTTCTCTCTTATTAACATCAATCATCAAAATAACTAGCTGTAAAGATCAAGCTAGGAGAACGTTTAAGAGACTAGTAGAAGTTGTCAGAAGTATCAGATTCTACTACTACCACGTCTCCTGGATCCCACTGTAAGTAGGTACCCGCTGAATTTTTGGATTTAACCATAACTTTATACCTTATATCTACTTTAAAAGCTGCAGACGTACATAGAAAGCCTGCATGGGGCGAAGTGGGATGTACTAAAATCGGTGCCTGGAATGCACAGGCCGCTGTCGTACACAACCTTTCTCATAGAAATTAGAAGACTTCAAACATTAGCAGCACCACTCTGCTTCTACTCTAAGTGCATTTGCAGCTTTACTGTTAGAGTCTGGCCAAATTTGGACCAGGGGGGGAGGCCCCAAATATATATCTATCTCATTAAATGTCATACTAAAAGAGATATATATATATATATTTGGATCCTCCCCTCTAGTCCAAATTTAATTTTTCACCGGCTGCATTGACGGCTGCCAAAACGGTAATATTTTCCCTGCCGCTGCCGGCCGTTGTCCTCACACAGGGTGCTCCTACTCCACCGACTACTTTAGTTCTGGTCGGATCTAAACAGACAGCCGTTTCGTCTATATTCCAAATTCTCCGGGGGTCATCAAGTTTCAATTTTGTTAAAGTGTCTCCCAGTAGTGAAAAATACTAATTGATCACAAAAGGGTCCGTCATTTTTTTACGTAGGTATTCCACCGGCTGTGCTTTCTTAATCGATAAGCCGTACCGTTTACGAAACCCAATGAACCAATCTTTACCCGGTCTGTCGTCGCGAAATGGTGTATTTAATCCATTCTTCTTTACAAATTGCTGAACCAAATCTAATACTTCTGATCGCGACAACCCCCAACCCCATTTCTCTATAGTGCGAAGACAATCTGCCAATGATTTCTCCATTTCAGGCGGTATACTTGTTGGTCGACCAAGGCTATCACTTATTTGGCCCGTCCTTTGTTTCACCCTGTCATTGAGTGTGGAAGTAGGTATTCCATATAATCGAGATGCTTCGGCATTAGTGAGCTCTTTCCTTCTCACTCTTTCAACAGCCGTCTTCAAATCTTGTTCAGAATATGAAGCTCGCTGTGAACTTGTAATGTATTTCGTAGGCATGATGAATCTGTAACACAATTATAAAAAATATTTCTGAAATCCAAGTTTAATGTTTATGGTTTATATAAATGGTTTTGCTTTCTTTATTTTTATAGTGAATCTTTAAGAATAAAGTGTAGAAGGAATTATGCATAACGCAGTTATACTCTTGTTTAGTGTTGGTGGAATCTTGTACCTAGAGAAAGACGCTCATGTTAGGGCAGTCGGGTGAACTGCCCGTACCAACATTAATTTTCACGGATAGGCTTTCAAACTCCGAAACGCAAAATGAAATCTCATAAAACCAAAATCATATCGGCCAAATAATGACAGCGCCATCTATTCTTATAATTTGGAACTAAATCTTTTCTTTATATAAAAATATACATTTTTAAGCTTAAGAACAAAAAGCAATAAAATTCCAAGCCCACACTCAAAAGGTATACGAAAACCATTGAGAAGTTCCACTATCCTGATCCTGACTCCATGATCAGACTATAACACAATAATCAACATCATTTTTGAGCTTCCTTATAATCCGTGTAGATTCAAAGTTTGGGAATACCTGACAGTTTCAGATCAAATAATTTTCATCCGATCTTTCACTACCTCGGGTAAGACCGGATCTCAGCCTACAGTAGCCGTAGCCCAATTTCAATTATACAGATATATCACAAATTTAATAAAACTAATATGTACTATGTAAAAGAAACAATAAACGCAACTACTTACCAAATAATGCCAAAACACTAGCGGAGTGTATTTTCGGACACACGATTTCTTCTAGCATTTTACTTCGCGGCACATAACACGCGGCTCGTCGGTCGGAGCGACCAGTGCGGACTGAAGAGGGGAGCAGAATAAAATGGCGCATCACGTGGGGTTGCCAGCATTTAAAAAAGTCCACAAAATAAGGGTACAATCAAATAATACGATCATACCCGATGTCCGGTATTACCCGAACGCACCTTATATACCCAAGAAAGCTGTGTTGTGTTGACTATTACAGATGTTATTAAGATATTGTACACGTACGGGAAGCTTGCTTTGTTGAGATATCAATTTGAATAGTTGTGGATTGAATTTTATAAAGTTTGCTAATTCATATATAGTGCTGGAAATGTTAAGATTCTAACAACTGAAACACTGTTTCAGATGTCGGATCAGATCGTCAACACCTCCTGAGGAGGCCTCGTAGAGAGACGGAACACGTGTCGAGTTTTGTACTTTTGGTGGTAGTTTGTTTTATTTATTTTAACGGTGGGAGGGTAGGAACATTAATTGCATGTAAAAATACGCAAGTAAGTAAAACAGGTTGGCACTGATGTCAACATAACGTGCTAGTCATAGCACGTTATGTTTTTGCGGATTAGCAAAGTAATATTTTTGTTTTAATTAGTATGGATTTCCGCAAAGTAACAAGTAAAAAGTAAGTTTAATTGTGTTAGCAAAACGGAGTTACGTGACAGTCCGTTTGCAAATTCAGAAACAAATGTATGAAATATATATATTTTTTTTTATACTACGTCGGTGGCAAACAAGCATACTGCCCGCCTGATGGTAAGCAGTCTCCGTAGCCTATGTACGCCTGCAACTCCAGAGGAGTTACATGCGCGTTGCCGACCCTAAACCCGCCCTCCCCTCGTTGAGCTCTGGCAACCTTCCTTACTTACCGGCAGGAACACAACACTATGAGTAGGGTCTAGTGATATTTGGCTGCGGTTTTCTGTAAGGTGGAGGTACTTCCCCAGTTGGGCTCTGTTCTAGATCTGGAATGACATCCACTGGCTGTGCCCTACCACACAAAGCGAGATGAAATTCACAATGCCCATACCTCTCTTTTGAAAATAAAATATAATTTTCAACCATCTATGTACAATTTTAATATTTCGCTCTTCTTTTCTTGACGGAAATGGCTGCATGGCCAGACACCAGTATTAATTGAGTATTTATTTTTTAACTGTTTACCTTTTCCGCCAAAACCCATATTCATTAGTACATTTGCATAATAACATGAGTCAAAATGGCGACGCGACGACAAAGGAGCGGAAACGCGATTCAGTCGAGGGTGCTTTGGTAAAAACGGGGGTTGTTATGCTGATTGCTTCAGTGTTTTAATGTGATTGTGGGAGAAACGAGGCGATGTTACGACTTGTTACAGCAATACCTACATGTCACATAACGCTGCCGCTGCATCCATACGCATGTGGAAGAATGCTGTGCAATATTAGATAACTTTATAGAATGCATCTAGAAACAGCGATTTATAGTTTTCCGGTAAATTGGAGTCGAAAATTTTCATTCACAACCTCACCGCTCGACAATCTACTCAAATAAAAAAAAATGAAGATTTTTATACGGAGTAAGGTAAGGTCTATTGAAAGTAAACTCCTAATTGATAATAAGTAAATAAACGTACATAATAAACATAAAAAATACACTCCTTCATCGATAAACAGCATTAAAAATACTGTTAATCAAAACATCGTAAACAAACTAACATATTTGTTATAAGATAATGCCCATAGTTTCTGCAATAACAATCATAATGACATAAGCGCCACACTACACATACGAACATGTGTCATTTTGTCACTGAGGCTGCGCGCGAGTGCATCGACTCCGCAGGTGCGCGAACGCACACCTTGCGTCTTATGTGATTCTAATGAGATTAAGGCCAATTGGAAGATGACCGGGATCGCCCTATACTTATTCTGAATTTCTGACCCCTCAATGTTTGCGAATTTTTATGTATTGCATCAAGAGATTTGAACTCTATTTCAATGGTAAGAAGGTATATAAATGCTGCGGCAAAATGAGCCAGAGGACTAAATCACTTTTATTAATTTATTATTAGCGTTAGTAAACTAACATGTAGATTAAGTTCATAACTAACAATTATGTGGACCATTATGTTATCTATAATAAATAAATAATAATATAATAAATAATAATATATAGGAGCGATAGTTTTTAGGTGAACATACCTAAGAGCTATGCTCATTTTATATTCCTCTAAGGGTAGATAGGTGCAGAAAAAAATGGTAGAATGCTGACCTGACCACAGGCCTTAGTAGCTTAGGATGAAAACGACTAGGACGAGAGAGAGGGTGGAGAGAGAATACCAGAACAGTAGGAGTTTTCGTGATGTTTGTGGTTTTGTACCAACGTACAAAATGCAATTTTGCTTTAGTTTTCGAGCAGCAAAGTTTGAGGTGCTGAGATACTCCAAAAAAACTGTTTTACGAGTAGCCTTGCTTTAAATACCAGTAGCCTACTCATAGTCAATTCCATAATAGTATATCTCTACGTCATGACATAAAAAAACTGTACACTCAAAAAGTCTTAACTGCCACAAATTACCTAATACAATAAGTCCTGACTTGAAGTAAGTACCGACCTGTCATTCGTATCAAAGTGCGTTTATTAATGTGCGCATGAGTCATTGTCTGGAGCGAAATAAAATATTCGAACTATCCAGTATGACGCATGTCGCACGACAATCGCACGACTAATATGATTCATATTAGTGCAAAGGATTTGGGTCAAATTCTGCATTTCATAAAATACACCTGGATAGGAATAAATGTCTTAGATACATATATGTTTAGACAGATAAACCATTTATTCGCTTGCCACAATACACACATATACTTCAACAAAAAATAATAGAAACAATAGCAACACCAAAAGCATCAATAAAAGGTAGCTTTGCTGTATGCACTGCAGCAATAAGAAAGGGTTCTGGCTCAGTAAAACGCTCCACTCTTTCGGGTGAAGCACCCAGATCACGAACAGATTATCGATGTTATACCAAAAAAATATAAATATACAAAAATAATTAGTAGCTAGGGAGTTATACCTTTTTAGGGTTCCGTACCCAAGGGGTAAAACGGGACCCTATTAATAAGACTCCGCTGTCCGTCCATCCGTCTGTCACCAGGCTGAATCTCATGAACCGTTATAGCTAGACAGGTGAAATTTTCACAGATGATGTATTTCTGTTGCCGCTATAACAACAAATATTAAAAAGTACGGAACCCTCGGTGGGCGAGTCCGACTCGCACTTGTCCGGTTTTTTTACAATCCATAACTCCCGGGGGAACAATATAGGCTTTTGTCCTTCAGTACATTTGCATGAAATAAGATCTTTGTGTGTCTTTGTCGAGCAAGTGTGATGATGAAAAATAATAAGTGTAGTAGCATAGATTATGTCAGTGTTATAGGATCCCACGGAGTTTTTGCGTAGGTACCTACACTTGTAACAAGATCTACCTATTTTAGGGGTTTTCATCTCAGTATTTCTCTTTTATGCAGGGACCGGACGTTTACGTTAAAATAAGTAACTACAATAAAATAGGTATATTAGATGCCTATGTTTACTAGAAATATTTTTTTATAGTTTACTTTCAAAACCCGAATCGCATAGGTCGAACGTCAAATTTTGAACATTTTGGGTGCCCCTTAGAAAACATTATTATCTGATCGACCGAAATGTATAAAACAGATAAAAATTCTATCGTATTTCAGATTTAGTTCTACTTTCCTATAGCGTATATAGTTATTGTTATATAAACTAGCTAATCACAATACTTACCATATCACCTCACAGAATATGGCTAAACTTACAAAAAACATAATGTACTTAATCCCGATAGGTTCAAAAACACTCCATTTTCCATCTAGGAAAATATTGTTTTAACTAATTGTGCTAAAACCCATCTAAGATATAAAACCAAACACGTAACAAATGTACGTAATACCTTCCCTAAGGGTCAACAACCTACCACCTAAGATGGAGAGCAGGTGGGTGGCAGCTGGATTCCCTCCAATCTATATTCCCCTATACTGAGGCTAGGAGTTGCTACCTGAGCCAAGCTATGTCTGTAATGAATTTAAAAAAGCGGCCAAGTGCGAGTCGGACTCGCCCATGAAGGGTTCCGTACCATTTATGACGTATTAAAAAAAACTACTTACTAGATCTCGTTCAAACTAATTTTCGGTGGAAGTTTGCATGGTAATGTATATCATTTTTTTTTTTTAGATTTTTCATTCTGTTATTTTAGAAGTTACAGGGGGGAGGGGGACACATTTTTTCACTTTGGATGTGTCTCTCGCGCAAACTATTCAGTTTAGAAAAAAATGATATTAGGAACCTAAATATCATTTTTGAAGACCTATCCATATATCTATGGGTATATCCATATACCCCACACGTATGGGTTTGATTAAAAAAAAAAAAATATTTTTATTTTATGACATAAAAAAACTACTTACTAGATCTCGTTCAAACCAATTTTCAGTGGAAATTTGCATAGTAATGTATGTATATCATATATTTTTTTAGATTTTTCATTCTGTTATTTTAGAAGTTACAGGGGGCCCCGGACACAATTTTTTTCACTTTGGAAGTGTCTCTCGCGCAAACTATTCAGTTTAGAAAAAAATGATATTAGGAACCTAAATATCATTTTCGAAGACCTCCATAGATACCCCACACGTATGGGTTTGATGAAAAAAAAAAAAAAAATTATTTTATGACATATAAAAAAAACTACTTACTAGATCTCGTTCAAACCAATTTTCGGTGGAAATTTGCATAGTAATGTATATCATATATTTTTTTTTTGATATTTCATTCTGTTATTTTAGAAGTTACAGGGGGGGACACAAATTTTTTCACTTTGGAAGTGTCTCTCGCGCAAACTATTCAGTTTAGAAAAAAATGATATTAGAAACCTAAATATCATTTTTTAAGACCTATCCATAGATACCCCACACGTATGGGTTTGATGATTTTTTTTTTTAAATTTTATGACGTATTGAAAAAAAACTACTGACTAGATCTCGTTCAAATCAATTTTCGGTAGAAATTTGCATGGTAATGTATATCATATATTTTTTTTAGATTTTTCATTCTGTTATTTTAGAACTTACGGGGGGGGGGGGGGGCGGACACACATTTTACCACTTTGGAAGTCCCATACTAAATTTCATCTAAATCGGTTCAGCGGTTTGAAAGACATGCAGACAGTATTAGTTTCGCATTTATAATATAAGTAACATTATGACGCAACGGTGCATTGACACCGTCTCATCTCGCACGTAATTATAATTATGTGATAAATTCGCACGCGCTTAATTGCATGTTGGCGGTCAATGTCAGATGACTCAGACGCTTGCTCTTGATTCTGGAGCCCGAGTTATAGGAGGTAGCGTTCAGATTACTATTACCTACGTTAATAAAGAATGACTCACGCTAGTCACCGTCGAAGCGTCCGACAGGTTATTTTCTATGACGGCTGATCGGTGATCATGTGGTGCTTTCCATAGAAAACGAAGCGCCGGAAGCTCCAGACCGGCCCCGGCCCGGTCTAGCGTGAGTCATCCTTAATTATTCACATAAAAATATTTTATACAAAGCTGATATCATAGTAGGGTAAACCGTCTATTACTGGCCACCCTCCAATTACTGGCCACCTTATACTAAAAGAATTCTATTTATTTACTTACACAATTCAAGTAAACTAAATAACTATCGTACTGATGACTAACTTAGATTGTGTGATTATTAAACAGAATCCCTTTTAGTATAAGGTGGCCAGTAATTGGAGGGTGGCCAGTAATAAACGCGCGGTTTACACTACCTTAGTTTATCGCCGATTTTGCGGAATGGCATGGTATAGTTTTGATTGAAGTAAAACATTACATATTGGCAGGTAAAGTGCATAATTAATTATTAAAGCATCTCTAAATCTAATCCTAAAAGTGGATTTAGGCCTTCGCGAAAAAAATCGTAGAACTATAAAGACGACAGAAAAGTGTAAAAATTATTAGAGCAGTGACCTTTACAGATGTTAAAGTGGATTATTTATTTATTTAATCTTTATTGCACAATACATCATGGTACAAATGGTGGACTTAATGCCTCAAGGTAAGGCATTCTCTATATATTATATTTTGCTTTCACTTCAACCCCATCACCCATGGGGTGGGGTTTGGTTTAATGAGTCTTTCAAAAATAATACGAGTTTTCATAACCCATTTTCCTATTAAATGGTTAACTGCGTAAAAATCCTTTTCAAAAATAAAACAATTTTTTTTTTGCATACAACACAGTGAATATATCGATGTTACAATGATATCTGTTATGAGATTTCTTTTTCAATAAGAAAAAGAAATCTGCGCATTCAGACGCATGCAGGCGTGCATATGTGATAAGATTATATGTAATAAAAAATAATCCTTTCTCACTCTAATTTTTGAGCAGTTAACCCGCTATCCGCTTCTGCCTTAATAGCACACGCGCGTGCGCACGCTCCCGCCGCGAGATGCGCGCGCCGCGGCAGCTGACCGCGCTACGTTTTTTATACTCTACTCTGATCTTGATACTTGGGATAATCTTGCGTTTATAGAGTTGAACCAAACTAACTCTACATGGCATATAAATAAATAAATAAATAAATTTTATTGGCATTAAAGGCAAGTACATGTAGGTGTTGAAGTCCCTGACTTCTGAGTTAGGTAAAAACCTGTGTTACAGAAGTAAGTGTCCTCTCCCAAACAAAAGAAACTGTTCTGACTAACTAGGTACATTTACCATTTACATTTTAGATTGAAAGTAGATAATTAAGGCTTGTTTTAATACTAGAAAACAATATCCAATGCCAGTGTAGCAATGTCATCATTAATATGTATTTAAGTATTTATAAATATTTATATATTATATATATCGTTGTCTAAGTACCCTCAACACAAGCCTTATTGAGCTTACTGTGGGACTTAGTCAATTTGTGTAATAATGTCGTATAATATTTATTTATTATTTATTTATTTATATGCAATTTGGTTACAAGTTTTTATCGCTTATTGTATTTTCTTTCAACAGGCAACTAATACACATTGAGCCATTTCTAACAAACCCAACTGTAGGTTGGTCTGTTTTATCACAGATTTCCTATAACCACCTCCAGTGTCCATCATCAGCTCAGCTCGTTGGTACCATAATTTGGATTGTCAATTGTCACCCTACTTACATAGGTACCTATTTAAAGTTTCAGCTCAATCGAATAAAGGATGACTCACGCTACAACGGTCCAGGCCCGGGCCGCGCCCCAAACTTCAGTTTTCTATACAACTGTTCTATACAACAGTTTTCTAAAACATCACGTGACCACCGTCACCTGTCAGAAAAAGAAGTGTCGGGCCCGGAGCCCGGACCAATAGTGTGAGTCATCCGTAATGGGAAGTGGGTCTAGTGTTGCTAGTAAGATTTGACCATAACATGCAAACATGCAAACATTTCATGTTAAATAAAAGCAAGGCCCTCGCCAGCTGATGGACTAGGGGAGGCAGTTCATATGGCCGATGGCCAAGGGTAGGGCGAGGGGCATACATTTCGTTAGTAATTTGGTTTTCTGGGCGGGTTGGGGGGGGGGGGTAGTTGCCCCCCCCCCCCCCTTCCCTCCTAGGGGACACCCATAAAAGCTTAACAAACATAAAAATGACAGATGATATGCAAGTATCAAGAACGTTCGGCGCGTGCGCACGGCAGATGCGCGCAGCATCTGTTCGGCAACCTGTCGCCCAGCTGATCGCGGCTTTCTTTTTACGTCCGATGATTTGTTTATCACGGATTATTGGTTTATTCACTTTTAAGCCGGGATAAATGAACACTTTTTACCTACATGGGTAAAGACATAGATAAACTAGAATATTACAATTATTGATCATACCACAAAGCAAATCCTACCTATAGTAAACACCCCTATAATGGAACAGGCACCAGTAATGGGATGGTATGGATAAATCCTATAAAACAAGCATTTACCATCAATTTTTGATCGCTGTCAAAATTTTACCATAAACAAGAGCCAAAGAGCTGCTTAAGTTTAATATTTCATTGATATTTGTTAGTTTGAAAATTAATGGCCCCATAACTGGAGCCAAAAAACATAGTTTTAATTGGTTAATAATATTGAAACCAATTGCAGTAGCTTTCATTAAATACATAGAAAACATAAAGGACGAATTGGAAATTCAACATTTAAAGCATAAAGCGGTAGAAATTTTACAGATGTCGGTGAAATATCAAAAATACTCCAAATTTTCTCTTAAATGTCCCATGATTGGTGCCGTTAACATAATCTATTTAAAAATCTTAGATTTATGGGGCCATTTATTTTAATTTAGAGATTTATATACGAGCACGTCATATTAACCTAACTAAAAGTGAAAAAAAAAACAAGTAAAACGTGTGGCACTTTCGATAGGTCTTTAAAAACAACATTAAGATTGCTTCCTTTTGGAATATAATGGATCCATAGTAAACTCATATACCTACATTAGAACATGTGAGTATTTTGTTTCAAAACGTAAAAGTTTACTTACAGGTTGAGTTATTTTTATTTACAGTTTCGAGAGTCAATATAGGTATACCTGATAAATTGATAGTAATATCTACTAAACACCTTTACGCGTCTAAATAGACAGACATCCGGACATAGAAGTGATAGTATAAGGGCTCCATTTTGCTAAATAGTATGAGACATTATTACACAAATGGACTAAACACCACAGTAAGCTAAAGAAGGCTTGTGTTGTAGGTACTCAGAAAGATAATATATAAATACTTAAATACATAGAAAACACACAAGACTCAGGAACAAATATCCGTGCTCATAACACAAATAAATGCCCTTACCCGGATTTGAACCCAGAACCATCGGCTTCATAGACAGGGTCACCCACTAGGCTAGAACGGTCGGTCTTTTGAATAAAGACAGTTGAACTCCTCCCTTTTCGGGAAGTCTTCTAAAAAACTTCAATTGACTCGTGCTACACCGTTCCAAATCAACATCCAGCTTAAGTTTTTTGTTCTAATTGAAACCTTCATTAAAGGATGCTCAAAAACTGGTACAAATCACATCCTGTAACGCGTGGCTTGTGACGCTCCAGTGATCTTATCTACTCGTAAAGATCGTAACGTACAATGTTCCTACTTTGATCCAAAATTCGAAATTTGATTTCAATCAAATATACATATTATTATATTGTGGAAAGTATCCAGGTTTAAAGTAGACCATAATAATAATAAACCCGCGGGGGCAGCTTGTGGCGAGCTGACGGTGAGTGGCGACACCGCGGACCCCTATTCCAGAGGGCCCTTTTATTTGGCCCTCGCCTCTGCGCTTGCCTTCACCGGCCGGCCAGAGTGGAGTCGCAAGAGCGGGACCTATGCTCCAGGTTGGAAGTGTAAAATGTCATAACGCCGGCGGCCTGCTGAACGGATTACCGGGATCTGGCTTCCGCAGTCTCACCTCTCGACAACCTCACAGCCGCTCCAAAGTGTTGCCCTATTGTCGCACTGTGCGTGCGGCCGTTGTGGGGCCCACTCAATGAGTTGGCGAGTCACCGCCTGTCTTACACAATTCCGAGACTGATTGTCACGGCAGGTGTCCGCTAGTCTCCTCCCATAGCCTATTATCCAGTCCATCCAGCTTTGAAATCAATAGCCTTATGACCTTAGATCCCATCGCAGCACAAAAGTGCTGCACTTCAATAGTCTTTGCACCTGGCGGGGACCATCTCCGGATGTATCATATTGTGCGCTCGGAGATGGTATCCGCCACGTGTATCCCTTGCTTGTAGATTAATTTGTCTTAAAGGGCCTCTGCGCTGTTGGCTTCGGCCCCACGCATGCCTCCCAAAGGTCCGCGACCCCATGGTCCCGAGATATGGTAAGACAGACAAATAATAATAAATAATAATCCGCAGGGCAGCTTGTGGCGAGATGTTGGGGAGTAACGACCCCACGGACCCGAGTACTCCCGAGAGTCGGTCAGGGTCTCCGTCTCCGGCGCGTCTTCGTCGGTCGGAGTGGACCCCAAGGGGACCCGCAGGACTCTCAGCTCTGGCTTGCCTTCATTGGCCGTCCAGAGAGGAGTCGTTAGAGCTAAATGCTCCAGGGGTGGAAGTGAAAACTTGCATAAGACGCGAGTTGGCACAGTGGCTGTTATCAGCCACTGGGTAGAATGCGGCGTACACCTCTCGACACCCCTGAGCCGCTCACACCGGTGTTGCTCCTGGTCGTCTTCACGACGGCATTTTCAGGGGCCCATCTAGTGGGCGGCGAGTCACCGCTTGCCTCGATAACTAGTGGCAACATTGTTATGGCAGGTGTCCGGACGTCTTTGCAATAACCCAGTCTCATTGTCCTCCCAAACTTCAATCCATAGACCGTTATACTGTTCATTTTTACTACAATAGTCCCAATGCCTGCTGCGACCGGTTCATGGGTGTCTATTGTTGCGCCTGTGAACGGGTTCCAGCAGGCGTTCTACATGACATTAAAGCTTTCCAAAGGGCCTCTACGTGTTGGATCTATATCCCCACGCAAGCCTAACAAAAGACCGGGATTTATAGGCCCGTGAAATCCAAGGAGATACAATAATAATAAGTCACCGTCTGCCGGAAATAAAATTGAATAACCTTCTATTAGGCAGGCGTCCGGTTTTTTATCCCATAGCCCAGTATTTAGTCCATCGCTTTCACCCAATTGACCCAATAGCCCAGTTCATATATATACTACCACCAACCACAGACAGTGGTAACAATTTAATTTTAAACTAAAATAGATGTTATATAAGTGACCAAGGCCTCCAGTTCTCAGGCCTTGATTATTTTTCTTTCGTATTTGACATCTATTTCAGTTTATTTTGATTTATATTTTTAGGGTTCCGTACCTCAAAAGGATGAAATAGAACCCATTAGGTCTATTCTCGTATCGGTCCATCTGTCACATTCAAGTTGCTCCGAAACTATTGGACTGAGAGAAAATTTGGTACCTAATAGGTGACCCAAAAATGGACGCGTAACGTAGATAATTGAATTTAAAACGTGTGGGCTATTTTGTAGGAAAAAAAAAAGTAAAATTAGGAATAAAATGTTTCACATAACAAATGAAATGGATTTCACATATATAAGTATTTTACCTCCTATTACTTAGGTAGGTAATATTTGATAGGCAAATAGCAAACACTAAACTAACGATATTACGCCCGGCTTTTAATAGTTCTCATTAATTTTTTGCCTTCACTTGCTCCTAAAGCTACTTTGTTTTACGGTATAAAGTATAAAAGGTAAAAGTTCACGTCGAACCTGTGGCAATAAGAAAACGACCGCCGACAAAAAACGAGACGAAATTAATGGAACGGCAAAAACTGGCGACAGATGCCGCCTGGACAGTCACGCGTAAAAGTGCACAAGTCTTCCTTACTATATAATATTATAAATTGTTTTTTTTTTTTTTTTCAGAAATCGCGAAGCGTCTGGTTGACGTAACAGGTGACCGAAAAAAACACTCTGATCTTCATTTCAAATACGACGAAGATAAAATATATGTGTTTAAAAAAATCCATTTAGAACCTAATTTAAATTATTCATTGTTTAAAAGAAAAAATCGTGCTTGGAAAGTAAATTGCTCTACAGCAGAAACGTATCACTTTCTACAGACTAAATAAAATATAAACGCCCCCCTTTCAGAGCATAAGAAATGAAAAAACAATATTTAGTGTAAAACGAAATAAGTAAATATTTACCTATACTAAGTTTTTACTGGAAAGAAACACCTACTATCGATTATAACGACCATAATTCATCGGTTCTTTCGATTTCATTACAAACGGTTCGACTGGAGGTTGATGTTCTGAGAAAAAAGTGTTTCATAGTTCGCACAAAAGTTTTAAATCCCCCAATTATGAAAAATCAAGTGCGTGTTGAATTCGCATAAAATCAGTCAGGGCAGTTAACGTACCTTTCAAATTCACGGTCACAGAACATTTTGTAATTTTGAACTCTTCCTTCGTTACATTTTAGCGCCCGAGTGTACCGGAAGGTGTCGGCACGAGCTATAGACCGGTACAACCGATTGTCTCCGCCGGCCGACGAACTGGGTGCCAACGTTGGACAGGTTTCACAAAGAATTTGGTACTCAACTTCTGTCTAGATGGTCCCTATGGCAGTTCAATTTTATATAGAGTAACGGTCACGTAAAATATTAGTAGACATTTTTTGGAAGTTCAACTAAGAGTTCCCGGTAAAGTTAATAATTTTATTCCTAATCTTTTATACTAGTGGCGGACAAACTTTCTTTATGGGGGGCCAGAAAGTTCACTAAATTTCAGATGACGGCCAGAATTGCAGCAAAAATGCATTTTTATGATTTTGCGGGCCTTATAAGTAGTTTTTTATTTTCTTTCGAAGGACCGGCGGGCCAAACAAAATCCTTTCTGCGGCTGGAGTTGCCCCCGGGCTCTTTGCCCACAATTGTTCTATACGAACGAAGCCGAGGGCGGAGGTTAATTATAATTATGTGGGTAGAGGTAAGCATGTAGATTGTAGGTAAGTAAGTACTTGTATAATTAGTTATTAACAAGGTGTTTCAATCCTCAAGGTTTAAAGCGAAAGTGGGCAGATGTGAGCTTTCTCCCCAATTAGTTAAACTTCAGACCGTTTTGCGCCTACGTTGTGACGATGTACTTTATGCTAAAACGATATAATTACTATTTCATTACGCATAGACTTGTGACGTTTTAGTTTTAGGTGAACGGGTGTGGAATCGACGCAATGCAATGCCAAAATTGCAATTTTTTGTAATTTAAGCCATCTGTATGTTTGCGTTACAAAGTCATTTTACTTCCTTTACACTTTTACTTAAATATTATACCCGAAATCGTGCCAGACGTGACTCCGGGAATTTATTCATGAAAGGACTTAATTGCTACTTTCGATGTTCGTCATGTACCTACCGTAAGAAGAAGTCACTCATACGACATTCACGATCATAATAGATACAGTGTGTATGTTTGATATAACCGCAAACTTAAACTAGACGTAGGTTTTATTGCTATAAAGGACCCGGGTACGTCCTTAAACGTCCAAAAGAGAGGTATGGGCATTGTGAATGTAATCTCGCTTTTTGTGGTAGGGCACAGTACAACGGATGTCATTTCAGATCTAGAGCCAACTGGGAAAGTGCCTCCACCTTACAGAAAACCGCAGCCAAATAACACTAGACCCTACTCATATAAGTAGTGTTGACTGTTGTGTTCCTGCCGGTGAGTAGGTACGGTTGCCAGAGCTCAACGAGGGTGCAGAGTGCTAGGGTTGGCAACGCCCATGTTAATCCTCTGATATTTCTGGCGTACCTATATTTTATTTTTTTATTCCGTAGACTAAAATGACATTTTATGTGGTACTAAGAAATGTCATGTCTTACATATGAAACTTCATTTTAGTCTACGGAATAAAAAAAACAGACCTTAACGCATTCACTGCCAGGGGGCGTGGCCTAGGAACAAACTTGTATGACGGTGAACGCATATATGCGTCGGTGGCAGTGAATGCGTTAAGCTACGGAGATTTCTTACCATCAGGCGGCATCAGGCTTATGCTTGTTTTGCACCGACGTAGTATATAAAAAAAAACAATTCTGAAAGATTTTTTTTAATTTATTCTTAACTACCAGAGCATAATTTTTGAAAATATTTCGAGTGGAAATGTATTTCGTACATCATAGTTACTTGTCGTCATTAAATAGGACATTTTGAATTAAAATAAAGTAGAGCATTGCTTGCTGAATTATTTGATATGGAAAAATAAAAGGCATCATTTTTAGGGTTCCGTACCGTACCTCGAAAAGCAAAAACGGAACCCTTATATGTCCGTCCGTCTGTCTGTCTGGAATTTATATCAAATACTGAGGTCTACTGTCCCTTGGAGCTGTGAAAAAATTTCTAAGCCAACGCAATCAAAAGATACAGCCGTTTATGCCGCAAATTTCCGCAAATTTTCGACACTCGCAAGGGAATCAAAACCTACAGGGTACTTCCCGTGAACTCAGAATCTTGAAATTTGGTACAGTCAGCATCTAAAGTAGCAGATTAAACAACGCGCCAAAAGTATTTCATATTTCGGATAACTTTTCCAAATATAGATAAATTGTTAAAATTCGCGCTCAAGAGTATATCTTTTACAGTCTTAGTTATTCTATATTAAAGATATCACTTTTTGGTAAGCTGTTATAAAGTAGATACTTATGAAACGTTATTTGATCCGCTACTTTTGATGCTGACTATACGAAGCAAAGTCTTATCGCACAGATAAAGGAAAAATTGTGAAAACCGTAAAATTTTAGTTACATCATATAATAATATATACCTACAGGTTTGTACGGAACCCTCGGTGCGCGAGTCCGACTCGCACGTGGGTGTTTTTTTTACAAAACCTATGAAAGTTGTTCATTAAAGCATAAACTACCCTTTAATTATACGCAGTCGTATCAAAAATAGACGCCGTGGACCTTAGACACAATGATTGCCTGTCAAATATCAAAAATAGACGCCGTGGACCTTAGACACAATGATTGCCTGTCAAATATCAAAAATAGACGCCGTGGACCTTAGACACAATGATTGCCTGTCAAATATCAAAAATAGACGCCGTGGACCTTAGACACAATGATTGCCTGTCAAATATCAAAAATAGAAGCCGTGGACCTTAGACACAATGATTCCCTGTCAAATATCAAAAATAGAAGCCGTGTACCTTAGACACAATGATTGCCTGTCAAATATCAAAAATAGACGCCGTGTACCTTAGACACAATGATTGCCTGTCAAATATCAAAAATAGACGCCGTGGACCTTAGACACAATGATTGCCTGTCAAATATCAAAAGTGCGACCAAAATCGGAATAATGCCAGGTGCCATTAGAAGTAATCAATACAGAAATAATATTTTTTTTACAGCAATATATTCCAAGATATAACCCACCGTATCTCCTGAATACAGCTTTTCGCATTTTCCAGCCCGCTAACCTTACGTTTTTACATTGAAACGGCCAGTAGCAGCCGCTAGTCTCTCTTTCGCACTCATGAACTTTTCACATACCTAGGTAATGGCTTCTCTTTTGCACACTTCAATTATATTTAAGCGTAAGCGTCACTCTAGACCTGTAGTAACGACATGTCTTTTATAGATATGAAAATGAAATGTTGACGCCATTTTAAATAAATCATATTTTATTTTCAATAACATTATTCAAAATGATATATACAGTGGTGTTACTAGAACTAGCTTAAATCTAAAATGGGCCCATGAGGCAATGTACAGTCAACCAATTTGATTCCTAGGCCACTATAGAACCATGCCATAATGACTTCTACGACAGTGCTTATTGAGTGATGCGTGTCAAGTATCTAGTAGTTAAAGCGAAAGGGTTCTATAGTGGCCTAGGATTCTAATTGGTTGACTGTACCAAGAATGCTGGCGGCTTTTATTCCATTTTATACTGATTATTCCTATTTCCATTATATTTTTACCTGTTTGTGAATCCATGCATTTAAGTACTCAATAATTTTGATCTTTGTTTCACATCAGCTTTGGTTAATAGGCTATTTTCACGATCTATAAATATTTATATGAGTAATTGACATTACGTACTTAAATGACTAGACCCTTATAGCATCACCTAGTGGTTTAGTTTAAGGTTAGGGCATAAAAACCCGGTGGGTGACCTACGGCGACTCATCGAACATCCCAGAATTAAGTGAGGACAAATACTACAACTTTAATGTTACGAGACTTTTATACCTAAGTACGGTTTGGGAAACAACCCCAAATCATATTATTAGGGTTCCTACCCAAAGGGTCAAACGGGACCCTATTACTGAGACTTCGCTGTCCGTCCGTCCGTCTGTCACCAGGCTGCATCTCATGAACAGTGATAACTAGACAGTTGAAATTTTCACAGATGATGATAAAGATAGTTTATTATTCAAGTAGGCATATTACAATGCGCTTATGAACGTCAAATAAAGCTACACCGGCTCTAACCCTACACCTCTGACCCGAGAAAATTTAAATCCCCCCTCAATTGGAGGAGGGTATCCTCCTCTGTTGCCGCTTTAACAACAAATACTAAAAAGTACGGAACCCTCGGTGGGAGGGTCCGACTCGCACTTGTCCGGTTTTTTTTACAATCCATAACTCCCCCGGGAGGTTCATCCGTTCGTCTGTCCGTCTGTCACCAGGCTGTATCTCATGAACAGTGATAGCTAGACAGTTGAAATTTTCACAGATGATGTATTTCTGTTGCCGCTATAACAACAAATACTAAAAACAGAATAAAACAAATATTTAAGGGGGGCTCCCATACAACCAACATATTTTTTTTTTTGCCGTTTTTATAAATATGGTACGGAACCCTTCGTGGTCGAATCCGACTCACACTTGGCCGGTTTTAATTATACCTATAGGTGGGCTGGGATTATAGAGGTCCATGGGCTACGGAGACTGCAGCTGGCTATCAGGCAGGCCGTATGCTTGTTTGCTCCCGACGTTGTATAAGCAAAAAGGTACAGGGTACAGTCAGCATCAATTAAGGTGACCAGTCCTGAATTTTACGGAATGTCCCGTATTTAAGCCACGAATTTTTAATATCCCCGTAAACCAATACGGGACTTTTATGATTCAATGGCATTTAATGATAAAAATAGCTATTCGCACAATATTTATTCTCCCGAACAGTGTTTTATTACTTGTATAGATATAGTTATTTAATTGAAAAAAAATAAGGGTGATTTTTCGTCGAGGTATTTTTTTAAACGGCCTGTCCCGTATTTTAACCTCGAATTCCGTATTTTCAAGGCAGTTCTCCCGTAACAGCGGAAATCAGTTCTGTTCAGGGTTAGCATCAATAGTAGAACATGAAACAACGCGCCAACATTTCAAATAGAGATATATTCTAAGCATAACGTTAACTGATTTCATCAAATAGGTGCGCTCCAAAACACAATTAACCGACGTAGCCGAGACTGTCGCCAAGCTCAAATGGGCCCGGGTAGCATACGTCTGCCGTGTGCCGGATGACCCGTAACCCAAAATAGCCCCCCACAAATTGTAAGGCGTCACGGTAGATCTCGTCGGAGATGGCGGGACGAGCGTGACTCCTTTGACAGAGACAAGTAGGAGACTTCTGGTAAGAGGGACACGTGGGACAATAAAATAAATAAATATTATAGGAAATTCTTACACAGGTTGACTAAATCCCACAGTAAGCTCAAGACGGCTTGTGTTTTGGGTAGGTACCTACTCAGACAACGATATAAATAATATATATACTTAAATACATAGAAATCACCCATGACTCAGGAACAAATATTTGTGCTCATCATACAAATAAATGCCTTTACTGAGATTCGAACCCAGGACCATCGGCTTCATAGGCAGGGTCACTAGGTCACAACCCACTAGGCCAGACCGACAGTAATAGGCTCTTAAATAAATATAAATAAATAAGATATATCTCGACATTTCGCGTTCACTGATCAAACGTATCTTACAGTAGCGTCTAAAAATAGCCGTAGTTTATTTTCATATAAGTATATTCAAAATTCAAAAATGTATTCTGCAAGTAGGCGTCAAGGGCTCTTTTACAAGTAAATACAACATTTATAGTAACAGCATATAGTGACATGACAAATACATAACAACATTTATAAATGCAACA
This sequence comes from Cydia pomonella, assembly GCF_033807575.1. Taxonomy (NCBI): domain Eukaryota; kingdom Metazoa; phylum Arthropoda; class Insecta; order Lepidoptera; family Tortricidae; genus Cydia; species Cydia pomonella. Next base: position 9,417,642 of record NC_084724.1, read on the forward strand.
GCCAATACCTGGGTAAACATTACATTATAATAATCTTAAAATAAATAATTACTACAATACAAAAGAGATGTATAGTCTCTATGGTTAAAAATACATTAAATCTGGAGATATAAAAGGTCCCCAATGTCAGAGTACTAATACTACTAATACTAATAAGATTTGGAGGTGTAAAAGTCTCTCCAAGTGTTAAAATAAAATGTATACTAAATAAATAAATCGCGTCTGAACTGTTAAGCTAGCAGTCTCATAAACTAATGCTACAAAATACATAACTAGTATGTACCAAGTCAAGTATATTATACAATATTACAGAGACGGGTAGTCTCCACGGTTAATACATTAAGTTTGGAGATGGACTATAGAGACATTATCTCTTTTTGTTAAGCTAACTATCACTGCTATCCGTTTTGACGCAGTCTAATAGTACCTAATAGGTACGCTACTTTTGAAGCGGACTGTGTACATCTTCTTAGCGCAGTCCTGGCACCTTGCCACAACTTTTGGCAACTTTCACTGTAGTGTAGAGTCCTGTGAATCACAGGACCCTGCAGTGAAATTTAGATCCGGAGTATCTACTTCACTTCAATGGTCCGATAGATACATAAATAATTTATTCGCTTGCCACAATACACACATATAAACAAATAATAATAGCAACAATAGCAACACCAAAATAAAAACTGAATAAAGAACAAAAAGCATGAATAAAAGTAAGGTTTGCTGTGTGCGTTGCAGCAAAACGAAAGGGTTCTGGCTCAGTAATACGCTCCACTCTTTCGGGTGAAGCACTTGCTGGAACCCAGATCATGAACAGATTATCGATGTACCAAAAAATATAAATATACCTACATAAAAAGATTAAATAGCGATAGCGGTAGGTATACCAAATCCGGCACTAAAATAAGTTTAGTAACTACGTATTGTACGGTTACATTATTAAATGTCTATAAACCAGATATCTAACAGTCTAATTTTCTTAGAATTTATTATTTAGCAGAAAAGCGTCAATTACATTCTTTTAACTTAAGCTTCGATATTTTGTTTATGACGACAGTTAAAAATGTGTTTAAATATGCATTTAAAACACTTCAGTAGACTTGATTAAGTATTGTAAGGTGAGCATTCTGGGATTAAATTAACATAGTCGAAAAATGCACTTTCATAATACTAAAATCTTTGATTTTAGTATTAAGCATGCCATATAAAACAAAACAACTAACAATTACTTAATAAAAACAAGTTCAACGCGTTCCGAACTAAATTATAACTCAAAGAATACCTAACTTACATAACATTGTCCCCTACACAATCTGTCCCCATCAGATTGCGATAACCATTGGAAGCTGCGCGGGACCAGACCACGCCCCGCGCGGGAGATCAACCAATCAGAGAGTGCTATTGACGTGGGGCACTTGTTTATAAACGAAAGATTATAGCTGTGATTTTGCTCTCGAAGATACCTATTGATATAAAGTGCATATAAGTGCGTCATGTTGTTATTATATAATTGCCGATCTATAGGTAGCTTGCTATCTATAAATAAATTGCTATCTTTAAAATTCTTATGTGAACAAAATTAATAAGACTTCTTATAAGACTTTCCTCTCCTAGGATATATTTTTAATTTTATGCCAAGGAACTATCAGATCTTAATTTTATATATTTAGTTGGAGTAAAAAGTGCGTGAGACAAGGAGATAAATATTTCGGTAATCGGTAAATGTCCATCAATATAGGTAACTAGAAAAGTTCCTTGTAAGATTTCCTAAGGCTATAAGAAACCTCCTAATTGTAGACCTAAGAATTATTAGATCACCTCTCGTGACAGCAATCCCATTAAAATCCAGCTTATATATATCACATACTGTACCTAAGAAGTGCAAGTACATTTAAAAACATGATAGGTAGAGTCTATTCGGAAAGAGAAGACTCGTGGAATGTATTGGGCCAATTCATTCCACGACTCTTCTCATTCCGCACAGACTCTACAAGGTAAAGTACTTATGGCAATCGCGCCTATCTTAATTAGTCTACATATACTAGTTTAAAACATCATAAAAAGCCTTATTCATACCCAATTTACTTAAAATTTCATCCTAAAATGCACATAAAACTCATTTGTGTCCATAGGATGCCGATAGTGGCGCTGGTGTGCACAGACCGCCAGACAGCCAACGGGCGGGATCAATAACAATAACCGGGTACCTGGGGTTGCGGTTATCCTGAATTATTTGATGCTTATGTATGTCCTTATATCATGGGCTTTAAGCTATATCCTATCATTTATTTACTACGAGAATAAGGTGGGTAAGATAAGATAAGAAGCATCAGGGAAACTTGGGAAACGGAACATTATTCTTTGTTGTATAAAATCTTCGCGAGTAGAACATCTTTTTGGACTACTACTGCCATCTGTGTACGTTTTACCATAGCATATTCGCCTGCTAGCGCTATTAGTGATTCTACTCGACACTGGGTGGCGCTGTATAACATGGCAACACTGTAATTTTTGTTGTTAGATATTGGTAGCTTTGGAGCCTCTGTGTATTTTAACCAATAGGAAGCAAGAATCGCAATGTTTTCATTCAGAATTCATTCTGTTTAAATTTTCCCGCAGTTGCCATTGATTTCACTACAGAATTTCTATTATTGTCTTTTTAATTAAGTTTTTATTCTCATTAATTGTGAATGTGAGATAGAATGGCTTTTAAATTATTTTAAATATAAATAATTAAAAAACAAAAAAAAAGTGTTCTAGCGCAAGTCGTGCATAAGTTGTTATTGTAATTTACAAAAGTTTTTTGACTTTTTCGGAAATTACCAAGTTTAGGGTTTAGGTACTTGGTTTGTTTTGCTTAACTTTAGTTTACATTCATATTTTTACTATAATTTCAACAAATTTAGACGAGAGATCGGACATGTATATTGAATAAATTATAAGAATCATGTGTGAAAATGAAAACGGTGAAACTATTTATATATGGAAAGTGGGCGACGTCGCCATAGCTTGGTTATCCAAGAAAACTTATGCAAAAGTCACAGTAGTGAAGGACAATCGTGGTCGATTTCATGGTGATAAAGGTAATATTTATATTTTAAAATTATATTAAATAGCATCTTTCTTTATTTTGTTTATTTGTAATTTTTCAAGTACTTTGACTTGAACTAAGAAAATTTAGGTACATAGGTTGCCAGCTAGCCTGCTTAAAGCTGTAATCCAATAAAGACTTAACATTCCAGTGTAACGTCTTCTGCACGGACGACTAGAGCCGCAGCAAGACAGTAAAGTAAGCATAATTTCATAGTTTTAGGCGTAACAGTGGAGGGTGGCTCATCTGATAAAGTGAAGTGGAAGAAAGAGTTGTGCTACCATGTTGAGACGTATTGCTCAAAACAGAAGCTTTGGGTGCCGTGGACTGCTCTGCGACTTGCAGAGAGGTGCAGACCGTTCTACGGCCCTAGTAGAGTTATCAAATCGAAGGGCTTTGTCACCAAAACCAGCCCCGGGACTGTAAAGAAGGTAAGTAAACATTACAATCTGCGACGCATCCAAGGGATTTACTGGCCACGAACTATCTCAAACATCAGATTGTGGCAGATGACTGACCAGAAACCTATAGGCCAGGAAATCTTGTAAGGAAATGGTGATGGATCAGATACATGTTTTGTAAACCAGACAACCACCTGTTCAATTGACTGGCAGTAGAAGGTCGGGGCGTCAGCTTACCACATGAAGGCCATCAGTTGAGAAGGAGGCTGGATTAACTGGACTCAGCTGGAAAGAGCTGGAAGTAGCCGCTCAGGATTGCGATAGAAGGAAAATTCTTCTGTGAGCCCTATGTCCCTAATGAGGGGTAACAGGAGTACATCATCATCATCACAATCTAAATTTTAACTCTTTAATTAGCCATTATAGAAACTCTTATAATTACTAACAAAAAGTAGCATTTATATCTAACCTAAGAAATGAAAGAAAAACTTAATAGAAAATGTCAGGATTATTTGTCATTGCCCTAATTTTTTGTGGACTAGGGTGAGGACTATACCCTGTTGTACTATTGTCGAGAAGGCCATGTTGGCACAGTGTGTTAAGGGTTGGTTCCCCTCCACCAAACCGTCTGTTACTATTAAAGTGTTTCAAAATGTTATTAAGTATATGGGAAGTTTCCATTGCGACATTGCGCAGGTAGCTGGCCGTACCTGGAGTAGAGTGGCAATAGATCGGAGAGAGTGGAGAAGGTTGGAGGAGGCCTTTTGTTATATACTTGTTATTTAGATATTACGTAACAAAAGGTGTACAATTTCATCGACTAAATCTATCAATTTGACATTTTTGCGATTAAAATCGATAACGGCCTCTTAAATAAGTATATTAGTACCTAAACTTAAGTGAAGCGAGGACCAGTGCCTGATTAGGCTACTGCCCCACCTCCCCGCTACTATGCTCAGGAGCCTGTGGCAGCTATCGCGGACTCTGAGGAGCGTCGCGGCCACAGTCCAACCCCTAGACGGTTTCCTGTGGTCGCGGCGCAGCATCGCATGGAAACCGTCAACGTGCGCGTCCACGAACATGCCGGACACGCTGCAATGAGGCAGCCGCAACAGCACCCCGAACGCGTCATTATATTGAACCCGCAATGTATTGAGCTACGTATATATCGGCCATAAGCTGCAGGTATATAGCGATGTACTGTACGCACGGAATAGCGTTTTTAAAGATAACATTTTGCTTTGACCTACTTCTCAAAAAGTATGTACCTAATATTATCAATATGTCTGTTATTATTAAATTTGTAATTAGTGTTGTCTGTCCAATAAAAGAAATGAAAAAGCGGCCAAGTGCGAGTCGGACTCGCGCATGAAGGGTTCCGTACAATTTAAGACGTATTAAAAAAAATCTTCTTATTAGATCTTGTTCAACATTTTCCCACTTTGGACACACATTTTACCACTTTGGAAGTGTCTCTCGCGCAAACTATTCAGTTTAGAAAAAAATGATATTAGGAACCTAAATATCATTTTTGAAGACCTATTCATAGATAGTATAGATACCCCACACGTATCTATATGTTTAATGAAAAAATTTTTTTTTTAATTTTATGACGTATTAAAAAAAAACTACTTACTAGATCTCGTTCAAACCAATTTTCGTTGGAAGTTTGCATGGTAATGTATATATTTTTTTTTTTTTTTTTTATTAAAAACTGATCGGCGATTGGCTCTAGTCACACCTGATGGAAAGTGAAGACAGGGCCTAAGATGGAGCTCACCGATTCAGTAGTAGCCTATTCACTCTTGCTTTAAAGAGACCGAGGTCATATTTATCAGGGAATACAGAGGGCGGGAGCGCATTCCATTCTTTAGCCGTCCGTAACAAAAAAGAGGAGGCAAACCGTTTAGTGCGAACAAATGGAATGTGTACCACGAACGGGTGCATTCGCTCCCCACGCCTGGACGTCCGATGATGGAAAGGGGAAGGTGGGATCAGATCGTGCAGTTCCTGTGCACACTCCCCGAAATGTATCCGATAGAACACCGATAGGCTAGCGACTCGACGGCGATGCTCAAGGCTCTGTAATTTTGACTTGATAGATGGGTCATCGCCAAAAAGTCTATGAGCCCGGCGCTCTATCGAGTCCAGGGCCGCCAGCTGATATTTGGCGGAACCGTCCCATAGGTGGCAGCAGTATTCCATGCTCGAGCGGACCTGTGCTTGGTATAGGGAGAGAAGCTGTTTCGGCGTGAAATACCGCCTCACCTTAAATAGGACACCAAGTTTTTTGGCAGCAGTTTTAGCCCTGGACTCAATAGTCAACCCGAAGTTTAAGTTCGATTTTAAACTTAGACCAAGAAGCTCTAAAGTGTTAGTCACGGGAAGGGACACATTTCGGAAAGTGGGAGCCAAGGTGAACTGGCTCCGTTTTGCGGTGAAAAGACACGCCTGTGTTTTGGTGGCGTTGAATCCGACCAAGTTGGCCTCGCCCCATTCGGCCACGGCGTTCAAGGACAGATTCAAACGTTCCACCATGGTCTCCCTGAGGATCTTGGTGTCACCTTCACTGGCCCTCGCGTCAGAGAGGTATCTCTCCGTAACTGTGCTGTCATCTGCGTACCCAAAGATGCCGGGCTTGAGCAGATCGTTGATGTGCAGCAGAAAAAGGGTTGCGGAGAGGACTGAGCCCTGAGGTACCCCGGCATTAATAGCCAAAAGATCAGACGAGCATCCGTCTAGGACAACTCGAATAGATCGGTCCCTCAGGAAGTTAGTGATCCAGGAGCGCAGGCCAGACGAGATCCCATACGTGGAGAGCTTACTTATTAGGCTGTCGTGCCAGACTCTGTCAAAGGCCTTGGAAATATCAAGGGACACGGCGATAGCCTCACCCTGTCTCTCGATGGCCTCGCCCCATAGGTGGGTGGCATAAATCAGAAGGTCCCCAGTTGACCGGTTCCGGCGAAAGCCGTATTGTCGATCACTGAGGAGATCGTTACCTTCGAGATATGCCAGGAGCTTGGTGTTCAGTACACGCTCCATAATCTTGCAGAGTATGGAGGTGATCGCGATAGGCCGATAATTAGACGGGTCAGCACGACTACCTTTCTTAGGTACAGGCTGTACGTTTGCAAGCTTCCAAGACTCGGGGACTTGGCCCGATCTCAGGGAAAGACGATACAGGCGTGTTAGTACTGGAGACAACTCAGGCGCACAAGTCTTCAACACAATCGCCGGAACTCCGTCCGGCCCACTAGCTTTGTTCACGTCCAGACAGCGTAGTGCTTTTAATACCTCCTTTTGATGTATTTTTACTTCGGCCATTGAAGCACCTAAGGAAGGTATGGAGGGAGGCTTAGCGGCGCCAGCATCCAGACGCGAATTTTCAGCAAATAGAGAGGCAAACAAGTTTGCCTTTTCTTTAGCTGTATGTGCCAGTGATCCATCCGGCCTCAGCAATGGAGGTAAAGAGGGGCGACAGAAATTCGACTCCACCGACTTTGCCAGCGACCAAAAAGCCTTACTCCCTGACGGGTAAGAGGCTAGCTTGGCGCCAACACGACGTACGTGAAGAAATCGAGCTTTCCGTATAACCTTCTTGCAAGACTTAGCTGCTCTGTTGAACGACTGTTTCTTTGCATGTACATCCGGATCTTTACGACTACGAGCATCAGCCCACGATAAATAGGCCGCGTGCTTTAGGGTAAAAATATATATGTATATTATATATTTTTTTTAGATTTTTCATTCTGTTATTTTAGAAGTTACAGGGGGGGGGACACACTTTTTTTCACTTTGGAAGGTTCTCTCGCGCAAACTATTCAGTTTAGAAAAAAATGATATTAGAAACCTTAATATCATTTTTGAAGACCTATCCATAGATACCCCACACGTATGGGTATGATGAAATAATTTTTTTTTTTTAATTTCATGACGTATTAAAAAAAAACTACTTACTAGATCTCGTTCAAACCAATTTTCGGTGGAAGTTTGCATGGCAATGTATATCATATATTTTTTTTAGATTTTTCATTCTGTTATTTTAGAAGTTACAGGGGGGGGGACACACTTTTTTTCACTTTGGAAGGTTCTCTCGCGCAAACTATTTAGTTTAGAAAAAAATGATATTAGAAACCTTAATATCATTTTTGAAGACCTATCCATAGATACCCCACACGTATGGGTATGATGAAAAAAATTTTTTTTTTTAATTTCATGACGTATTAAAAAAAAACTACTTACTAGATCTCGTTCAAACCAATTTTCGGTGGAAGTTTACATGGCAATGTATATCATATATTTTTTTTAGATTTTTCATTCTGTTATTTTAGAAGTTACGGGGGGGGGGACACACATTTTACCACTTTGGAAGTGTCTCTCGCGCAAACTATTCATTTTAGAAAAAAATGATATTAGAAACCTCAATATCATTTTTGAAGACCTATCCATAGATACCCCACACGTATGGGTTTGATGAAAAAATATTTTTTGAGTTTCAGTTCTAAGTATGGGGAACCCCCAAAATTTATTGTTTTTTTTTCTATTTTTGTGTGAAAATCTTAATGCGGTTCGTAGAATACATCCACTTACTAAGTTTGAACAGTACAGCTCTTATAGTTTCGGAAAAAAGTGGCTGTGACAGAATCGGACAGACAGACGGACATGACGAATCTATAAGGGTTCCGTTTTTTGCCATTTGGCTACGGAACCCTAAAAAGCTTTATTTTCAGGCAAATATTGACCCGTAGATAAATACCTTAAAACTAGCATACATAAGTATTATTATAAATCTTAAAACAAACAAAAAACACATAATTATGTTTGTAATACGTTTTGCAACCTCGCAGTGTCACAGAACCAGCCACGGAACCGCCGGAATTTGACACCCTTCAGCCAAAACTCATCCTTCCAGAAGGTCGCTAAACATGCAGTAAGAATGTTCACCACAAAAGAATTAAATATTAATTAGGCCGGTCCACATAGAGCGACATACGCGCGAGGCAATTTCCTGGCGCACAAAACGACGGGTGTAGACGTGCCTCGGCCAAGGCGGCGCGCGCGTTCTCGTCCGAGCACGCCGCAGCCTCGGCGGAGGCACGTCTACACTGGCTATTTTCTGCGCGAGGAAATTGCCTCGCGCGTATACTTGCTCTGTGTGCACGCGCCTATTAAGATATGAATACTGATTTTTTCCATTTCAGGTCACAAAGGTAGATCCCCTGCTACCCTTCAACGTGAAGCCAGACCACTACAAAACACCAGACTTCAACGCGAAGTATGACCACTCACACCAACCGCTCAAGCAGGGCAAACATGAGAACTCTTTTAGGGAGTTTGTGCGAAGGGGAAAGGAAATGTTCTTTGATACATACTATAAGGTAAGAACATAAATTGTAGAAGGTGGTACAAGCCCCCTGTTCTCTATTGACTCTTATTATACACGGTGTAACACGAGGAACCCGAAAGATCCTCGCACTTCTGGGGCCAAAAGAAGGAAAAAATGTTATATGAGTTTAATTAAATTTTGCCAAAAAAAATGGGTTTGTTTTTTTTTTTCAAATTTTTGATTGTATGTCATGTCACACCATGTATCGAATAGAATATATTCAGGACTTTAAATATAAAAACTTAAATAACACTTATCACAAAACACTATAATGTCAATGGTTTTCACTCAGCTTGGTTTCAAGGTATCTTTTGGATACCTTGACGCTGGTCTTCCGTGGAAACTCTTCAAAAAACGCGATATAGCTATACAAATAAAATAAAATAAGTTCTTATATCTTATTAAACCTTGGAGGATTTAACCTTTTGACCGCCAAAGACGTCATATGACGCGCGCAGCTACAGCCCAATATCAACCTTCATGCGTACCGACAAGGTTCACGATTACGCGCCGCGTGCGATAGGCGTGGCGTTCAAAAGGTTAACAAATGGAGATATCTTTTCTGTAATTTTCTGTACAAAACAGTCTGCCGATTTTTTGCAGGAACAAGTCAAATATAAGTACATATAGCTATTTGTGATTAGAACGTAGTGATTATCAGGATCAGGGTTGGCATGGAATCCTCAAAAGTCACGGTACTGGTACTTATTGACTTCTCCAACGCTTTCAATGCAGTCGATCACGACCTACTTCTCGCTACCCTTTCTCATCTTGGGATCTCTTCGGCTGCGTCTGCGTGGTTCGCATCATATCTCACCAACAGAACTCGGGCTGTGCGTGCTGGTCAATGCTTCTCGGGGTGGTGTGATTTGAATGCCGGGGTACCGCAAGGTGGCATCCTCTCTCCTCTTCTATTTTCGGTTTTCATCAACCACATTACTTCGGGAATCAAGGGCGCTCACCATTTGTATGCAGATGATTTGCAGTTGTACACCCAAGCCGATATTATAGACATCAACTCTGCAATAGCAGCCATCAATGATGACCTGAACTACGTAGCTGATTGGTCAAATCGCTTTGGTCACTGGTACTTTACGCTCTCTCTATCCCTTAAAAAACTTTCTCCCAGTATCCACCAAAAAATTACTTGTATAGGCACTAATACTACCGATCATTGATTACGCTGATGTGTGCACAACGAACATCTCTCAGAATTCACTTAACAGGCTCGATCGCTTGCTCAATAATGGCATACGTTTTATCTTCGGTCTGCGCAAGTACGACCACATATCTCATTACCGTTGCCAGCTTAACTGGCTCCCTATTCGTCAGCGTAGGACTCTCAGAATTCTTTGTTTGCTTTTTTCAATACTGTTCGAGCCTTCTGCTCCCAGTTACCTAAAATGTAGATTTAGCTTTGTAACCCCTCGCCCGGGTTGTGAACTACGTTCCTCCCGCTCTCTTAAACTCTCGGTAATCCCTCACCATAGTGGTTTTCTCTCTTCTTCCTTCACCGTACAAGCAATCCGTCTCTGGAATTCGCTCCCTCTGGCGATCAGACAGGCTCCAAGCAAGTTAACTTTTAAACGTTTGCTTTATCACCTGCTAGCAGGCGTAGTGGGAATTAGTCGGTAAGTAACCCATAACGCACGTGCAATTGTATGTATATGTATCTATCCTTGTTTATCCATATATATGTATATATTTATGTACTCATAGTCATAAGGTATAATGAAACATACTATAGTATTTATTTAGAAATTTTATTTCGCTTAAAATTTACGGTTTTTTTTTGTTTAATTCTCACTGCACCCACCTTGAAGTTTCTCTGTTTTGCCTTATGGTTGACTGGTAGAGAATGCCTATTGGCATTAAGTCCGCCTGTTGTCCTCTTTTTTATGTGCAATAAAGTTTAAAATAAATAAATTAATTATATGCTCTTTGTTTGTGATAAACGTCAGTTCATATATACAATACATGTGACAATTGGCCGAGGTTTTCAACAGACGGCTAAGCCCTTAAAGGCGACTCCAGTAAGAGATATACATAGTAATAAATATTAATAATATTGTCAATGTCAAGATTAACTTTCCAATTTAAGCTAACATGTGGCAGACCCTTTAAGCACTAAGGGAGCCTCTGAAAAGTCTAACCCTCTTATTCATACAACTTTACACGCCTCAATTAAGCTAACTTGTGTTTCATCCCTTTCTTACTAATACACTTGTCAAACTGACAGATTAAGACAAACAATTATTATATGGAAGGTAGAGGTATCTAAGGAGCAAAGAGAATTTGAAATAGAGGTGGATTGTGAAAGTAAACTTTGTAGCCACAGTAAATTTACTGCCATCTTTTGATACATGGATTAAATATTTTAGTACACCATTTGACTTTGATCCTTATTCTTTCGCTGATATGTGTTAAATTTGTTAAAAATTAAAAAGCGGCGCCATTTTACCGGACATCGGCTAAAGGTTGTGGCGCCATCAGGCCATCGCTTTGGCCTTTGATCTATTAGATGGCGCCACTTTTTGATATTTATCAAATTTAACATATATCAGTGAGAGAATAAAGATCAAAGTCAAATGGCGTTCTAAAAGATTTAATCCATGTGTCGAAAGATGGCAGTAAATGTACTGTGGCTGTAAAGTTTTATTTGACAATCCACCTCTATTTCAAATTCTCTTTCATGTTAGTATAACTCACGACAGTTTCAACAAACGATTTTTTGACTAATCCCAACCCCACAAAAAGCAAGGTAGCTGTAGGAAAAGCAAGGAACGATAACTGCTTCGTAGTATGTCCCTTAGCTCCGATTAAATGTTTAGATTTTCGGACAAATGTTGAATTCCTTCAAACGTAGTTAGAACTAAAACAGAGAAAAATGGAATCAACTTGCAACAGGATTACATTTATTATTTAATTATTATAAATAAATAATAATAATAAATAAAATGTTTTATTGCAGGCATAAAAAAAACCCATACATGTCTTAAAAACGAACTATAAACTAGCTTAACTTTAACAAAATGAAAATAATGAGTATTAAACAATTCAATATTATTATTTCCGGTTCTCGCTCTGATGAACAGATAGCCATTAAAGCATTTTAGGCATTAAAAACATGAGTATTTGGGTTCCCACTTATCATCCTCACAATGTTATTAGCTAATTGAGGCTTGTAGCGCGTTTTGCATATTGCAGGTGCTGATGACAGAGCAAACTACTGAGAGTCGAGATACACTTGAGTATCTCCTGCAAGTGGACGCCAGCACGGAAGATAAGTTCGACCTGGTCATCAAGGTAACTTTAAGTTGGTGATAGTTTTTTTTTTTTTTTTATATACTTCCATTGATTCCAGATCTAGAGCAGAGCCCAACTGGGGAAGTACCTCCACCTTACAAAAAATCGCAGCCAAATAACACTAGACCCTACTCATAGTGTTGTGTTCCTGCCGGTGAGTAAGGTTGCCAGAGCTCAACGAGGGTGAGAGGGGGTTAGGGTCGGCAACGCGCATGTAACTCGTCTGGAGTTGCAGGCGTACATAGGCTTCGGATACTGCTTACCATCAGGCAGGCCGTATGCTTGTTTGCCACCGACGTAGTATGTTACATGCGCGTTGCCGACCCCCCTCGTTGAGCTCTGGCAACCTTAGGCCGGCGCCCCACTGCTGCGCACGCTACATCCACGGCCCACGTTTTAATACAAACCGTGGGCAAGCCCACGAAATTTTGTATAGGAACGTGGGTCGTGTACATAGCGTGCGCTGCAGTGGGGCGCCGGCCTTACTCACCGGCAGGAACACAACACTATGAGTAGGGTCTAGTGTTATTTGGCTGCGGTTTTTTGTAAGGTGAAGGTACGTCCCCAGTTGGGCTCTGCTCTAGATCTGGAATGACATCCGCTGGCTGTTCCCTACCACACAAAGCGAGATGACATTCACAATGCCCATACCTCTCTTTTGGACGTAGTTTAAGGACGTACCCGGGTCCAGATGGTAAAAAACTTGGTACAAGCGCTGGTGGCCTAGCGGTAAGAGCGTGCGACTTACAATCCGGAGTAAGCGGGTTCAAACCCCGGCTCGTACCAATGAGGATTTCTGAACTTATGTACGAAATATCATTTGATCGTGAGGAAACCGGACTAATCCCAACGAGGCCTAGTTTAGTCTGGGTTGGAAGGTCAGATGGCAGTCGCTTTCGTAAAACCAGTGCCTACGCCAAATATTGGGATTAATTGTCAAGCGGACCCCAGGCTCCAATTTGTTGTATGTCAACTACATTTATGCCCTTGCGATTGATTTTTTTCGAATTTTTAATTATTATAAGAGTTAGGGACATTTGAACATTTAGCAATACGTTACCCATTTTTAGGGTTCGTACCTCGAAAAGAAAAAAACCGAAGCCTTGTTGTCCGTCCGTCCGTCCGTCTGTCTGTCTGTCAAGACCCTTTTTCTCAGGAACGCGTGGAGGTATCAAGCTGGAATTTAAATCAAATACTCAGGTCTACAGTACCTTGGAGCTGTGAAAAAATCAAACTTCTAAGCCAACGCAATCAAAACATACAGCCGTTTATGCCGCAAATTTTCGACACTCGCAAGGGAATCAAAACCTACAGGGTACTTCCCGAGAACTCAGAATCTTGAAATTTGGTACGAAGCAACGTCTTATAGCACAGATAAAGGAAAAATTGCGAAAACCGTAATTTTTTAGTTACATCATATAATAAAAATATTTTAAATAATTAATATGACTCGATTGACGTGATAGGTGAACTTTTACTTATATACCAAAAGGTTTGTACGGAAACCTCGGTGCGCGAGTCGGACCCGCACTTGGCCGGTTTTTGTCGATGCTGTAACTATAAAAAGGGCATGTATTAAGTATTGATAGAAGAACCGACTGCAAAATTTCGTACCGAATTGATACCGCGATGATGTGGCCTTCCTTTTTATACTTTCGACAAGTTCCGTTGTGACAGACTATCAAAATTTGGACTTAGCATCACTTTTATGGGAAACCATTGTGCACTTCTTCGCGGTAACAAGTCGGTACGAAATTTTGCTCACCATACATATTTCGGTGAATAAAATGTTAATCTAAGTTTAGTTAAGGGTAATTTTTCTTGTCATAGAACATAATGACGGAGCGTGAGATAGAAGATTACCTGCACCAATGCTGGAGGTACAACTACGTGCATAAACGACTGCCGGCGAACGCTGAAAATGACACAGGAGAGGTAACATTACAGAATAAATAATAGTACTACCGTACAGAAATGACACTTCCTACATAACCGAAGTTTGACAGCAATTCAGCGACGAATCATGATGTCCCTTTCTAAGGAATGACACTATCCCTTTGGGCTATTTAGGGTTGTCGAAATCTATACTTGGCATGCAACCTTTCATTTCCCGGCCTCTATAAATAAATATTATAGGCACATTCTTACACAAATTGACTAAGTCCCACGGTAAGCTCAAGAAGGCTTGTGATCTGTGTACTCAGACAACAATATATATATTGACTCGGGAATAGAAAACATCCATGACTCGGGAACAAATAACTGTGCTCATCACACAAGTAAATGTCCTTATCGGGATTCAAACCCAGGACCATCGGCTTCATAGGCAGAATCTCTACCCACTAGACCAGACCGGTCCTCCGGTCTCTCTATAGCAGTGGTTCCTAACCTTTTTAGTTCTGTCACCCCTAAGACTAGGGATCCTGATTTTACCCCTCCTCCCAATAATCATCAATAGTCTTTCTTATAGGTCTAATCTTTGTTATCTTTAATTAAGCTTATTACCCCTATGAAATACCAGTTTTACCCCCACCGGGGTAATTACCCCCAGGTTAGGAGCCGCTGCTATATCCTCCTAAGACCCTGAGTATAAATTTTTGTACATATTCCAAAATCTATTTTAAACTTTTATTATGTAACTAAGGGTTCCAAATTCGAAAACAAAACAATTGCTTCTGGGTCTTAGGAGGCTATAGTAATAAACAGCATACAGTTTTCATATTACACCTCTTCAGAATACACCAGTTCGGAAAGTAGCTCCAATATCGTGGTGCCTCGTGTGCGGCGGCCACGAGGGCCGGCGCCGCGAGTGCCCGCGCTGCCCCGCCTCCTACCACCTCGCCTGCCGGAAGGAATGGCTTGTGAAAATCATACGTAAGTAATGTTGGCAGTTTATAAACAAATAAAATAAATAAACCGCAGCCAAATAACACTAGACCCTAATCATAGTGTTGTGTTCCTGCCGGTGAGTAAGGTTGCCAGAGCTCAACTAGGGGGGGGATGCTAGGGTCGGTAACGCGCATATAACTCCTCTGTAGTTGCAGGCGTACATAGGCTACGGAGACTGCTTACCATCAGGCGGGCCGTATGCTTGTTTGCCACCGACGTAGTATAAAAAAATATATTATAGGACATTATTACACAAATTGACTAAGTCCCACAGTAAGCTCAATAAGGCTTGTGTTGAGGGTACTTAGACAACGATATACACCCATGACTCAGGAACAAATATCTGTGTTCATCACATAAATAAATGCCCTTATCAGGATTTGAACCCGGGACCATAGGCTTCATAGGCAGGGTCACCCACTAGACCAGACCGGTCATCAAACGATATATATAATATGCAAATACTTATAAAATTAGGTCATTAGATAGGTATTTCTATGTACTTCATTTCACTTCACTTCATAGAACGAAATGAAGTGCATAGAAATACCTATCTAATGACCTAACTCTTATTTATGTTGGTTTTTGGACCAGGCTCCATACAAATACTTTAATGTATCATGCAAGCGCTATGTGAGAACATTTTTTTTTTTTCATTATTTCACGTGTCTGAGTATTTCGTTGTGCTATTTACAAATAAAAACCTGAAAATTTTAGATCGAAAGAACCCCCCGAAGAAGCAGCCACAGAAGGAAGCTCTTACCATCTCCAAGGTGTTATCCAGTACTCGGATCCTGACCACCAGTTCCTTGGTTCCATCACAGCTGCGGGATGAACTGCCCTGCCCTAGTTGCATGTGGGGACCTAAGCCGGGGTATGTTTATCACTACTATATTCTGTAATCTTTAGGTATTTAAATAATGGTAAACAAACAATTTGTAAATTTTCGGGTAGTTAGTACATTTAATAAATAAAAATAAAAATTATAGGACATTATTACACAAATTGACTAAGTCCCACAGTAAGCTCAATAAGGCTTGTGTTGAGGGTACTTAGACAACGATATATATAATATATAAATATTTATAAATACTTAAATACATAGAAAACACCCATGACTCAGGAACAAATATCCATGCTCATCACACGAATAAATGCCCTTACCAGGATTTGAACCCGGGACCATCAGCTTCGTAGGCAGGGTCACTACCCACTAGGCCAAACCGGTCGTCTTATTTGTGATCAACCATATATAAAACCGCCTGGATCTGTCACTGAACAACCTGACTTTAAACCTACATTATTTGATCATGTCATGTTTTCATCTACCCTCAACTGGCTTAAGGAGCCATTTGAGGGTAGATATTGTTCACTTTTATTTAAATACATAACGATACAGGGTATAGGGAATGCAAATCGATTATAACCGTAACCGAAATAATCGGTTATAACCGATTGTTCTGACAAAATTTCATAACCGATTATTGGAAACTAATAACCGGTTACGGTTATTTTCGGTTATTTATTTATGACTTAAATAAAATTGTATGAATCTATCTTCATATGACTACAAAATCCTGCCTTTTCTAGCTGTGACGCCTGTTCCTATATTTTTAGGGTTCCGTAGCCAAATGGCAAAAAATGAAAGCCTTATGGATTCGTCATGTTTCAAAGTTTCAAAGTTTTTATTTGCTAGAATCATGGTCAGGTACAATGTGATGGACTTAAAATAATATGGATCAGCACAATTCACCATTTTTAGTGGCATGCAAATTAAAATATACAATTTGAAATAAATGAATTAATTGAATTAAAATAAAATTAATATCATTACAACTAAAATAAAATAAAATCACAGTCATAAAGAATATACAAATTTACAATGTCAACTTCTAACCTAGGTATAACAATTATTTAAAAAATCATTTAATTTATAAAAACATTTATCAATGAGCCAATGTCGGAGTTTCCGTTGAAATAAATTATCTGGTAGCAGTCTTAAATCTAGAGGAATATTATTATAAACTTTTCCTGACATCATGTAGCAGTTGTTATTATACTGGGCTGAATTAAATAGTGGCTGATTTATCCTATTAATATCTCTATTCCTTAACCTTGGGTTTTGAGTTGGTTTTAAAAAAAGCTCAGGGTTGTTCCGCACAAATTTAGCTTGTTCATATATATAAATGCTAGCCAAGGTCAAGGCTTTGAATTTTGTAAAAAGAGGTCTGCACGAATCTAATGACCCTACTCCACCCACAGCACGTATACAACTTTTTTGCGTCAAAAATATCTGATTAACAGCTGTAGAGTTTCCCCAAATAATGATTCCATAACGAAGAACAGATGTGACATAACCGTGGTAAGCTGTCAGAGCAGTTGATTCATCTGCTACCCTTCTCAGTCTTCTTAAGGCAAAGACAAATCTACTTAGCTTGCTACAAATATTTGTTACGTGCTGTTTCCAATTAAAAAATCTATCGATTGTAATGCCCAGAAAATTCACCTGGTCACAATCATTTATGGTTTGTCCTTTACAATCAATGGTTAAAGAGGCTCGTGGCGTTTTATAATTAGAAAACTGTACCCAAGTAGTCTTATTTACATTCATCATTAGTTTATTATTAATTAACCAATTATCAATATCATTAACAGCATTATTTATTAAGGATTCAAATGTCATCGTCGTATCATCATGAGGTATAATAATCGATATGTCATCAGCGTACATAATTATTTGATGTCTTGTTGCGTGAGGGATATCATTGACATAAAGTATAAATAGTAGCGGTCCTAGAACGCTACCTTGGGGTACTCCTCTCAAAGTAGTTTGAAATGACGATCTATACTGGGTCAATTCATTGTTACTATTTATTAAGTCTGCTAATTTCAACACATTGGCTACGATTGGTTAAATATGATTGGATCCAGTTGGAAGCATTTCCACGAATTCCATAATGTTCGCATTTTTTTAATAAAAGGCAATGGTCAACAAGGTCGAATGCCTTAGACATATCAAAAAATACAGCCACCACAGACTTTTTCCTGTCAATATTGCGCGTAACCTTACTAACTAAAGAATAAGCAGCATGTGTTGTCGATTTTCCCTTTACGAATCCGTTTTGTTCCTCAGCTAATATATTATGTTTCTCTATAAACTCTACAATCCTATTTCGCATTACTCTCTCAAATACCTTTGAGAGAATAGGGACTAAAGTTATAGGCCGATAGTTATCTAGGAGTTGCTTATCTGTTTTTTTAAATAACGGTTTAACCACAGATTTTTTTAGTTCTTCCGGAAAAAGACCTTGCACAAAAGACAGGTTTATGAGATGAGTTAATATAAACTTTACTTCATTTACAACTGACTTTAAAATATGAGTAGAAATAGCGTCTATACCAACCGAACTTGTATTACGCAAATATTTAATTATATTTCCAATCTCATATTCTGTGCAGGGTTTTAAAAACAGACTATTGCTCACGCTACCCCTATCTATTGGGGCATGTTTAATTGCTGGGATAGGTATATTGTGGGTGACATTGATAAAAAAGTTATTGAAAGCCTCTGTTATTTCCTGTGCATCGTTAATAGTCACTGATCCTCTTTGTATATTTTCTATGCTCTCAACTACCTTAACAGTGTCATTTTTATCTTTGATTACATCCCAGGTAGCTCTACATTTATTTTCTGCAGATAGGACATGTCTTTTGTTAATATTTTTCTGCGATTGTGTGATACATCTTTTTAACAATTTGGTGTATAGCTTGTATTGCATCTTATTATGTAATAAGTCACCGGCTTTAAAGAAACAATTAGATCTAAGAAATCTTTTCGTTTTACATGATTTCTTAATGCCTGTACTAAGCCATTTAGGTTTCGAATTGTTTGAGTGTACTTTAATTCTTTTATTCGGAAAACACAATTCGTAAAACATACAGAAATCATTATGAAAAATAGAGAAGGCTTTATTAAAATCAGATTCTTCAAAAACGGCTTGCCAACTTAAGCTATTTAAACAGTCTTTAAATTTATTTATATTTTCTTTATTGTAGTCTTTAGCGTGTCTATACCAATACTTAATTGCACGCTTTTTGTAATCACTGAAGAACTCTATAGTCTGGCAAGTGTCGTGATCAGAAAGTTGAAAGGTATGTACCCTACCTACTGCATTTTGTACGTTACTGGCAAATAAACCAAGACAGGTGTTCTGTCTGGTAGGGACCTTTATATTAACTTGCATCTTAAAATTATGGAGCAAGTTTACAAAGTTAACTGAGGCATAATTCTCCTTAAGAATATTAATGTTCAGATCACCAGTAAGTATTATGTTTTTCTTTGATGATATTTTAAGTAACAACGTTTCTAGCTTATCATAGAAAATTCCAAGTTTGTTAGCTGTGTTACCAGGTATACGGTTGTTTACTCTATTATTGTGAATTATTGAATTTTAGTAAGGAAAACGTATTTTTATTACAACATGACTTTATTGACTGACGTTTTATATTTCATCAAATAAACCAAAGAGTACATTTGACATATAACTTCAAAGAGGCTGAACATACCGCCCACCAAAATACTTATTTTATACTACCTATCTATGCTTGACTGTAACAAAAAATACATTAACATAAAAATGGCAACTGTTGTCACAAATCCTAATTTAATAAAATATTAAACGTAACACACATTACATGCACAATAACAGCATTTATAATATCATTATTTACTAATATCACTGTTCAATATTAGTCAGCAAACACAAATAAAGTACCTAACTTAAGTGAAATATAATTCAATCAGCCTGTCAAACGAAAACAATAAATACCTTCCTGTGACATTGCAAAGTTAACCGCCCACCATGAACCTATAGCGCTCTATGTCATTTTACTTGGCAATAAAATTAATTTGGATAATGGTCTTTTAATGACATTATCACCCTTACACTGAAGAGTAACAACTCGGACTAAATTGTCCGCCCCGGGATGTAGCTCCTTAATTTTACCCAATAGCCATTTGGTTGGAGGCATGTCATCTTCTTTGACAATAACAATATCTCCAATACAGGGAGACTTCACAGTGTCGTGCCACTTATATCGTTGTTGTAAAGTGTTAAGATACTCCACTTTCCACCTACGCCAGAAATCTTGCATTCTATTTTGTATGAACTGCCATCTAGTAAGCAAATTCACATTTCTTTCTTCATAGTTTATCTCAGGAACGTTGATTAAGGGTTCGCCAATTAGAAAATGACCAGGTGTTAATGGACTTAACGTTGCTAATGTTTCGTCCATTTTACACAAAGGTCGAGAATTTAAGCACGCTTCAATTTGAGCCAATAATGTCGATATTTCTTCATATGTCATTTTTGTATTACTACTTACTCTATTGAGGTGTTTTTTCATTGATCGCACACCAGCCTCCCACAAACCACCAAAATTTGGTGCTCTTGGTGGAATGAAGTGCCAGGTAGTTCCATCGTTAGCTAGTAGCTCTGCTATTTCACTCGCTATGTTTATTTTACCTTTGGAAAACATGTCCTTTAATTCTTTGGCCGCTCCTGTAAAATTTGTACCGTTATCGCTCCAAAGGTGAGCACAATGACCTCGCCTGGCAACAAACCTTCTAAATGCTGCAATAAATCCTTGTGCTGTAAGATCTGTAACCGCTTCTAAATGAATAGCTCTCGTGGACATACAAACGAATAGGCAGATGTATCCTTTCGTAGTCTTATAACCTCTCCCTTTGGAAGTCTTCAACTGTATAGGTCCAGCGTAGTCGACACCACTATTCAAGAAGGCGCGATGAGATGTAACCCTTGAAGCAGGAAGCTGGCCCATTAATTGTTGTTGTGTTCTTGCTTTGTCTATTATACAGATTTTGCAATTTCTTGTTACTTGTCTGACAGCTGATTTCAAACTTATTATCCAGTACTTGCTGCGAACGTATGTCATCATCTGTTGTATGTCACCATGTAATGTTTTTATGTGAGCTTCATTTACTAATAATCTTGTAATGTGTTGTTTGCAAGGAATAATGATAGGGTGCTTCTCATCTTCTGATATTTGTGCATTACTAAGCCGCCCTCCAACTCTTAATAAGTTATTTTCGTCTAAATAAGGTCCAAGACTAATCAAGGAGCTCTTGTTCTTTATTTTACCGTTTTCTTTCAGATCTTCTATTTCTTGGTCATAAACCAGGCATTGATAATATTGGATGCATCTGTTTTCGATGTTATTGAGTTCCGCTGCTGTTAAATACCTTTCTCTATTTGAGTTACCAGTATGATTTCGAAATCTAAAACACCATGCTAAGACTCTCTTCAATTTGGACATAGATGAGAATGTTTCCCAAACTGGATTATCATCTAATCTTACATGAAATATCTTCTTTATCTCGAGGTCAGTGTATGGTATTTTGGTTCTTTCAAAATCTATTTTTTCACATTTAAGCCATTTAGGTCCCGTCCACCATATATCACTGTCGGCCATGTCTCTTGAACTTACACCCCTTGAAGCGAGATCCGCTGGGTTGTCTGTTGACGGAACATGTCTCCATTTGTCGTGGTCGATGAGTTGGATGATGTCTGATACTCTATTACCGACAAACAACTGCCATCGACTTGGTTGAGACTGTAGCCAAGACAACACTACCATTGAATCCGTCCAAGCATATATATTGTCCATCGAAACCTGTAACAAATCTGACATTTCTCTTAGAAGTTTCGCTGTCAATACTGCAGCACATAACTCTAATCTCGGTATAGTCAATTGTTTCAAAGGTGCTACCTTTGTTTTTGCTGCAAGCATACTAATATGTACAGTATCATTTTCATCTATCACTCGAAGGTAGACTACACCTGCATATGCAACAGAAGATGCATCCGCAAAACCATGAAGTTGAATATTCTTGCTACGAGAAGTTATTTTGATCCAGCGTGGTATCTGTATTGATTGAAGTTCGTTTAACTTTTCAC
The DNA here is from genome assembly GCF_033807575.1 of Cydia pomonella. Taxonomy (NCBI): domain Eukaryota; kingdom Metazoa; phylum Arthropoda; class Insecta; order Lepidoptera; family Tortricidae; genus Cydia; species Cydia pomonella. Next base: position 9,439,692 of record NC_084724.1, read on the forward strand.
GGTAATTTCGCCACTCCTCGACAACTTCAGGTGGCAGTTCATCATCCCAGCTCAGATTATATAGCCATAGTCGTTGAATCATCACCTTAGCTGTTATTATTACAGGAGCTAACCATCCGAATGGGTCGAAGAGACTTGCGACTTCTGATATTATCTGTCTTTTCGTTGTCGGGATTCTAGATTGTGGTAAGTTTACTGTAATTTTGAAAACATCTTTCTTTCTGTCCCACGTAAGTCCCAATATCTTTATAACCCTGTCTAATTTAATTTCAATTTTGTTTTCAGGTTCTTCACATGTTCTCCCTTGTTGGAGAAACTCGAGGAGCTCTTCAGAGTTACTTGACCATTTCTGCATTTCAAACCCGCCTGCCTTTAACAGACAGTTAATCTCTTGGCAAAGTTTCTTAATTTCAAACTTATCCTCATGTCCGGTCATCAAATCGTCCATGTAGAAACTGTTTTTTTACTACCGATGCCGCACTTGGGTAAGTGTGTGCTTCATCCTCGGCCAATTGATTGAGTGTCCGAACAGCGAGATAAGGTGCAGCAGCAGTTCCAAATGTAACAGTAAGTAATTTGTAGCTCTCCATTTTTTCGGAAGGTGTATCTCTCCAAACGATCCGCTGTAAGTCTGTGTGTTTGTCCGTCATCCACACCTGTCGATACATCTTAACAATGTCTCCAATTACACATATTCTATGAGCTCTCCAGCGAATTACTAGACTTCGTAAGCCCGGCTGCAGTGTGGGCCCTATCATCATAGCGTTGTTTAATGAGACGCCATGAGAACCTTTTGCTGAAGCGTCAAAAACAACACGAACCTTCGTAGTGTCTCTAGTCTCCTTGATAACAGCATGATGTGGAAGGTACACTGCTGCATCATCGTCTTCCACTTCAGTTCTCTTCATGTGACCTAATTCCAGGTACTCATGTATGACTTTTGCGTATTCCTTCTTCAAATGATCATTTTTCTCAAACTTCCTTTCCAGCTGTTTGAATCTCAAGGTTGCTTGCTGTTTGGTCTCTCCGCATGACTTCACAGTATCCTCCACGCTTTCTTTCAACGGTAGGTGTACTATATATCTTCCAGTGTCATCTCTTTTTGTAGTTGTTTTGTAAATATCTTCGCATAATTCTTCTTCCTTTGACCATCCCTTCATGTTTGTATAACCTTCTGTTTCAACCTCCCAAAATTTCTTCAAAAGATTGTTGTCTTCCTCTACTTGGCGGAGAACATGAAAGCTCGCGTGTTTGTTAGGTCTGGAAGAAGTTGTATTAGTGTCCCCTGTCACAATCCAACCTAAGCGTGTATATTGTGCTACTAAATAGCCCGGTCCCTTCATTAGCCCAGATTCAAGAATTTTGCCATAGACCTCTGCACCGAGAAGAATATCAACTCTACCCGGAATATTAAAGGTGGGGTCAGCTAACTTTAACTTTGCATCATCAAGTTGAGGCCACGGTTTACAATTTACTTCCCTAGCTGGTAAGCTACGAGTAATAGATTTTAGTACATATGCATTTACCTTGACGACGAAATCGGGCTCATACCTCGACGAGATTTGTAGTTCCACCTTATTTTTTATGCACACGTTACCTTCTTCAATTCCTGAGACTACTCCGCTAATTGTCGTTTTCTTCAAGTTTAACATCTCGACAACTCGAGCTGTGACGAAGGATATTTCAGATCCCGGGTCAATGAACGCTCGACACACTTGCGACGGTCCACACTTCGATGCTACATCTACTAACGCTGTAGCTAACATAATGTTTTTCTCAGTTGCTTCTTCATTTGGTCTAACGTGCGCAACTACCTTTGAGTCATCTAAGGTCATGTCAACTTTATTGTTTTCTTGCATTTCTTCAGCCGGTTTTGAATCTCGATGCAGTAATGAATGGTGACGTCTCTTGCACACTTGGCACGATGACTTCTGTCTACATCGCCACACTGCATGATTGGGTATGAGGCAGTTAAAGCAGAGATTGTTTTCTCGAACAAAGTTGTATCTGTCATCTAATGGTTGCTTCGCGAATTGTTTACAGTTGAAAATGTAGTGATCTTCTTTACAAAATGCACATTGTATCTCTAAACAAGCATCATTGGCTGTGACATGGAACGTCCTTGAGGCGGCTGGTTTCCAACTCTTATTATCTGGTTCTACCATTTCTAAAGTTCTGAACCGAGTTTCTAGGAAAGACTTCAATCTTTCGAAAGTTGGAAATACTGATGAATCTTCTCCATTTATTAACTCTTCCCAATATTTATGGCTATCAGTATCCAATTTTGAAACAATGATGTAAATTACAATGGCATCCCATTGAGATATGGGTAAACCGAGATTTTTGAGAGAGTTCAGACATTCGACAGACGTGTCGAGCAGTTGTTTCAAAGCGGTGGCTGATTCTTTGACAATTGTCTTCTGGCCAAAAAACCTTTTAAAATGGCAATTTGCGATGTACCTTTTATTATCGTACCTTTTCTTCAAAATAGTCCATGCTTGTTTGTAATTTTCGGCGGTAATTGAAAATTGTCTTAATAGGTATTCCGCGTCACCTTTCAGGTTAACTTTGAGGTAGTGCATGCGTTGCACATCATCTAGCGAGTTATTTTTATGAATTAAGGTGTTAAACAAATCGTGGAAGGATTGCCACTCCGTGTACTCACCGCTGAAAGTCGGAATAGTAATACGGGGTAATTTTATATCACTGCTTGACGCTTGATTGCCTGAACTATTTTCTGTAATTTGGCTGTCTCTTGTTTCGGCATTAAACTTCAGCAAAACTGTCTTTAATTCACCCTTATATATATAATAACGTTCTTCAAACGTGTCGTATAGATCTTCCGTAAAATAGGATAATTTGCATTTATCTTCCTTTGAAACGGCGGTTATCAACTTTTGATGGATGGATTTGAATTCCTTGTAGTTATTTTCCAATGTTTCTAGCCGCCCTTGTACGTATCCTACAGTAATTCTTTCCTTTGGCGACTTTTTGAAATTAACGTGGGCCTTTTCTGTTGTTTCTAAGCTGTCTTGTTGAAGTGTTATAAGACTTATAAGTTTCTCGGCTGTTGACATATTCAATATGAATTTCGAAAATTTTATCTAAAGTACGTAAATGTAACGTGCACTCTTTTTACACAACTTTACTATTCTGTTTATTTTAACTATCCGGTTCGGTTTTGGACCATGTTTACTCTATTATTGTGAATTATTGAATTTTAGTAAGGAAAACGTATTTTTATTACAACATGACTTTATTGACTGACGTTTTATATTTCATCAAATAAACCAAAGAGTACATTTGACATATAACTTCAAAGAGGCTGAACAACGGTAAACGCAAATGACTACCGTTTTCAAGCTAGGTATTTCAATCCCGCAGCATTCAAACATTTTCTCCTGGGACAATTCTTTACATAGAAGGATAGGTTTAGAGTCTATCTGCTTCCTGGTTAGGATACATACACCACCACGTTTTTTATCTGCTCTGGAAAAGGATGAAGCTAATTTATAACCTTTGAGGAATGTGTTTCGCTCACTTCCTCTTTTAACGAAAGTTTCTGAAAAACATAGAACGTCTAAAGTTTGACCTTGGTCATTAAATTCATTGATACATGCTTCAATTAGATCCAGTTTATTATTAAGGCCCTGTATGTTCTGGTGAAACACAGTGACTTTATTTTTATTAATGGCACTGAGAATCTCAAAATCGTTCATTTGTTTCGGCGGATGCACAGTTGACTGCTTATGTACTGCAATTTGTGGTATGCATATTTGTTTATCAACGAAAAAAGTCTCTAGAAGCATTCAATGTCATTCTTTGGAAATAATAAGGTATCGTTCCCTTTTTTATATTATTACTATCGTTTTCACGAACAATCTTTATGTCTGTTTGTCTGTCTGTCTGTCTTTCCGTCCGTCCGTATGTCACAGCCACTTTTTTCCGAAACTATAAGAACTATACTGTTGGTAAGTAGATGTATTCTGTGAACCGCATCAAGATTTTCACACAAAAATAGAAAAAAAAACAATAAATATGGGGGGGGGGGGGGCTAATAGGGCAGAAAGAAAAAAAAACAATTATGTATTTTACAACGCAAAAAACGTTATGCCCAATATGCCTATGGGCGTAATGAAAAAAAAAAAACTATTACGCCCGTGGGCATAATATAGCTCATTCCATCTCATTATGCTGGCATACAACATACAATAACACCGCTTACGACCAATTGTGATGAAAAAACCCTAAATTAAAACTGTTTATTATGGTCAGTACAAAAAAAAATTACATAAAAAATACTAACTTAAGCCTAGTCAAGAAGACCCCCGAGTTGTCCCCGGCGCAAAGGTACCCCATAACACTAGCCGCGTTGCCACCTTGAATGGTGATAGACAACCTTTCCACCAGATACGAACCCGCGCGGGCGTCAGACCCTCCCTAATTCGACGTCCCACTTCCCTAAAACCCTAAATAATGAAAACCCTAAATAGTTTCCGTATATTGTCAGGTACGACGACGTGGTGTGGCACAAGCTCGGCGCCTGCGCGTGGTGGCCGGCGCGCGTGCTGGCGCCGGGCGACGCGCCCGCCTGCCTGCTGGCGCGCCAGCACAGTCCCCGGGACTACCCGCTGCGGTACTACGGTACGTCCACACCTGCCCACTGTCACTATACTGACGCCGGGCGACGCGCCCGCCTGCCTGCTGGCGCGCCAGCACAGTCCCCGGGACTACCCGCTGCGGTACTACGGTACGTCCACACCTGCCCACTGTCACTATACTGACGCCGGGCGACGCGCCCGCCTGCCTGCTGGCGCGCCAGCACAGTCCCCGGGACTACCCGCTGCGGTACTACGGTACGTGCACACCTGCCCACTGTCACTATACTGGCGCCGGGCGACGCGCCCGCCTGCCTGCTGGCGCGCCAGCACAGTCCCCGGGACTACCCGCTGCGGTACTACGGTACGTGCACACCTGCCCACTGTCACTATACTGGCGCCGGGCGACGCGCCCGCCTGCCTGCTGGCGCGCCAGCACAGTCCCCGGGACTACCCGCTGCGGTACTACGGTACGTGCACACCTGCCCACTGTCACTATACTGGCGCCGGGCGACGCGCCCGCCTGCCTGCTGGCGCGCCAGCACAGTCCCCGGGACTACCCGCTGCGGTACTACGGTACGTGCACACCTGCCCACTGTCACTATACTGGCGCCGGGCGACGCGCCCGCCTGCCTGCTGGCGCGCCAGCACAGTCCCCGGGACTACCCGCTGCGGTACTACGGTCCGTCCCACACCTGCCCACTGTCACTATACTGGCGCCGGGCGACGCGCCCGCCTGCCTGCTGGCGCGCCAGCACAGTCCCCGGGACTACCCGCTGCGGTACTACGGTACGTGCACACCTGCCCACTGTCACTATACTGGCGCCGGGCGACGCGCCCGCCTGCCTGCTGGCGCGCCAGCACAGTCCCCGGGACTACCCGCTGCGGTACTACGGTACGTGCACACCTGCCCACTGTCACTATACTGGCGCCGGGGCGACGCGCCCGCCTGCCTGCTGGCGCGCCAGCACAGTCCCCGGGACTACCCGCTGCGGTACTACGGTACGTGCACACCTGCCCACTGTCACTATACTGGCGCCGGGCGACGCGCCCGCCTGCCTGCTGGCGCGCCAGCACAGTCCCCGGGACTACCCGCTGCGGTACTACGGTACGTGCACACCTGCCCACTGTCACTATACTGGCGCCGGGCGACGCGCCCGCCTGCCTGCTGGCGCGCCAGCACAGTCCCCGGGACTACCCGCTGCGGTACTACGGTACGTGCACACCTGCCCACTGTCACTATACTGGCGCCGGGCGTCGCGCCCGCCTGCCTGCTGGCGCGCCAGCACAGTCCCCGGGACTACCCGCTGCGGTACTACGGTACGTGCACACCTGCCCACTGTCACTATACTGGCGCCGGGCGACGCGCCCGCCTGCCTGCTGGCGCGCCAGCACAGTCCCCGGGACTACCCGCTGCGGTACTACGGTACGTCCACACCTGCCCACTGTCACTATACTGGCGCCGGGCGACGCGCCCGCCTGCCTGCTGGCGCGCCAGCACAGTCCCCGGGACTACCCGCTGCGGTACTACGGTACGTCCACACCTGCCCACTGTCACTATAGTGGCGCCGGGCGACGCGCCCGCCTGCCTGCTGGCGCGCCAGCACAGTCCCCGGGACTACCCGCTGCGGTACTACGGTACGTGCACACCTGCCCACTGTCACTATACTGGCGCCGGGCGACGCGCCCGTCTGCCTGCTGGCGCGCCAGCACAGTCCCCGGGACTACCCGCTGCGGTACTACGGTACGTCCACACCTGCCCACTGTCACTATACTGGCGCCGGGCGACGCGCCCGCCTGCCTGCTGGCGCGCCAGCACAGTCCCCGGGACTACCCGCTGCGGTACTACGGTACGTCCACACCTGCCCACTGTCACTATACTGGCGCCGGGCGACGCGCCCGCCTGCCTGCTGGCGCGCCAGCACAGTCCCCGGGACTACCCGCTGCGGTACTACGGTACGTGCACACCTGCCCACTGTCACTATACTGGCGCCGGGCGTCGCGCCCGCCTGCCTGCTGGCGCGCCAGCACAGTCCCCGGGACTACCCGCTGCGGTACTACGGTACGTGCACACCTGCCCACTGTCACTATACTGGCGCCGGGCGACGCGCCCGCCTGCCTGCTGGCGCGCCAGCACAGTCCCCGGGACTACCCGCTGCGGTACTACGGTACGTGCACACCTGCCCACTGTCACTATACTGGCGCCATGCGTCGCGCCCGCCTGCCTGCTGGCGCGCCAGCACAGTCCCCGGGACTACCCGCTGCGGTACTACGGTACGTGCACACCTGCCCACTGTCACTATACTGGCGCCGGGCGACGCGCCCGCCTGCTGCACGTACGTGCCCAGTATCACTATACTTCATTGTTTAGGGTAGGGTTTACTTTTTATACTTTTTTATATTTTTACAATTCTATTGTTTTATTATTGATTTATGTTCTTTTTTACATTATAATATTGTGCATTCTTCTTTGTTTCCAACGAATAAAACACTATCAATGAACCAGCTCATTCTATAATTAATAGGATTGTATAGTTATTGCTACAAAAAACTTCGTAATTACTAATTACAGTACCTGTTTGTAAATTCAATTTGTTGTATTAATTCCAAGAACTTATTTTAGTAGTTCCTAAAGGAACGAGAGGAGGTTCCTTGTAGTACACGAGCTTGTCAAGAGATGGCGCCACATCCGAGATAAAACGCGCTAACGGTGTGTCCACGTAGAAACATGACTACCGAGATGCGACGTAATAACATGATTATTTACGATCTGCACGATCACAAAGGTTGGACCAAATGTGTCTGCGTGCTAAACAAGTCCGAGAACTCGAGATAGCGATGGGATGACTACACTTTTTTCTAGAGTTGTGCCCGCTCGGTCTTTAAAAAGAGCGCTCCGATCTCGGTCAATCGGTCAAACGAACTAGTTCGCTCTTTTAGGTCCTTTAGTTCAGGAGCAAATCTCGAGATCTGAATGAGTATGACTAGGTTATATCTTGCTCTCGCTCGCAAATAAACAGAGCGAGAGCGTGAGAGAGCGAATTTCTTGACCTTGACTCATTCCGATCATTCGCTCCCGACCGATTTGTTACTTGGTACTGAGGGCCTACCGCGAACCACGTTCGACGTGTTGCCTCTCTGTCGCACTTGTAAATTCGTACGTAAGTGTGACAGGGAGGCAACCCGTCGAACGTGGTTCGCGGTAGGCCCGCTGACATACCGACTACTGAACTAAAGGACCGAGACCGATTAAGAGCGCTTAAGATGAACTAGTTCCTTTCGGTCTGTGGTGGGATTTCATTCCTTTTAGTTCTTCGGTCCTGACCGACTCAAGCCTACTTTTTTCAATTTGGGCACCACCGTGCCCTCAAGAGAAGCGGAAGGGCACACCTACCTTTTCTCGAAAGCATTTCGTCGTTTTTAGGGTTCCGTAGCCAAATGGCAAAAAACATTCAACCCTTATAGATTCGTCATGTCCGTCTGTCTGTCCGATTATGTCACCGCCACTTTTTTCCGAAACTATAAGAGCTATACTGTTTAAACTTGGTAAGTAGATGTATTCTATGAACCGCATTAGGATTTTTACACAAAACTAGAAAAAAAACAATAAATTTTCGGGGTTCCCCATACTTAGAACTGAAACTCAAAAAATCTTTTTTCATCAAACCCATACGTGTGGGGTATCTATGGATAGGTCTTTAAAAATGATATTGAGGTTTCTAATATCAGTTTTTTCTAAACTGAATAGTTTGCGCGAGAGACACTTCCAAAGTGGAAAAATGTGTCCCCCCCCCCCCCCCCCGTAACTTCTAAAATAACAGAATGAAAAATCTAAAAAAAAATATATGATATACATTGCCATGCAAACTACCACCGAAAATTGGTTTGAACGAGATCTAGTAAGTATTTTTTTTTAACACGTCATAAAATTAAAAAAAAAAATCTTCAAACCCATACGTGTGGGATATCTATGGATAGGTCTTCAAAAATGATATTTAGGTTTCTAATATCATTTTTTTCTAAACTGAATAGTTTGCGCGAGAGACGCTTCCAAAGTGAAAAAATGTGTCCCCCCCCCTGTAACTTCTAAAATAACAGAATGAAAAATCTAAAAAAAATATATGATATAGATTACCATGCAAACTTCCACCGAAAATTGGTTTGAACGAGATCTAGTAAGTAGTTTTTTTTTAATACGTCATAAATGTACGGAACCCTTTATGGGCGAGTCCGACTCGCACTTGGCCGCTTTTTAACCCTCACAACCCAACTTGGGTTTGTATTATACCAGATAAAAAAAAAAACTCGGAATATGATGTCAATAGTGGACTTATTATCTTATTAAAACTTACAAAGATTAAATTACATAGCTCTTATACTTTTTATTGATATCTAAAAAACTCCGATTTATAACTCACTCACTGATGCATCAAAATTTTTAGGGTACTTCTTGAAAACTGAAATTTGGTATGTAATTTGAGCTAGTATACAACAACAAAAAAAATCTAAACTTGGATTTCTCATAACTGAGTTTTTCACTTTTTTGACGGACGGGTAACTACGGAACCCTACACTGAGCATGGCCCAACATGCTCTTGGCCGGTTTTTGGATCTAATTTGATTGGCGATTGGCCAATGTACAGTCAACCAATTTGAATCCTAGGCCACTATAAAACCTTGTCGCTTTAACTACTAGATACTTGACACGCATCACTCAATAAGCACTGTCGTAGAAGTCATTATGGCATGGTTCTATAGTGGCCTAGGAATCAAATTGGTTGACTGTACCTGCCGGGAAAGAACATTCGGGAAATCGCCTACGTTTTACCCGGTCCAAGATTCATAACTGGGCTTGAATTCTTGTTGATAATACAAAGTATCTAAATCGTAGACGTGAACGCAACTGACACAGGCGGTCACGATTCCATGATAAATAGTGCGCGAGCGCATCATAACAATGATGATCGAAATTTGTATAATTTGACTGTGTTACCGGTACCAAAGAGAATTTGAAATAGAGGTGGATTGTCGATGGTCAAAAACTAATCGCCATCTAATAGATCAAAGGCCAAAGGTATGACGTCATCTTTTCGAGCGATGGCGCCACAATCTTTAGCCGATGCCCGATGGCGCCACTTTTTGATATTTAACAAATTTAACACGTCAGTGAAAGAATAAGGATCAAAGTTAAATGGCGTTCTAAAAGTTTTAATCTGATCGCAGTAAATTTACTGTGGCTACAAGTTACTTCTTTACTTTGCAATTTATTTGTAATGTGTCTAATGACGTGTCATTTTTTAAATATTTATTTGAAATATAGTGTTACGCTTCGTGCTGCACGCGGTCATGGCCCCGACGGAAGACCAGCGCTAGCCCAGCCAGGCTAGCACCATGCTGAGTCCGGGACCATTTCGTGGCTTATATGTTATGTTATGTTACTTATTGTTTTCTTTTATTTGGCCAAGAATAAACGCTCTCTACTCTAAAATTCTCTTCGACAATCCACCTCTATTTCAATTTCTTTGCCGGTACTCTCGGTATCTCTAAACTTCTTAACCCTAAGGTCACTGTTTTCGCGGGCCAAGTTAAAGACAAATAATTTGGAGATCCCTAACCCAACCTATGCTATTGCAGGTACGTTGAATCACTCCTGGGCCCGCAGCAGTCAGATGGTGTTATTCCTGCCGTCGCACGCGTCCCGGACTGGCGACTCCATATTAACACAGGCCATTATGGACGCCGCTGACGACTACATCGCCGTCTACCTTACATAACTTCATCAATTTTACCACGAATACGACAAAATACTCCATTTGTGCCATAAGTTAAAGTTAGGATCATACGTGTATAGAGATTTAAAGCGAAAAAACAACGGGTTGCACTCCGGGAGTGCCGGCAGAAGTGAAAACTAGAATATTAACGTTGTGCATTTTTGATATTTTGGAATGGTTAGGGAATCATTTTGCACGAGTTGTTTTAATTATCAGTATAAAAGTACTATCATTTATGTGATAAAATATAATATTCAAGTTTTCACTTCTGCCGGCACTCCCGGAGTACAACCCGTTGTACCCGGCGCGGCGTAGGAGAGGAAGTATCCCCATCTCTTTCTATCGCGAGGCGGTCTACTGGCTTTAATGACGTAACAGTTTTTCGATCAGGTTACGTGTCTTTTCTTACGAACTTTCAATCTGACGAATCTGTCGGTCACGTGACCTGTCGCGAGTTTAACATTTTTTCCCCATCACAAAAAGTGCACAGCGCCGCTAAAGAAGTTTTCACATCAAAAGCATGGCTTAATAAAAGGAATGATTCATACAATTTCGATTACAATAGTTCGAATGATACTTAATACCTACTGTAAGTACTGTATTTACCTCAGCAAATCATACGATATAATCCAACGGTTCGCCAACACAAACATCACGCGGTACGACCGCTCCGCTCGCCGGTCTAACATCGACTGACTGTAACTGTCAGTGACGTCACTATGACGTATGCGCTCGAGACGTCTATACACTACACCTGCCATTGCATTTTCACTCCGAGTTCAATAGTCGTCAAATTATTCTTGACCTATAATTATAATAAATTCTTTTATTTCAGATACATGCGATCCATAATTACACAATCATTAATTTACAATTTTAACAAAATTAGAAAGACAAAATATAAATTAAAAAAAAAAAACATTAAATATACAATAAATAACACTTGCACACATAAAATTAGATATTAAAACGAATGACATATAACTAATAACAAAAAAAAACTAATAAATTAGTCAGACGCCCTGTGCAGCTTATCCCAATGAAGCTGGAAAGGGACGTCTAGGCGCTCTATAAATAAGGTCTTTGGGTTGTGTATTTGTGTCCTAAATGTAATTTTTCATCATCATTAGTTCAGTGTACCGTGTACCTACAATACTTATACATATAAGGCCACGATATCTAAATAGGCGGGTCCACACAGAGCGAGCATACGCGCGAGGCAATGTCCTCACGCACAAACCGGCCAGTGTAGACGTGCCTCGGCCGAGGCGGCGCATTAAAGCGAGGATAAGTAGGCTATTTTAAGATACATCAAGTTTTAATTTATTACATAATTTTAATAAAATACCCACTGAATAAAATTCATTGTTAATATTTTGTCGTTTACCCATCAAATAGTTATTTGCAAGTCAGCACTTAATTTCACATTCTTAAAGGATTTTAGGTAATCCCTTTATCTGAAGACGTGGTAATAATTTACGATAAAAAACCGTTTAAATTACAATCAATCATTTGACACATCATTTTATCATTTTACGTTGACTACGAAATAAATGTTGATTAGATAATTGTGCGAAATTATTATTATTGTGATATTAATATTAGTTATCTAAGTGTATTATATATTAAGTTTGTATTTTGTTTTGTTAAAAATAAAATAAACTAATTTTAGTATTATCTTGCCTGTACCTATGTCAATCATTGATAAACTTTACATTATTTTGAAACCAGCGGGCTAAGCACGGTCGCATTTTTATCGCCTGTCACCATGCCTGTCACGTTCTAACAGGTATGTAAGTGCGAAAGTGACAGGCATAGTGACAAAAGACATAGTGAAAATGCAACCATGCTGCCACCGCAGAATACAATTCTGTCATTTTTGTAATTGTTTTATTCGTAACTAGGGACCAGCGGTGGCAGCATGGTTACATTTTTATCACTTGTCACTATGTCTGTCACTTTCGCACCTACATACTTGTTAGAACATGACAGGAATGGTGACAGGCGATAAAAACGCGACCGTGCTACAGTATTTGGCGTTATGCTGACAGGGACCAATGATACTCAATATTAAATGTATAACCAAAAAATATTCAATTTATACATACATATTCATTTATATTATGCATTTTAAAAGGTTAAACCAGAGAGAATTTATAATTGAGGTGGATTGTCAAAGATAACTTTGTAGTCACGTAAATTTACTGCCATCTTTCGACACATGAAAACTTTTAGAACGTCATTTGACTTTGATCTTTATTCTATAATATATTTTCTTCTATATAAATTTGTTAAATATCAAAAATTGGCGTCATCTTACGGCTCGAAACGATGCCGCCATGCCTTTGGTCTATTACATAGATGGCGCTACTTTTTGATATTTACCCAGGTACCGCTGGTGTGATATCGTGGAGGCGGACCTGCGTCGGCTGAATGCCAATTCATGGCAGGAAACCGCGCTGGATCGGGACAGGTGGCGTTCTCTCGTTTCGGAGGCCAAGATTCTTTTTGGATCGCTGAGCCAAAGCAGTTAGTTAGTTAGTTACTTTTTGATATTTAACAAATTTAACACATGTCAGTGAAATAAGGAACACAGTCAAAATGCGTTCTAAGTTTTAAATTTGTGTCTAAAGATGGCAGTAAATTTATTGTGGCTACAAAGTTTACTTCGACAATCCACCTCTATTTCAAATTCTCTTTGATTATATCCATCATTGGGTTATTTGTCCATTTACTGATGCCATCACCTTGTTTGGAATATCCCTTTACGTACACCGTCTGTCGATCTATGATGGGAATCTGTCTGTCTATCCTCCTAAGGCCCAAGGTCCTACATATAGCACTTATTCAGTTCGATGATAATTAAATCATATTCAATTGGAACAGAGTTGATTTTGCTTTCTTTGTTTCCGTTTCCAAAGCTAAATCAACTCTATTTCCTATACTATAGGTTCAAATCTCAGTGACAATTTTGGATTTTTCATTTGCATGGCTTTGCCTTAGGAGGGTATGATGATAATGAAACAAAGTACATATATACATCTATTTTTATTTCAATTTTACATAAAAAATAATACTTTAAATAATTCAACACTTAACAAAAGCATCAAACATGATACGGCGTTCACTTTTGTACTTATAAAAAATAAACTTAATCGGTATTAACAATAGTTTACATACATACATTACAGCTAGTAAAATATCTTTCAAAGATAAGTTACAGTCCTTTGCAGATAACTATACAATGTTCATAAATTTACTGGCATTCGTTTCTAAGAAGTTTGATCCTCCCAAATTTTAGTCTCGAACTCGAGTAAGGTTTTTTAAACAAGATACATTTGAGAAAAATATGTGTAGATTTTGCTGTTTTAAAAATTGAGAAATCTTGGTGCGAAAAATATTATAAATAAATGTTGACCTGCATTTTTTAGACTTATAACGAATATTTGATTAATAAGGTAGAAGTCAGTAGTGTTGGTTAAGACTCGAGTCCTATGAGTCGTCTAATTTGAAACTCGACTCAGTTTTTCAGACTCACATAATTAAGTCTAAACTCCAGTTCTTTTCAACTTGTTAAAGGCCCGAGTCTTGTAGAGACTTTAGTCCTTTTCAGAGAAAACTCAATTTTTTGTTTGCAAAATGTCGAAATGCATTGTCTTTAAGTAATATTCGTGGATTAGGTACACAAATCATACAAAAACCCCTAATTTATTTACAGTTATTTAGGTATAACGTATAAAATTGTTGACGGAGTCTTTATTCGGAGACTCGAGTCCATTTGAGTGGCTCTTAAAAAGGACTCGAAGGACTCGCCTCTAGGCTTAAAAGACTCGGAAGGTTTTTAAGCACAGTCTCTTAAAAACGAGTCGTGTTCTTTCAATTTCAGACTCAAAAGACTCATGTTCCTACCAACACTAGATGTCAGCCTGTTGGGTATTAGTCAGCCTAATTCTATACAGTCTGTCATCTACATTGCATAGAATTAGGTTTCGATGTAGCAATTATTCGGACAGTGTCCGTCACTGGGACATTTACGTTATATTGATCTTTACTAATTCTGGAACATCCTGTAGAACGCCATACAGATATCTATAGATATCACTCGAGTAATTTAAACGCGAAGTAATGGTCGAGATATCTACTCTACGACATTCAGACATGTTATTAACGAAATAAGATTAGGTATATCACAGACTATCTTTACGAAACATTGCTAGATTTATCAAGTAATATAAATAGTTGAGGACCGAATAACGAGCATTTAAAACAGGTTTTTTTGCTAAAACTGTAGGCAGAAAGACACCAGAACACCCCGAGTGCGATGTACGGAATTAGGTACATGTCTACTGCCACATTCCTTGCGTTGCGTGCCCGTAACAATTTACATATTTCTTTCTTTCAGACGGGTTGATCAAATCCACTGATTAGCACCAACCTCACATGTACACAATTTTAGATTTATGGTGACATTAAAGTGCTCTAAATTAAAAATGATCCCCCAAATGCACATACTAGCCTCAGAAATTGCATCCGCACCACCATTTTATCAGTCATCTTACAATCGAGTAAAGTGGAATCGGCGAATGAAATTGGCGTTTGCGTCCGCACGGCCTGATTTGATCGGACAATTTAATCAGATTGGCGAAAAATTGTCCCGTGTGGAGTGGGCTTATTTGGCCCGATTTTTTAAAGCTCTAAGTTACAATTTTACAAGTGGCAACACAATTGCAACTGTAGACTTATACTAGCATCTGTTTGACAGTGACATATTCAGTAGGTGTGTGTTGGCGAATATGCCTGTAACATTATAAGTTATACCTTCATGAAACGTAGGGATTTTTACAATTGTATCATACTCATAGTATTATGTAGGTATTCGTGATTTTCATTCTGTCCAGGATTACAAATCGCATATCACTGGCAACGGCCATAAAGGTACTGATAGATAGCGCCTGCATAGGTTTTACCTGTCTCTAGTTTTGTTCTATGAGATTTGGCTTAAATGGTATTCATCACGTAAAAGAATTTGACACTGTAGGACTGACAGGACAATAAAATTATTATTAATTATTATTGATAGTTACAGCAATTTTACATGTGCACGACGAAAAAATAAGTACATTTTTGAATTTGACACAACAATTCTCATTCTATAGTTTATCAGTATTAAAGATAATTTGAAATAGAGGTAGATTTACAAAGATAATTTTGTAGCCACAGTAAATTTACTGCCATCTCTCGACACATGATTAAAACTTTTAGAGAGCCGTCAAGTCCTTATTTTTTCACCGATATGTGTTAAATTTGTTACATATCCAAAAGTGGCGCCATCTTACCGGGCGTCGGCTAAAGGTTGTGGCGCCATCGCTCGAAACGATGCCGCCGCACCTTTGGCCTTTGATCTTTAAGATGGCACCACTTTTTGATATTTAACAAATTTAACACATAGAAAAAATAAGTACCAAAGTCAAATGGCATTCTAAAAGTTTTAATCATGTATCGAAAGATGGCAGTAAATTTTCTGTGGTTAGAAAGTTTTCTTTGACAATCCAGCTCTATTTCAAATTCTCTTTGGTCAGTATGCACGTAAATTCTCAGAATAGTCGTGATAAAGAATCCCTCTTAGACTTCGAGGCATTCAAATTAGCCCCTATCGACAGGTATGTGGCTTTCCAACAGAGAAGGGTCCGTATGCTCCATGTCAATAAGAATCCTTCACTGAAGGAAACTGTCCTTGCACATGCAGCTAAAGGAAAATTATCTGATGAAAAGGTTCCTCGAGCACATGAAAGCACCTTTCTCTGATAATGGAAAGCCAATATGGGTCGATATTATTGATGAAGAGCAGAGGATACTGATGATATAAGTGAGAAAATTGTTCCCTTACTTTGACAGCTGAAGTAGATACTGTGCCACGCCACAAAACATACTTTTTCATACAGTTGCTCAAAAAGTGCTACTCTATTTATATCTCGGTACTCGTGGAGTAATGCCATACTTTCCGCACTAGCAACGAAATGTACTATTGTGGTAAGTCGGTAGCATAGAGAGCTCACTCCATACATCAGATTTCTTACCAAAACACTTATTATTTTCGTAGTCGACATCTAGCGTCGAGTAGCGGATTTATTAGTACACTTGACAATAGATGTCGCGACGTCGTGTACGGAGTGAGCACACTATGCTTACTTATTTCTCTAATAGGTAGTCAAACGGGGTCGTACAGCGCTGTCTATGACAGCTGTCAAATTCGAAGCATGAATTTCTCTACACTCTCTTCGACATTCCAAAAATTCTTTTAGTAACGTCTTTTAGAGTCCATAAATATGTATACATTTTTTCACCGTAATCCATAGCAGCATTAGCAAAGGAAAAAATGTGACTTTTCGGTGAAAAGGTACCACTGTCGCTTACCAAACGAACGAAATACCTGTATACGAAGAACCTGTCAGAGCGTTCTTTTGGCAAGCGACAATGTACCTTTCGCTTGACGACACAAATGTATAAATATTTATGAACTGCACTGTACATTAGATTCGATCTCTCAACAATTATATAAGATCGAACTAGCGTTCTCGGACCGTATATTTAAGTGCACAAAGGAACTATACAACATACATTACATGTCACTTACACGGTACATATTGTCTATATTAGTCGGGGCCGATGAACAGCGCGCTCACGGCGAAGAACAGGAACACGAGACCACCGATTATTGTCACTGCAAACAAAAACAATAAGTTAGGTTACTTCTAAAATATTAACTGGGGGAGGGGGGGTTGTGGATTGTCAAACTTTGAAGCACAGTAAAGTTACTGCCATCTTTCGTCACATGATTAAAACTTTTAGAACGCCATTTGACTTTGATCATTAACTGCTTTGTTAAATTTGTATATCAAAAAGTGGCGCCATCTACTAGAGTATCGGCCAAAGATATGGCGCCATCGCTCGAAAAGTTCCCGCAATACCTTTGGCCTATGTTCTAGTAGATGGCGATATTATGTTTGGTATAACTGAGCCAAGAATGGTATAATTATAACTTAAGTAGTTGACGACCGGTTTGGCCTAGTGGGTAGTGACCCTGCCTACGAAGCTGATGGTCCCGGGTTCAAATCCTGGTAAGGGCATTTATTCGTGTGATGAGCATGGATATTTGTTCCTGAGTCATGGGTGTTTTCTATGTATTTAAGTATTTATTAATATTTATATATTATATATATCGTTGTCTAAGTACCCTCAACACAAGCCTTATTGAGCTTACTGTGGGACTTAGTCAATTTGTGTAATAATGTCCTATAATATTTATTTATTTATTTAAGTAGCCGCACTATAGCAAGAAAATAATTCGAAATGCAGTACATTCTCAGTCTATATACAATCCACGTCGAAACTGTAATCTTCAATAGCGCAATTAACAGCGATATCTAGCGGACAATTCATTCACCAGTCCTAACGTTAATTATTTATTATAAGCCGATCTCCCCCTATGACCGCCAATCCGGTAAAAAATGCACGTCCTACCGAGCCACCGACAACCATCGCTATTCTCAGTCTTAGTACGTGTTGTTTCACACAATACCTATATGCATCCCACGTTATAGCGCGATGCAGCATACTGAACAGCGACAATTCACTCACCAGTCCTAACAGATATCTTCTGCGCCACCATCCGGCCTCCTATGACCGCCATCCCGGTGCAAAGTGCGTGAGCCACCGAAGAACATCCCTATGTCTTTAGCATGAGTTGCTTCGTTAGCGCGATGCAGCGCACGGAACAGCGACATCTAGCGATCAATTCACTCACCAGTTCTAACGCTAATCTTCTGTGCTACCATCCGGCCGCCTATGACCGCCAGGCCGGTGCAGAGCGCGTGCCCCAGCGAGCCGCCGACGACGACGCCGACCGCGTTCTCGCGCGTGGCCAGCACCACCGTCGCCAGCTGCGACCGGTCGCCCCACTCGGCGAGGAACGTGAGGGTTGCGGCTTGGAGGAGCACCTTTAAACAAAAATATCGATTAGTGGATACAGTTATTTATATATTAAGCAGAAAATCAATCACTTAACGCTTTGTATCATAAACACAAACATAACTCAAAAGCCAAGCTCCCGGGCGGGAGGGAGCTAATATAAATCTTAGTCGAAAGTGTAAAGGTTACTTTGTCAGCGTCCGTCATAACATCTATAGGTGTCCTTGGCGCTGTGGGCACGAATAGTAAGGACGCTTTTAGATATTCTTGGCATTCCAAGGGTTAAATTTATATTTTACCATTTGAAATACTATCATCTTCGTTACTCTAATACGCCGTATACACGTCGCTCGCGCCTCTGTTAGAGAATGAACATGCTATATCGCTTATATTATAAATTAACTTGAAAATTATCTTCGACGTTCCGGGGACGGTATTGCCCCTCTCGAAGAAAAACTGGCTAAAGTTAACATCGACATCTAGCTTTGCAAGTTTTTAAACGATTTGTACACATTTGACTTGACTGCCGCAAGAAAACAAGTAAGAAAGCATCTACAGGAACTCCTTGCTTACTGCTTATTTGCCGTACCTCAGAGGAAAAGTGTAGGTAAAGAGCGGATAACAGACCATATTATTAGATAATAGCATCTCACCTTGATAACGGCGTTTCGTTTCCGCCGTCGGTTCTCTGCTTGACCCTGTTCTAGCATGTCTAAGGTCTCTTCTTTTTCGTCCTGCAATTTCAATTACATTTTACGTTAAAAGCTTAAACAGTATGTAGTTATTTGAGAAATGGTAGGCTATCTAAAAATATGTAACAATTTAAAATATTTAAACAATTAAACAGTAACTCAGGAAAAATTGAAAATATAGGGTCTTTATTGTCAAATTATTTCTCAGTTTTCGAGTCCATTTAAATGTGAAAGAGGTAAGAGAACATATTTCATGTAAATATCTTAAACACTGATATAGGCAAGACTTTGCGTTACGAGTATAACTAATGCAAATGTAACATGACATGATTAAATTTGTATGAATATGAATTACTTATATAAAACATTACATAACAACACATGCTAAGCGCGAGATAAACTGAGTATGTATTTAAAGAATGTATCTTTTGGTAGATGTTTTAGATACACCTTTTAAATGTTAACCTTTTAACCGCTTAAAATTGTTCATCGAGTGTGCCCATGTCGCCGCCGGTACGACGTTATTTCTTATTTATTAGACTATAATTCGTGTAATCCATGATAACGCGCAGATTTGTCAAATCTCACCTTTAATAACATGTTATTAGGAGTCAAAGCCCGGTCTTTGTGAATGACACGATCTATACGGGTTTGAGCTGGATATTGTATGTCTTATCTATGAGTCTACGGCGGTTAAAAGGTTAAAGAAATACAAGATGGCTACAGTAAACATCTAAAATCTATCTGCATGTCTATTGATCTTAACTTTAATTTTAACATTTTGTCTACGTCAGATAAGGATCCTTATTGAATTTTTAATCATCTGTTTGCAGTTTTTAGAACGTTGTTTTTCTGTTCTATGCAGCACAATCGAGGTCTGGACCCATGGTGGGATTGAACCTTGATTTTGACCACCACACTGTTCAGTAAGTAAATCAAGATTAATCAAGCGATAGAAATGTAGATAGACGAATTTCCGATTTCGATGTTCGCGGTAACCGCCCAAGTAGGTAGCATTTAAAATAATGTGATCCTTTCAATTCAAAATTGGGCAATCCGTTACTCAATCTGATTGGTACTAAAATTACGAGTACAGTTGGATCGGCCAGATTGGTTAGTAAATTACCCAACTTTTTTTAATTTCCCTTGCAGTATCTGGGATACAAAACATTTGCTTAGTTGTACAAGATTCGTATATAAAATTTTGAATTTTTTAGAGTGCGCGTAAATTAATGTGCTTTATAAATGAAGTAAGAACAAAAATTGCTGTAAAGTTATTTTGATAATAAACAATATATGTACATATCAGACGACAGATACGTCGTTTTGTATACTACATATGATACTAAACTCGTATCAAAGAGAATTTGAAATAGAGAAGGATTGTCAAAGAAAATTTAATGCCATCTTTCGACACATGATTAAAGCTTTTAGAACGCCATTTGACTTTGATCCTTATTCTTTTACTGAAATGTAAAAAATTCCGAGGACTTTTCGGGCACAACCCACAGGTTATGACGCCATCGCTCGAAACGATGTTGTCATACCTTTGGCCTTTGATCTATTAGATGGCGCCACTTTTTGATATTTAACAAAATGACATATCAGTGAAATAATAAGGATCAAAAGTCAAATGGCGTTCTAAAAGTTTTAATCATGTGTCGCAAGATGGCAGTAAATTTACGTGGCTACATAGTTTTCTTTGACAATACACCTCTATTTCAAATTCTCTTTGCTCGTATAAAGGCATCTATAAGTACCTAAATGAGAGCAAAATGTACTAAAAATGGGATATGCTTAAATACACCTCGAGCAGGACATACAAAGCGATCCACAAATGCTGAATTCCTTTCAAAAAACGCAAAGCTTATGCTTTTCGAAAAGGGTGAATGTGCTAAACGTAAAATGCTAGGCTAAAAAGAAAAAAACTAATGTGTCATTCGTACTGCCAGGCATAATGACGAAAGTTCACCCTCGGTTCGGGGGCCGTGGAAGGACCAGGTAGGGGGTCTTCGGGAGTGGCTCTCGGACTTGATTTCTGCTCTAAAGGTAGTCCAGGGGACGACCGCCCGGACGTATTACTGGCATGGGAGCCGGTGGGCGACGCACGCTCTCTTGACGGCTCCTGTTGCAAGTTGATTCCATTTTTCTCTGTTTTAGTTCTAACTACGTTTGAAGGAATTCAACATTTGTCCGAAAATCTAAACATTTAATCGGAGCTAAGGGACAAATTACGAAGCAGTTATCGTTCCTTGCTTTTCCTACAGCTACCTTGCTTTTTCTAGGGTTGGAATTACTCAAAAAAACGTTTATTGAAACTGTAATGAGTCATACTAACATAAAAGAGAATTTGAAATAGAGGTGGATTGTCAAAGAAAACTTTTTAGCCACAGTAAATTTACTGCCATCTCTCGACACATGATTAAAACTTTAAGAACGTCATTTGACTTTGATCCTTATTCATTCACTTCATCGTTTTGAGCGATGGCGCTACAACCTTTAGCCGATGCCTGGGAAGATGGCGCCACTTTTTGATATTTAACAAATTTAACACATATCAGTGAACGAATCCCGATTAAAGTCAAATGGCGTTCAAAAAGTTTTAATCATGTTTCGAAAGATGGCAGTAAATTTACTCTGGCTATAAAAGTTCTCTTTGACAATCCACCTCTTTTTCAAATTCTCTTTGGTATGTCGTACTTAAACTTATAATCATTTTTCCCTTAAGTTGGCAAAAATATAGGGTATTACCCATTTAAATTACCTACCCTAATCAATTATATTTACCTAGAGCGCATCTAATCTGTTTTTGTGTTAAGATTAAACGCGTCATGTATAGTTATCTAAGATTTAAACAAAAGATAGATAGAAACAAATCACGATAAGCTCCTTGCTTTGTACCGACTGATAAACAGATTACAATTTAATCGCTTAAACCAATTTTGAAACTTTTCAATCTAATCTATCTTTTCTTCTGACATTTTTACTTAAATTAGAATGGTATCCGGTAACATTAATTTTCAACAATAATTCAGGTTTAATAACATTATTCTCAATCGTAAAGATCAGTGGTTACTGATCTTTACGATTGAGAATAATGTTATTAAAATGAATAAAAAGAACGAGTAAAATGTTATAAAACCGGCTAAGAGGATATAGTATAGGATTCCGTAGTTACCCGTCCGTCAAAATATTTTTTTTTAAAACTCGAAAACCGCTAAACTGATCAGGTTCGATATCTTCCTTAAAAATTTTTACTAAGCTTTACTTTCACGATTTTTTTCATATTTTTTCGACGCACGGATGCATTTTTTTTTTGTTTCTCAGCGCAATTATTCCCGATAAAATTCATGAAAAAATGTTTTGAATTACCTATCCAACGAAGCGAAAAATAAAATTCATCCCCACTTTTTGTGTAGGGGAGCCACCCTAAAAAACATTTTTCTAGTTTTTATTTGAAGGCGTAAATGATTTATATATTCGTGGCAAATTTCAACTTTCTAGCACTAACGATCACGAGGAAAAGCCGCAGACAGACACACGGACAGACAGACGGACCTGGCGAAACTATAAGGGTTTCTAGTAGACTACGGAACCCTAAAAACGAACGAGATAGAGACAATCCTATAATATTTCTTTTAAAACCCCTATTTTTTAGTACGTGTAACTGCATGCTTAATTTTAGAAAATTGACAACTATGTTACCTACTTTTACGAGAAATCAGTCTCTTAGGGTAAACACAGGTTTCAATCCTTAGTTATTTGACCCAAATTCCAAAATCTCAATAACAAAAATGTAGGCTGGCATATCCCATACAAAAATCAGTCTGATCGAAATTTATCAATTTTTTTGTAAAGTTGGTCTCATAATAAAAGATGTTCAGCATAACCTAAATGCACCACCTCGCAAACTATGGCTATGAGTTTAAAAACTCTCTAACTAGCTCATGAAATAGCAAAAGTAACCCTAGAAACCTCGCAAGCATTTAGTGAGCATCAACAAAAAACAAACCTGATCCTCCCTCCTCTTCAATTCACTCTGCACCTCCTCCAGCTCCTCCTGGCCCTCATTCGGATCCATCTTCCACCCGTCCCTGAGCATCTTTATACCAAATATGGCGAACAACGCCGCACTGATATAATACGTGTATATCCTCGGTATGTACGTCGCTATCCAGCCAAAAGCGGCAGAGAGGATCGTCATGAAGACGAGGGCAGATATGGCGCCAGCGAAGACAATGACGCGAGGGTGCTTCATGGCCATGATGGCTGCGATGAAGAAGGTTTTGTCGCCGAGCTCGGAGACGATGACCACAGATAGTGATGCGAGGAAGCCCTGCCAGAAGCTCCCGGTGGTTGCCGCGCGCTGGAAATAAAAATGTTTATAATATTATTTTATTCTCAGTTCATTTAAGTTTTAAACTATGGACGAAAAATGCCTGTGTGTTTATTAGAAAATGTGTATTTCTATATTAGCTTCTGCCCTCAACTTCGTCAGCGTGGAAAGATGATAATGATATTGATAGTTACGCTCTCATTTCAAAACGACTAGCTAGATTGCTCTGAAACTTTGTACTTAGCATAGGATAAGGAAGACTGTAATTAGTTAATATATAGCCTCAGACGCCACAGTTAAAAACATACAGCGAATTGAAGATTTTCATATAAACTTGTTTATGGTCTATTTTGTTTGTTTATAAGGTGGAGCAATAAAAACTAATTTCAGACCTTCTAATAAAAAATAGGTAAGTAGTTTTAAAGAAAGATCCGAACTGGTTTTTTTTACCTGAATATCGGTTACATTTTTTTACCTAAATAGCCTTTACATTTAACGGAGTAACTTAAAATTTACGTCCGACCGAGGTTTTGGCTTCGGCAGGTTTCGGCATCAAAATTATGTTTCGGCCGAAAACTAGAGCAAAACAGAACCTTTAGTTTCGGCAAAAAGTCCAGTTTCGGCCGGACACTACATAAAATAGTAAATCAAATTCACCGTCCTTAATCTCCGCACGTGCGAGGTGAGATTTCAATGTCGCTTTTAAATTTGTTTATTAAACCAAAAGACAAGGTAATTTAGAGGAAGGCCTAATCTAATTATTTACACATACGAAGTAGAGCAAATCTCCATAAATATGGGTCGTTTCGAGCAATAAGATAATATCATATAAACAAAGAAAGAGTCATAAAAGAGGACGACAGATAAAACCGGCTAAGCGTGATCCGGTTTGGACACAGAGGGTTCCGTATTGGTAACACAATTGAAGTAAATAAACTATGAAGGTTTAGCAATAGGATGAAAAAACGCACCAAAAGCATCTGCCACCCTGGAATACTGTTCGAACTAGGAATATATATAACTCTTCAGTTGACGATCAAAGGTTATCTGACAGAATGTAATTATTTTACATACGTTTTTGGTTAATTTCATTTTTAGTACAAGCTTTTATCACTAACTGTACTTTTCTTTCCACAGGCAACTAATTCTCATGTCGACACTCATTCACTCATTGAACAATGTGATTAGACAGAGATGATTGTGATGACCATTTATACAGGGTGATTCATGAGACGTGAGCAGGACCAAGTAAATCTACACAATGTCAATGAATCGTTCACCGTCATATTTAAGTAAAAAAATTACGCTTTTTTCTGTTGTCTAACTTTTTTTAGGGACAAATAAGATTATCTACAATCATGGACACCCTACTACACTTAATTACAGCACACAAATGGTTTACATCATATCTTGAAAACCGACAACAGGTTGTGGAAATTGAATATTTTAATGATGAAAACAAAAATATAAATAGAGTCCGTTCTTTCACCGTTGCTACAAAATGCGCTATCCCGCAAGGAAGTGTTTTAGGATGCATCTTGTTTATTTTATACATAAACGATTTGCCAAAACTACTAGAAGTAAATAATATTAAATCATTACTATATGCTGACGACATATCTATAATATTCCCCAGCGACAACAGTAACGAAGTTTCAAGTAAATTGGACACAATCTTTAATACAACATTGTGTTGGCTAAAAGACCATAATTTAACTATAAATCTACGGAAAACCAATTTAATCCAATTTAGACCCCACCAGAAATCGCCCCTAGACCTTGACTACTGCTACCGTGATTGCAAACTAGAATTAAAAAGCAGTTGCTCATTACTTGGTATAGATATAGATGAGCATATAAACTGGAAAACTCACGTGGGGAAAATAGCCGCAAAATTATCTTGTTTTGCCTATGCTCTTAGACAAATAAAAATTAGTACAAATATGAAGACGGCCATCTGCGCGTATCATGCTTTTGCCCAGGCTTGGCTACAATACGGCATAATATTATGGGGCAATAGTGTTAATGCCAATGAACTCTTTTTACTTCAGAAGAGATGTATAAGGGTACTAGCAAACGTAAATAGTGATATAAGTTGCAAGCCCTACTTCTTGAGATTCAAAATTCTAACCCTTACAGCTTTATATATATTAGAAACATGTAAGTTCGTCCGGAAGCATGATAATCTATTTGCTAAATATAAAGCCCCCAATTATGAAATGCATAACTTACGTCCGCGAAATAGAACGCTTGCAGCTGCTACTTCTAGGCTTCAAATGTCAAATAAAGGTCCCCATGCGATGGCAATAAAAATTTATTATAAACTCCCTTTAAGTATCTCAGGTCGAATAAAATATACTACCTTTGTTAATAAACTTAAGCTGTTCCTTATAAACTTGTGCCCATATACACTGCAGGAATTCTTAGAAACTGAACCCTAAATTATTATTATTATTTTTTTTTTAATATAATAGGACATTATTAAATATAATATAATTTAATTAAATATATTTTATTATATTGAACCCTAAATACATGTAATAATAATATCTGTTAATAATGCCTGTGATAGCTAAGTACAATGTCTATTTAATTTGATTAGAAATGTCTCAAAAATTGCATGCTATGATTTAAGTTGTATATAATATTTGTATATTCGTAGATGTAAGTGTAACATTGCTACACCCTAGTAGGGTCCATGTATGTACTGGTAAATTAAATGAACATCCTGTAAATACCATGGTTGCAAGAAATAAATGAAATGAAATTAACAAAGATAAAACTTCTTTAACCGTTATGACAGTACTATGATTATGAAGAAAATAAAATGACACACTTGAGTGAGATAGATTTTTCAAACGTAACGTCATGGAGTCTATGACATTCAATATGTTGTTATGGATAAAACAAAGAGGAACACCATAAATGTCGTAAATAAAAAAAAATTAACAGAATAAATAATTTAACGTTAATCTCACAAATACTGGTACGAGGCAGTTACTGATAACTTACACTGAAAAAAATAGATAACCGAACTGGTTTTGTAACTTTACTAAATAACTAAACTACGGTTATAAGAAAATAAACTTTGCATAAATTTACAAACTTATTTTGTAGTGTATACCCAGTACCTGAACACTGATAGCCAAACACGGTTTTGTAACATATAACACATAGTTCGCAAGTCCCAATTTTTGTGTAAACAGTAACCAAAATTTTGTTACAGTTATGCAAACATTTCTTTCAGTGTACTGAATACGCAGGCTTGATCCTGCTCACGTCTCCTGAATCATCCTGTATACGTATTCTCCAGCGGTATTCATATACGGGACAAAAACGGAACGGGTAAAAATACGGGACGCGATACTTATACGGTGACAGTACCGTATATACGGGACGTATGGCAGCCCTACGCATAGGGTAATAACTGCAAATGTAAGTTTTTCATCGATTTTTTTTTATCGTTGAGTTGCGGAACCCTAAAAAGAGATGTTTACAAGATACCTTATCGTTGGTAGATGGTACAATCAATGTGTCAATGGACTAAATCTGAATTTATATCAAATTATATGTCGGTTGTCAATAAGGCGTTATCCGCTTGAAGTTTTTCATTAAAATTCGCTCTTAGTTACTTTGGTGGCTTCTTATTTACTTGGTGGTCAAAAAATGTGACATTTTGTTTAAGTCTACGCCGAGACAGTACCTGTGACATGATCTCTTCAAACACATATTCAAAGAAAGTATCTAGATTATCTAGGTACCTCAGCTCGTCGATTCTAATGTATTATATGAGAGATGTCACATGTATGTATTGCGTTGAATACCCGTAACATACATAGGCAACACTGAGAAGTTCTTAGATATATTATAACAAAAAACCCGGACAAGAGCTAGTCGACTCACCCACCGAGGGTTCCGTACTTTTTAGTATTTGTTGTTATAGCTGCAACAGAAATATTATCATCTGTGAAAATTTCAACTGTCTAGCTATCACGGTTCATGAGATACAGCCTGGTGACAGACGGACGGACGGACGGACAGCGGAGTCTTGGTAATAGGGTTCCGTTTTACCCTTTGGGTACGGAACCCTAAAAAGAGGTGTATTATTATTTTCTACATCACACAACCATGGTTATGCAAACTATGAACAAACAAACAAATCACTATTATAATAGATCCATTCAAATATTTATAATGCACCTAGACATTGCAAATAAGGTCAATGAACTTCGGCACAGCATGGTCACAGATTGCGTAAGGCTAAAACAGATATGCCATTCTTACACAAAAACAAAAATCCTCTCTCCATACATCGGAGCGACGTGCGAATCCAGTTTAAGGTGCCATACGTCCCCGTACACCGGGAAATTATAACTTAACAATGAAATTTAATTCAAAACTTAAAAACAACATTAGTTGTCGTCGAAAACTACCAACTTTGTCCACTTTGTTGTGGGGCCTGCATTGACATGGCATTGAGCAGCGAGACGAGAGAAAAATTAAGTAAATTATCCCCGTCAATGCTCAGAATTTTGCAAGGGTTGGCATACATTCCCGTTTAAATCTTGGTATCCCGGTCATACTCACCGGAGCAAAATTGTCCCGGTCGACGTCCCTACACACTCACACTTATTTATTTATAATATTATTACATATTACACTTTTGGCATCCCTAATCCAGTGTGATAACCGCCTATTGTTTTGCCTTTATTGGCAAGTTGAAATTAACATTTAATGTTCAGTCATAATATGTTCAGTTTTAAGATTATTTTGCTAACAACTATATAATTAATACGTTATCGATCGAATAACGATACGATATAATTAGTCTAATTATAGTTTAATCTCACCTGCTACCTCTTCGCCCACATGTTAGCTTAGTTTTGTTTTGTTTTATTTTATTGTGTGTTTGCTCTTGGTTGCCCTGAAAACCAGCGCCATGACTAACTTATTTTAGTCATCGGCATATGCTGAGTGGCATCCATTTTGGTGTTATGTACTTACTATAGAATAATATGGTTATAGGTTTTTATGTCACACCAAATAAACTTTTTCTATTTACCTAATTTGGTCCGAGAATGGCGTGTCTGTTAAAAGTATTTTGTTAGTACTCTGTGGCACGGCGACAAGTTTGGCACGGCGGCGATTGGACAATAGCGTGGTAACGAGAAGTCAACCAATCAGGGCTTGCCCTTTGGCGATAAAGTTACTTGGTACAGTCAGTGATATCAACTTTTAAAATGTTGTTTGAGAGGCGTATCTATTTAAAATATTTTGTGAGTTATCTGTGGCACGGCTTCAAGTTAAGGGCATGCGATTGGGCAATACGTAGTACCTAACGAGAAGTCAACCAATCAAGGCTTGCCCTTCGGCGATAAAGTTACTTGATATTCGTACAGTCAATGATATTAACTTTTAAAAGTAGTACATTATGCAATAAGTAATAAATAAAAAAAATATAATTATATTTATTGCACAATACATAAAAGCACAAATGGCGGACTTAATGCCACAATAATGTATTTAGTATAGTTAAAGAAGTTCTTAGTCCACTTTCATTTATTTTGAAGCGTTTCAAACGCATTTGACACTTTCTTAATTTTCTATTACTTAAAAAAAACCGGATAAGTGCATTGAGAGTGTCGAAATATACGTTTTTTGCGGCATAAATGGTTGTATCTTTTACTATGTACACTTAAAAGTTTGATATTTCCACAGCTTAAAGGAACTGTAGACCTGAGTAAATGGTTTTAATTTTAACTCGATACCTCCAAGTGGTCCCGAGATAATGGGTCTTGACAGACAGACGGACGGACGTACGGACAACAAAGTGATCCTATAAGGGTTCCTTTTTTCCTCTTGAGGTACGGAACCCTAAAAAGTCCAAAACACTTGATCCTGACCATGACATATCTAAGGACGTCTGCCGCAACTAGTTGCGACCAATCGCGCGCGTAACGCGAACTGGCTGGCTGGCTGCACGAATGGCTCGAATTTGTGTGCGTGATGCCGCTGTACTGGCCCGATTCTTATTGCCCGTAAGCACAAAATAAAAAAATTACAGAAGGTCCGTTCCCGCCATTCTTGAAAATACATACCTAAACTTGCGCGACTCACTAGGGTTGCTTCTGTATTAATTTCGAATTTTAAAAACGAGTAGGTAATATAAGTTTACAGACATAAATACATAGATTCGTTTATACATACATCTTATCATATTTACATTGCTTAGAGACTGCTTAGATGTTAAAGAGCATCAAATATCCATTAAAGGTCCCGACACCACACGTACACACTGGAGAGTAACAACTTGTTACAACTACAAAAAAAAAATAACTATGATAGTGGACCCACAAAAAAAAAATATGTGAGCAACGCGCGCATAGCCCGACTAAGCTCTGCCCGAGAGTGCCCGAGAACGCCTGTAAATGTAACGTCTGTGTGCGTAAATGTCACGTCTGTGTGCGTGCTGCGAAAATGGCACTTTGTACTGAACGGACTTTCTGCTTCGGCGCGCGCCGCCGCTATTTACTTTGTGCCGTAAGGCCAGTCCTTAGATATATGTCAATGATCCTGATCCTGACAAGAAACAGGAGGATAAGGAAGTATTTCTACCTACAATCAGGAATATACACAGCACACACTGCTACTAATTCTACATTGTGTACTACTGAGGTATTTATATTTACTGTATAATAAATACAAGTATAGTAGAGCAAATATTTAAAGTACAGTGAGATTATTCATAAGCGTGTGTTGAGGTCGTGAAACCAAGGTTGTGTTATCTACAACTTTTTCCTTTATTTATTTTTGGTATTTTCGACGGAGCGATGTGATGACTGTCGCCTGCGGTATTTCCGGACTGATACGACCTTCAAACCTTCAAGAAAAGAGCGTACTCCCATCTTAAAGGCCGGCAACGCACTGACAACCCCTCTGGTGTTGCGGGTGTCCATGGTGGTCCGTCCGGTCCGGTCCGTCTGCTCGTTTACCTCCTCTATCAAAAAATTAGGATCAACTATGGGCGCACTTTTCTCATGTTCTTCGTCTATATCTATCTATCTATATTTATATTATTTATACATCTTATAAAAGTCCCCCGCCGCGTGTCTGTGTATTTAGTCCGCGATAAACTCAAAAACTACTGAACGGATTTTCATGCGGTTTTCACCTAACAATAGAGTGATTCTTGAGGAAGGTTTAAATGTATAATTTGTTAAGGTTTCCCCGTGCGAAGCAGAAGCGGGTCGCTGTCTAGAATAATAATTTAAACATTTCATGAAATTTGGCAGCAATGTAGTTCATGTAAACATTAAATACCTTTTTTCGAATATAACGAGGATCGACATGGAGGTTAAGAAGTTGGAGGGATCCAAACGTAAGTGGGTGGATCAACTTATTGATCTTATTCTATCCCGTCAGCCAGGCGACAATAGTAGAAGTTTGTTAGAAGTACATAATATTTTAATATGCTCTCTTAGTATGCTAAGTAGATGACCCGTTATGGAAAGGGCAAGTAACTGCCATAAAAATGTACATTGTGTTATTTTAAATATATGTATGTTATCTAAAAGAGCCATTGAGGCCTACTTGCAGAATAAAATTTTGAATTTATAATAAATAAACCCAGGGTTTAAACAGAGCCTAGGTCTCCTTTCTTAAGCACTAACAGTACGAACAGAGTAACAAAGGAGACCTAAGCTCTCCGAAACATGTCGCGCGAGTGACTAAAAACACGTGAGATTAAACCGTAAAATTAATTTAAGTCCAGGGTTTTAAGAGTGACTCAGGTGACCGCTGATTCACCCATGTATATGTCGCGAGGTCTCTGTTCGAGGCGAACTAGTGTTATTTTCCTAGTGGAACATGGATCAGGCGTTTTAGTTTTGAAGATTGTAATTTTTTACGTAGCCAGAGTTAAGTACAAGTATTAATCAAAAGTATTATTGACATATTTTATCTGTTTTATAGTATCGAGACTATTTTATTAAACTCAATGAGGTTGTGTTGTTTTATCACTTATTTCCTTATTACCTTCAGTTTCTGATCTCAGTTTGAAGTCATACAAAATTTGACGCCAATTAAATATCAGGAAATTATATATAGCTCCAAAACCTTCTGTTCTGACCTTATCTTGAAATGTAGTTCAAATCTTGACCCACATAAACATAAATACTTACATACTAAAGTAAATGACGAACATTGTTTCATATTTACTATTGCCAATATCATTTTTAAAGTTATTTCATTAGGAATGTGCTCTATCGAATTATTCGAATTACCCATCATTACAAATATTACAAAAGGAACTGTAACAATGTTGTCTTTATCTATATATATTATGTATATATGTATGTATAAATAACATTTCCGTTCGTTACCTACTTAGATACTGAGACAGCAAAGGCTAGGGGTAGGGGAGGAGAGACATTTGAAATTCTTCAAATTTAGTAGACTTAAATAAAAAAAATATTTTCGAAAAAAAATCAGCTACTTATACGAGAATAAAGTCGCGGGTGGGGGCTAGTAATAAGCAAAATTAACGAATAAACAAGATAAGATATGGCGATTGCACTCGTGGATTTCTTGATTGCAGTAATGTGGAATTGCAAAATAAGTGCAGCGTACATCAGACGATAAAAAATATCACTTCAAAGAAAAGATTTCATGTTTTCTGGTTTGTCATGTTTTGTAGTATTATTGTGTGATTGTCCCTCTTTCCTAGGAACATGTTTAAAATAATTTTTTGCCAATAAATAACATTTTTAGTATAAACTTTTATCGCTGACTGTACTTTTTTACCACAGGTACCTAAAACTCATCGCACCAATTCTAAAAACCCCAAACACAATTAGGTTGAGTTGTTTCATCACAGAGTTCCTATGTCCTCCCCTTTCTTCATCATCAAATCAGCTCCATGTCATCATAATATTGCATTGTCACCTGACTTACATATGTATGTAAATTTTCAGCTCAATTAGAAATCGGGAAGTGGGTCAAATTTAGCTTCCAAAATTTGACCCACAATAACTAATAAACCAACTAACACACTAACAGGTTTAAAAAGAATAACCATCCCGGTATTTCTTCTAGGTACGCTGATTTCTCCAATTGACCCATTGGGCCACTAGGCCCACTAGCCCCTTAACTCGCTACCATATGCCGTAACTGCAGCATAACTTTCCCTTTCCTGTAGCCAACTCCAAACTTTTAGCTAGCACCTAAGGTTTCAAAAAAACCCCGACATTCCACAAGTCCCCCCGCAATCCTGACAAAGGACCATAAATCATGATATGTCAGGGGAAATACTAACCTATGGCAACCCTAATTACAACCAGTGTTGGCTAAAACGCCCGAAACGTTAATGCAAATTACCATTACAAATTGAACCGTAAACTGTAACCGCCCGTTACTGTTTACGGTTCAATTTGTAATGGTTATTGGTCAATCGCAATTAACATTCGGCCAAAACTGATTGCAACATATATACAGTCAAATGTAACAATATGGGTGCACTCAAGTTGCTCAAAAATATGCCCCATAGCTCTTATGTCGGCGAGTTAAGAGCTATGCAACATATATTTGACTAAGTTGCGTGGACCCATATTTTTACACTTTACTGTACCGTGAAAGTACCATCTGATAACGACAGAGTACTTTTGAAAATGTCGATAGTAAATGTCACATATGTCATATAAACCTAATCTCTATCGGATAGCTACAAGTGGGTGAAATTGGACTGCCTGCGCGCTATGATAATCAAAGGGAACACATCTATCTACTTTAGATTGTGTGACCCAGACTTTTTCTTGTGACTCGTTGCCATGGTTACGGTCGCCTGGGTAACACTTTAAATAATAGTTTTATATCATTTAAATTAACCAAACATGCATTTTTGTGGAAGTTACAAGCCCTTTTCACAATGGGTTATCTACCAAGTACGATAATACCGGCTGGGCCGTGTAACACGAGCAAATAATTAAAACATATACTGTACTCCTCAAACGAGAACACTTTTGTTCAATAAATTTTAAAGATTATGAATTCTTTAGATTTCCTATTTATCATACAAATGAAATATTATCTTCATTATACGCCATCATCAGTGTGATTTACGTTTCTTGTCACTTTAAACACAACAAAATTCGCAATACATTGCGTCTTACAATAAACTTTTAAGTTCAACGGATTGTAGTCCTGCCGGTATTTTTTTTCCTTAAATATAAATATTGGTAGTATCGCTCGCAGACGTACCTGCTTGTTAAAAATTGTGTTAATTTAATGTTTTGTAAACATGCTGGCCTCTATTCCAGCCGAGAATAAGGTGCCGGCGGCCGCCGAATGCTAATGCGCGCGAAACGAGCACACAACCTTATGCGATTTAATTGCATCCTTGCGAACTACTACTTTACGCACTCTACTGTTATGATGTTGATGAAACTACTACTTTACGCACTCTCTCTTTACTACTCTACTGTATGTGTACTGTATAATGGAGCACGCGTTTCGTAAATAAAAGCGAGCAAGCGAAAGATGCTAAAATTGAACCACGTGCGTTGCGCATTGCGAGGGTTTCAAGACACGAGGGTTTGTGCTCCATAAGGGCTTGTGGTGTGGGTACTTAGACAACAATATATAGTACCTATAATATATAAATACTCTAAGTCTGAGTCTTAAATACTTAGAAAACACCCATGACTCAGGAACAAATATCTGTATAAATATTATTGTATCATATATCTAATACCAACCAACAACCAATAGAAGGAGCCCTCCAGGAGGATCCAGCTGGGTGGCATTCAATAAACTGGCGGACATCCTCAAACCCGTTAACATTCCAGTGCTCGAAAACTCGCCTCTTTAAGCAATGTGTCCTGCCCACCATGACGACATAATGCCGAGACATGGACGCTTACTAACGAGACTGTGAATAAAATTCGAGTGGCACAGAGAACCATGGAGCGCGCCATGCTCGGCATTAAACTTCTAGACCGAGTGAGGACCTGACTTGGATGCGAAACGGTTAAAGCAAAAAGCAATGGCAAGTGCCCTGGAGGAACCAAAATAAAAAACACGTTATTTACTAATCTATTTTTATTTTACATACGCCAGCGGAAGAAGTGACGTCAAAGTTATGTTTGCCAATTTTTATTTTAGGTAATAACGTCAAAGTGCCAAAATAATTCTAGTCTCAAGTCTTTTTTGGATTTTATAATTATTATTTTCAAAACATTGTTCGCAGTTTTTTTGCTCATAACTCTTATAATAATTATAAAATCCAAAAAAGTCAAACGAAAGGGCATAGCGTGTATTTTTGATACGGCCGCATAATCTAAAGGTAGTTGTTTTAGGCCCTAGTGAATACGCTTTCATAGGTTTTATATAAAAACGACTTTTATTTTTCGTTAAAAAATAATTCAGCAAGCAATGTATCACTGTTTTAACTCAAAACATCGCATTTACTGATGCGACGTCGCAACTGTACGAAATACATTGCCGGTCCAATTTTTGTTTCTAACAGCGAATTAAAAAGTTCTTTCAAAATCGTTTCATAGTACTTAAAACCTACGTCTTGTTTAAGTTTGTGGTTATATCAAAAATACATGGACTATACATAAGATTGCCATAATTATTCGGAATTGATACGGGACATTGGGGTAGTAACGGGCGTAAACGGCGTTACCGCTAGGGTGCAAAAAGGTGAGGAAATAATGTGGTCAAACAGAGCAAAATTATGAACCATTAATAGGTATAGGTATTCTGCATTTTCTGCGACGGTATTGATATACGGCACGTAGCCTCTTAAGGGGCTGTCAACACCCAATGTCCTTGAAATTGATGTTACTTAAACAGTTTTTTAAGAAAGATTATGTGTTTTAGTCAAGTAAGAAAAATGTATGTTCATATTAATTATATTTCAAAGACCGTGGTTGTACTCGATACATGATTGAACGAAATCAGCTCGATAGAAAATAATTGCAAAGAATGGTCTTAAAATCACAATTAAACGGTTCTATGTCTTTATTGTTTTGACTTACGAGTCTGCAATTAAAATCAAAATTTTAAAACATTTATATCTAAACTGCTAACGAGAAAATTTTTTACACTAATAATCCACTTTTTTATTTAAATAATTTTCTTATTATTCCCTTGCCCAGGCCCAGTAACATGCGACAGTGCTATCTCATTTACTCCGATATTGACAGCCTCTTAACCGAACCATAACTCAAACATACTTAATTTACTCTTTGACTCAAACTGTCTAGTCTAGTACCATTTCACGGCTAAACTATTGAAACAGCTGATTGATTATTCTATTTCTGACATGCACCACCTTGAACCAGTGGTTGTTTGTTTCTATTGCTTGGTGAACCCATGATTTATTATTTTTCACCACGCCAACTGGTAAAAACCCTCTTGATTGTTTGAAAAACTAATGAGAAAGTTACATTTTATCCACATGTGCGGCAAAGCAATCAGATGCAAATTTTGAGTTGTTTCCTTATGTTAACTGGTAGAATTGACTTTTAAATGATGATTTAGAATGATAAATTTCTTATTACGTATTTTTTTGGTATTTCATAGCGTATTTAAATAGTAAATTATAAACTTTTGTGATTGTCGAGTTATTGCAAGTTATTCAGAATGTTTTGGTAACTGGACTTACAAGAGTGGCAGACCAGATAAATGTCGAGTGGGCAAAGCACATAATGTGCCTTTTCTATGTACATTTATGTGAGTAATATTTGTCTATTTACTTCCCTGGGTATTCGCATTTTCAGTACCTTAAAAATAATAAATAAAAAAGTAATATAAATAAATCTATTATTTCCATTTGAATCTTAAGGTGGTAAGTACATAGTGGTCGAGCCCTACTAATACAGTACCGGCCAATAATATATCACCTTTGTGTTTTGTTGTATGAGCATGTATAGAGTAAACAATATAGGTTAGTTTGTACATTGCATATTTTACTAGTTATTTTAAACAAATATATGATAAATACTGCAATGAAATACTGTGAATAATAGGAGACTCAGCATATTACTAAAAAAGCTCTAATAAAAAAAAATAAGTTGACTATATATACAACAGCCAAAATACAAAGCCTGCACCTAATAAACGTCTCTTTTTGACCCAGTGTTTGACTGGTAGAGAATGCCTTAAGCCATTAAGTTCACAATTTGTACTTAATATTTTATTTGCAATAAAGTATAAATAAATAAATATTAAAAAATAAACCTCTGTGAATGAACCATTACATGACACCAATTTTGTGAAGTATTGAAATCAGATCAACTCTTGGCTAAAATAAAAAAATCTTGCCGAAAGAATAGTATTTTATGCAACAGTTGTATAAGAAGGGTCAAAAAAGGCGAGTGGCGTGAGTTACAATGTGAGCCGGAGCCGAAGGCGTAGGCGAACATTGTAAAGGAATACGCCACGAGCATTTTTTGACCTACTTATACAACGTTGCATACAATATTTTTCCTACGAGTCAACAAAAATAAATCCTAATTTAGGTAAACAAAGCAAAAGTATATAGCGAAGAAGCGCGAGCATACCTTGTTACGCGCCCGGCCCGCCCCGGGCCGCGGCCGGCCGGTCGGCGACACCTCGTAACTCATGAGGCCCTGGTACTTGCTACTTGCTAAATTAAATTTTTGGACAATTTTTTCTCAATTTTGGCCACCGTAGCCTACGGAGACTAACAAGCAACGCTAAGCGGTCTTCGTAGTCTATGGGTGTTGCTATATTACGGGTGTCACATGCGTGTTTCTGACTTATGAAGTAATTATTTTTACTATGCAACCAAATGAATATTTTGTAAGTTGGCAGCAATGCACTTAGTTTAAAACTGTATTCGTTTTGGTTTTGTTAGGTTGGTAGCCATTATTCGCAGTAACGTTATAGCGATTAAAAGCACAAGAGCTTTTATGAGGAATAGACAATATAGACTTTTCTTGAAACCCTTTATGTATGTTCTTATATTCGTGATAATGAATGCATAAATGACAGATAACAGTAGAGGAGTAGGAAAAAATCTTAATAGACTTTATCTGCTGCATAAA